>NC_056000.1:95494256-96094256 GCF_018446385.1 Zingiber officinale
CTTATCTTTTATGATAATGTCTTTGGATATGCATAGTATTTTATAACTACATGCAATGAACATGTTTGCCATTGGTATGTCACTGTTTGATATCCTTAGCATGTTAGGTTTGTCACCTGTGATGTATCCGTGCTTATATCTCGTGATTTGTTGCCATGATTATCTTGTTACCATGAGTATCTTTGTTTCTGGAGTGACATACCATGCTTACTGAGGTTAGGACTTGGATTTGGATTGTTGTTTCTGGCCTATATATCTAGATTATCTGATACTTAGGTTTTTGTGCCATATCAGATTTGTGTACCTCTATTTGTATATCATATATGATTCGGGTGTTTAGACCCTGATTCTTTGATCTGTGTATATTGTTGGTACATATGCTATGGAAGAGGGATATGATTTGGGTCTAGGTTGTTATACCTTAGAGGATTTGTATACCCTAGATCCGTGGATTTGGCTTACTGATACTGTGTTACCCATATTATGTATATATGGATTTTTCTATGCTGATCAGGATATTCCATACTTATTATGTTCAGGACATAGGTTATTGATATTCTATCTGACCTGTGTACTTTAGATTTTGGTATGTGACCATCACTTTTACAGTACCCATTTTGTATATATGGATATGGTTATGTTGATCAGTTTTTGCTATGCATAGTGACATGCATCATGATTGCATGCTGTGCGATTGTCGGCTCCACTATGGTTGAGCCCATCGCCAGTTACATGTACTGCACACACCCCCACTCATGGTTTAGTGGTATATCAGGCAGGTGTGTGGCGGTTCATATGACTCAGCGTGGTAGCCGGCAGTCAGTTCCGCTCTGTTTGGCTCCGCTGGCATTTAGTGTAGCAGCGTAGTAGCCGGCAGACGGTGGACTCTGTTTGGCTCCGTTGGTCAGGTGACTCAGCGTGGTAGCCGGCAGAGATACCTCCCCGTCATCGTGTACCGGGAGATGAGAGCATTGAGCTCCCCCATTTATGATTTGGGGTCACAGGACAGGAGTACTCCGACAGCATCCCGTCCACTCGGTCACTCATCAGGAGTAGTGACGACAGAGTGCACGGTTGTCACAGCCCTACCCACTCGGTCTCACCATTTGTGTGTGAGATGACTGACTGGCGTCAGGGGTGACCAGGACGCATCATTAGCATCATATGCATTGATGCATTTATATTCTTATGATTGTGTTTGCTGCATTTGGTTGCTGCATTTTGGTTGGATGCATACATTGACCTGCATACAGGATTATTGACACTTTCGGTTTGACGACCCTTTTGTCTGGATAGGAGTTCCTGGTGAGTACAGCTTCCTCAGTTACCTTTCAGTTTTGCGTATTCCCTATTTATGATTAGGAAGTTGTATTCCATGTTAGTTGCTGTTAGATATATCTTACTACTCATGTCCATTGGTATTCGCTGAGTTGTTGAACTCACCCCCGTTGATACTATCTTTTTCAGGTACCAGGTTGGTTTTGGTGTCGCTTGGAATATCCTGTCTGCTGGTCCCCACGTCACATCAGAAGACTTATTGGTTTCACGTATGTTTTGTTTGTTTTATGTATCAGTTTGTTTAGCTCTGTACTCTGGTTTTATTTTTGGAGAGTTGATGTTGTTATGTGGTGTTTTGTATTTGTTATTGGTTGTGTAAGTCTAGCCGGCTAGCAGTTTTGTGTTTTGGTTTTGGTACAGCCGAGTGGGCTGCTTTGATATTAACTGCGTGGTGTTTGTTTTCTTTTATTGTTATTATTCCAGCCGCATGTGGCTGAGGTATATAGTGCTTGTAGAAAAGTTTCAGATTGTCCGCCGTACAGGGGAGATGCTGCCGAAATTTCTTCGGATAGAGACTCCCTCGGGGCGTGACAATTTAGTGGTATCAGAGCAGGTATACGATACTTGATAGGTGTTCTGGATTTTCGAGATTTATCTGATATCAATTTATTTGGTATCAGAGATCGACTTACGTGTCTTATTTTTTCGGTGTTTCGGATTTCGTGTTTTGGTCTTCTCGATGTGACTTTTTGGGTTTTGGGACCTGGCAGCAACAGGACATCTCCAAGCTATAGGAGGTATGTTGGTATATGTTATCCTACCTTTTTGATTAGTTTATGCCATGTTCACTATTACAGTTTATGACATGTATTGACACCCTTTACTGGTACCTGTCTAGTTGATATGGCATATGTTTTATGTATTAGGTAAACCAATGATGATGATCGACCTTAATAGAGATTAAGGGTTACAATTTCTGGTGATTTACCATATCATACACCAGTAGTTTTTAGCTTCTGTTAGTACTAGTTGGTTAGCAGATTGAGGCACATACCAACCTCTGCTATTATTAGTGTGTAGTAGATAGTACCTTCATATTCATGTTGACTAGTCAGTAGAATACTGATATACTTTAGTTAGTTTTCGTCGGTAGATGATTATTGATTTACTCTGGTTAGATCGGTCATTAGAAAACTCATTTACACATATTGACTTGGGGTAGTCGTAGGTTGATTTACCTTAGACGCTTGTAGATGCTTTATTTGTTCTTGATTAGTTAGTTGATGACCGATTAGTTTTGTTGATCCGATCAGTAGGGGATTGACCTACTTTATTTTTTTAAATGTTTGAATTTTGGGTTATTCGTGCTTAGTTGGATATTTAGAGCACATTTGAGTACATGTTTTTGTACTGACGTGGAAAAGATTGAGTTGACAGTATATCATTGTCGAATTGGGTCAGTCTATAGAGGATCGATGTGTCCTATTCCATGTGGACTTTAATTTTTGGCTGTATGTACCTAGTGGGATAACTTAGAAGGTGACCCTACCGTTTCAGAATGTCAGGTTGATTGGGTCAAATATGTTGATTATCCCTAGCTTTGTTTCGTGTACATATGATTATTATGTGTTGTAGGAGTCCTGTGGTAGACTGACCGATTGCATCATTGAGCTTATGCTGATTGTATTATGGAAGGTATCATGTTGATTAAATCGGTGTTATGTTAGATGCAGATGTGTTGGATGTAATATTCGAGGTATCTTGTTGATTATATTTGATTTGTGGATACACTTGTGTCAATTAGACTTTATTGGAAGTATTATGTTGATTATACTCTTGGCATGTGGGTATATATGTCAGGTGAGTGTTGTTTGAGGTGTATTGTCGATTATACCTATATTGATATGTGCACACGGGTTCGGTATGCATTGTTGGAGGTATCACGGTGATTTATACCTATGATGTGAGTATTTTTGGTGTGTACTAATCGGAGGATTATGTCGATCATACATATGTTGTGTGTGCACGTATGTCAGATGTATGATTGGTAGCATCATGATGATTCTACCTATGTTAAATGTAGAATATTAAATGTCTACATTATGATATTGGTCGTTTTACCCTGTCAACTAATTCTCCCATTAGTGGGTGACCGACCCACTAGGAGGATGATAGAGTTGACTATGGATTTGATTTGCTTACTGGGTGGTTATACCCTAGGCTACCCACAGTGATCTGTGGTAGAGAGATCTTGTGCAGTCTCTAGCTAAATAGTTAGGTACTTTGGGCACTTTTGTATTTTTGTGGTAGAGCGTAGCTCCCACATGTTATGGATCGTTTGTGGTAGAGTGTAGCTTCCACATATTCTGGATTCCCGCATATTTAGGGATTGTTTTGTAGTGGAGCATTGCTCCTACATATTACGGATTGTTTGTAGCGGAGCATTGCTCCCATATTTATTGTGGATACATATTTTGGATTATTTGTGGTGGAGCGTTGCTCCCACATATGGAGGATTTCTTGTGGTAGAGCGTTGCTCCCACATATGTGGTATTTCGTGTGATAGAGCATTGCTCTCACACTGGAGGTTCTATTCTTTGGTGATTATATATCGTTGGTGATTAGATCTGTAACGCCCCACCCTTCTTACCCAACCAAAGGTGGCGCTACGTTCTTATACTACTTACGTACATGTTTTAGTTATAACAGCGGAAGAATAAAAACTTTCAAGAATTTAATTTATTAAGCATAATATCACATATTCTGATTTGTTCAAATGTGCATATATTGAACTTATAACTAAAAATATTAATTTGTCCGAATCGTTCTTGCCGAGCCACCACCACACACATCACTATCTGCTCCTCCTGCTGCTCCGTTGTACATCCAGCTTTCTCTTTTATCTGCGGTACAAGGAAAGTAAGCTATGAGCACTCATGGCGCAGTAAGTTCCTTTCCTACTCACTGAAACCGAAAATCATCGTATATCAATATCATGCGTAATATCATAAGCATACAACATACAAGGGTATCATATTCATATCATATTATCACATGACATTATATCTAATCATCAGATAATTCAAGTACATATGTAGGCAATGCATCATGAATTTGAAAACTTATACTAATAAGTACTTGAAATTAATATCATCATCATTTGGGATCCCGGTTTGTACCACATACTTAATGCGTAGGTCCAAGGTAGCAAATCTTGAGCCCTACCATGCATACATACTAGGCCCGAGTCTTACTCCATCGACCTAGGGCACTCAAAGGCCCATTACTGACGAGGCCCGAGTCTTACTCCATCGACCCCGGGGCGTTTACGGAGCCCACCCTTGGTACAAACCATAAAAATATAACTTATCATGCATAACTATCATATCATGTCCTTAACAATCTTTCATGCATTTCTTTTCATTATGTATAGCATTTCCTATGCTATCACATATCATGGCATATTACATAACATAATTTCATTTCTTCATTTTGTATAGCATTTCCTTATGCTATCACATATCATGGCATATTACATAACATTATGTATAGCATTTCCTATGCTATCTTATATCATGGCATATAACATAATTTCATTTTCTCCTCATTATGTTTAGCATTTCCTATGCTATCACATATCATGGCATATTACATAACATTATGTATAGCATTTCCTATGCTATCACATATCATGGCATATAACATAATTTCATTTTCTCCTCATTATGTTTAGCATTTCCTATGCTATCACATATCATGGCATATTACATAACATTATGTATAGCATTTCATAGAAGGAACCTTGCACTTAGTTCGGTTAGACAATAATCTTACTCACCTCTTTAAAATATTTTTGGTTGAAATCCTAAGGTTAGATACTCCTCTGATTATACATCATATCAATATAAAATCATGGAAAGGAATCCTTCTACATAGCATAGAAAATCTTATCATGAAATGAGGTCTTGTTTAAATCATCCTAGATTTGAAAACCTTTTCTTTAGCCGAATTTTCTTAAATTCTTTCCTAGGTTTTCTAATCCTTATAAATCCGAAAATCACATAAAGGCCTTGTACCACAGGTGAGGGGAAGATTACCTTCTTCGCTTAAGTTTCCTAGATTTGAGAACTTGCTTGGGGACCTTTCTTCCTTGCTTGCTTGCTCGGCACCAATGGGGGAGAAGAGTGGCTAGGTCTTTTGGTGGAGAGGAGGAGGGAGAAGAGACTTCTTCCTCTTGTGTTGCTCGGCAACAACAAGAAAGAAAAGAGGGAGGGAGTGAGGAGGAAGAAGAGGTTTCTTCCTCTTGTGTTGCTCGGCAACAAGAAGAAGAAAGGAGGAAGGGAGAGGGTTTTCGGCACCCAAGGGAGGAGAGGAGGAAAGTGAGTGAGGATGAAGTTGAAGTCACCCCTCCATGCCTATTTATACTAAAATGAGGGGAGGAAACTTGTCTTGATTCATCCTCCTTATTTACTTCTCTTCTTAATGTTAAGAATATTCTAGAGAAGATGCTTCTTGAGTTCTCCCTTAATTTCTCTCTTTTCTTTCCTTTAATTAAAATTCCTATCTCTCCTCTTACAATATACTCTCCTATCCCACTTGGTTAACACATGCATGTATCCACAAGAGAACCAAGGATCAAAACTTGGTTATGTATATTTTTACTTCTTTTTACTCCCTTTTCCTTTTTAGTAAAAAGAATCCTTTCTTATTCTTAACTACTTAGTCTTCTCTCTCCTTATCAATAATTCTCCTATCCCCTTTGGTATCCTATACATGTTCCTTACAAGAGATCCAAGGTTCAATCTCTCTTCTAACGTTTTATTTTCTTTTGTAAATAATAATTCATATATTACCCTATTATGCATTATGCATAAATATTTCATACATGTATTCATATTTCTTCCTTTTGTCTACATTAATTCCATACATTATAAATCATGCATAGATGATTTATATTCTCAACTTTATTTTCTTTCATAATCATCTAAATCCTTCCCATCTTTAATATTAAATTTAGAATATCTACACCTTCTTTTCACTACATTGTACTCTCATTATCCTTACTTTCTTATCTAGGCTTTCTAGGGGTGTTACAAGATCTGTTTATTGTTGAGGATCTTATGGTTAGGAATGTCTGTGATACAGACATGATGTGTTTTGGTTTTACCAGTAGAGCTTACGGAGCCCTAGATGTTGTCATGGACTCGATGATTTGGGTATCCCTAGAATGTTTGGATCGGTTTCCATTGTCTTTGTTGACGATGTTGTGATCTATTTCGGATCTGCGGTGAGTCACGTACACCACCTTTACATAGATCTAGAGATGATTCGACGAGAATATCTATATGTGATTATCAGTAGTGCTGATTTGGATTGTCTTTTGTGATGATGTTTGGGACACACAGTCACCAGTAGGAGTGTATCGTGGTTCCACAGGAGATAGAGGTTGTTACCGTTGGGAACAGCCGAAATCAGTGTAGGAGATCCGCAGTCTTTTGTGACTCGCAGGATATTATAGACCTTTCGTCGAGGGTTTCTTCCGCATAGCTATGCTACTTTCACGCGTGACCCTGAAAGGCGTGAAGTTTACTTGGACTGAGGATTGCAAGACTAGCTTTTAGGAGCTGAAGCGGAGTTTAGTGTCGGCTCCGATTTTTAGTTTTACCTTCTGGAGGGGACGAATTCGTGCTCTACACCGACGCGTCTCTACAGGGTATGGGTGCTGTTCTGATGCAGCACGGTAGCGTATTCTCATATGCTTCTCGATAGTTGAAGGAGCATGAGAAGAAATACACGGTTCATGATCTGGAGTTGGCCGCTATTATTTTGCCCTGAAGATTTGGCGGCATTACCTGTATGATATATATTGAGATTCTCACTGACCATAAGAGTCTCAAATATATTTTTACTCGGAAGGAGATTAATCTCCGACAGAGGAGATGGATGGAGTTCCTGAAGGATTATGATTGTACCATTAGCTATCACCCGGGGAGAGCTAATGTGGTTGCCGATGAGCTTAGTAGGAAGTCCGGAGGGACTTTAGCTTGCCACCGAGTTGTGGTCACAGACTTGATTTAAGGTTCCTCTGATTTGGGCCTTGAGGGGTAAAGACAGACAGAGCAGGGTACTCTGGTTACCATGGTTGCTCAGTTGTTAATCAGGACGAGGATCCGAGAGCCTTAGGCTGCTGATCAGTATTTGTAGTTTATTTGCAGCCAGATAGCTTTCGGGTAGCAGACCGAGTTCACACGAGACGAGGAGGGTATTATATACTTCCGAGACAGATTATGCGTACCTCAGTCTTATCCGGTCTTACAGGAGCTACTTCAGGAAGCTCATCGCTCATGATTTGCTGTCCACCCAGGCGGTACTCGTGTGTACTAAGATTTGAGGTGTTTCTATTGGTAGAATGACATGAATGGAGACATCGCGGATTTTGTAGCTAGATGTCTTGTCTGTCAGCAAGTGAAGGTCGAGCACCAGAGACCTGTCGGTTTATTTCAGCGGATTCCTATTCCCGAGTGGAAATGGGAATATATTACTTTGGACTTTGTGGTGAGTTTGCCGAGGACATGACGAGACTATGACGCGATTTGGGTAATCTTTGATCAATTACCCAAATCCGCGCACGTTTTTAGCTAATCGGAGGACATATTTCCTAGATCGATTGGTAGATCTATTTTGCCGGGAGATTATCAGATCACGTGGTGTTTCGTTGATTATTATTTCGGATAGAGACCCCGATTCACGTCTCGTTTTTGACAGAGTCTGCAGCAGGCCTTGGGCACGTAACTCTGTTTCAGTACAACTTTCCATCCGCAGATAGATGGACAGTTAGAGCGGATCATTCAAACTCTTGAGGATTTGTAGAGGTCTTGTGTATTGGATTTTGGAGGCAGTTGGGATGACCAATTGCCATTGGCAGAGTTCGCCTACAATAACGGTTTGCATTCGGCTATCCGAATGCGACCGTTTAAAGCGTTGTATGGTAGGCCTTGTCGGACACCCACCCTTTGGGATGAGGTTGGAGAGGCCCAGCTGTTGGGACCTCATAGAGTTCAGCAGGATGCAGAGTTGGTTCGTATTATCAGACGGAGAATGTTAGAGGCGCAGGATCGCCAGAAGTGTTATGCTGATCGGAGACGCAGACCCCTAAGTTCTCTGTTGGCGACCATGTATTTCTGCGAGTTTCACCCAGGAAAGGGGTGAAGAGATTTGGCCTCAGAGGTAAGCTAGCTCCGCAGTATATTGGCCCTTTCGAGATCTTGGAGAGGATCGGAGCGGTAGCATACCGGTTAGCACTACCACCGTCCTTGTCAGGCATTCACGATGTATTTCACGTATCGATGCTGAGGAGATACGTGCCCGACCCGACGCATGTGCTGGCAGATATTCCAGTTCTAGTTTCGTCTGACATTTCTTATGAGGAGATTCCGGTACAGATTCTTAACCGGAAGGAGCGTCAGTTGCGGAGCTTGATACCCCATTTTTCATTAGAGTTATGTGATTTTATTTACCGTTCAGTATTTATACTCGTTACCTGTTGTTAATATTTGCTGATGGTAGATAACGAAATTTGGGGACCAAATTTTTATTAGTGGGGGAGAATGTAAAATACCGAAAATAGGCGAATATTAATAAGAGAATTTTTCGGAATTTTTGGAAATTTTCCGGGAATTTTTCGGTGCTCGTACGGATGAGTTAACGGGGATAAAAACGGGGTCCGGGAAAGCCTGTTTAGGCGACCCTGTTTTAATGAGGAAAAGTTTTAATTTATGTTTCCTTTTCCCATTTTCTTTCTTTTTCCCATTTTCTTCCCCCGCGAGCCGTCCCTTGCCCTAAACCTCGCGATGCCTTCTTCTCCCGTGCCCTAACCGGCGCCGCGGCGATTCCTCTTCCTCTCTCTCTGCCCTAGCCGGCGATGGTCGCCCCCTCTGCTACGACTTGGCAGCACGACCGACAGCCACGAGCGAGGTTGTCGATCCTCCTCTCGATTATCTCTATTCCGATTGTCCTCTGCCGATCTCCCTTCTCTTCCGACGACACCACACGAGCGCCGGCCATCTTGCTCCTCACGCGTGCCACCACTGTTCCGACACCATTTCAAATCCCTCGCGTCTCTGCTTGATTGCACCGGTCGACGCCAGTGCCACCCTACCGGCTCTGGCAAAGCTGTCGTCGTCGCTCGGGGTCTATGGAGACATGCCCTAGCTTCCGATTCACTACCGACCGGGTACTCATCTACCTTCCGGGGTCAGCGTTGGGTCTCACCTCCTGGTCCGGCAAGAAGATTCCAACCTGGGCCTTCCAGACATTTTGGCTTCGTCTCGCTGTCAAGGATCGATTGAAGGAGGTAAGATGAGTAGATTGTTTCTTGGACTTAGTTGGTGATAGATTGTATGTTGGGTTCTGATCTTTTTTGATCCGATTAATTCCAGGGAGAGGTTGGATCCAATTGCTTGCTATTCTGTGAAGGTGATCTTGAATTCCAGCAACAGTAGACACTTCGGTGATTTCCAGCCGTGGATTACACTCTGATCACGAGGCATCAGTGATTATCATCAGAATTGGTGAGTTTTAAGGTTGAAGTTATTGCTAGGATTAAAATGACGGATTGTTGTTTAGAGGATTGATTATAAAGTGTGGAGTGTCTCGGAAAGATTAAAGGATTCATGGATGATTTGATTAGGGTTTTCCCTAATTAGGTTGAGTTGAAATTTAGCTAATTGTTGCATATGTAATTAGCTAAATTATAATCATGTGATTTGCAGGACGTTTATTCGGGACGAGCACTTTGACATAGAGGGTGATTAGCTCGATCTACATTGGAGGCGGGTACCTCTTGACTTATCTTTTATGATAATGTCTTTGGATATGCATAGTATTTTATAACTACATGCAATGAACATGTTTGCCGTTGGTATGTCACTGTTTGATATCCTTAGCATGTTAGGTTTGTCACCTGTGATGTATCCGTGCTTATATCTCGTGATTTGTTGCCATGATTATCTTGTTACCATGAGTATCTTTGTTTCTGGAGTGACATACCATGCTTAATGAGGTTAGGACTAGGATTTGGATTGTTGTTTCTGGCCTATATATCTAGATTATCTGATACTTAGGTTTTTGTGCCATATCAGATTTGTGTACCTCTATTTGTATATCATATATGATTCGGGTGTTTAGACCCTGATTCTTTGATCTGTGTATATTGTTGGTACATATGCTATGGAAGAGGGATATGATTTGGGTCTAGGTTGTTATACCTTAGAGGATTTGTATACCCTAGATCCGTGGATTTGGCTTACTGATACTGTGTTACCCATATTATGTATATATGGATTTTTCTATGCTGATCAGGATATTCCATACTTATTATGTTCAGGACATAGGTTTTTGATATTCTATCTGACCTGTGTACTTTAGATTTTGGTATGTGACCATCACTTTTACAGTACCCATTTTGTATATATGGATATGGTTATGTTGATCAGTTTTTGCTATGCATAGTGACATGCATCATGATTGCATGCTGTGCGATTGTCGGCTCCACTATGGTTGAGCCCATCGCCAGTTACATGTACTGCACACACCCCCCACTCATGGTTTGGATCCGTTGGTCTGAGGACTCGGCGTGGTAGCCGGCAGTCAGTTCCGCTCTGTTTGGCTCCGCTGGCATTTAGTGTAGCAGCGTAGTAGCCGGCAGACGGTGGACTCTGTTTGACTCCGTTGGTCAGGTGACTCAGCGTGGTAGCCGGCAGAGATACCTCCCCGTCATCGTGTACCGGGAGATGAGAGCATTGAGCTCCCCCATTTATGATTTGGGGTCACAGGACAGGAGTACTCCGACAGCATCCCGTCCACTCGGTCACTCATCAGGAGTAGTGACGACAGAGTGCACGGTTGTCACAGCCCTACCCACTCGGTCTCACCATTTGTGTGTGAGATGACTGACTGGCGTCAGGGGTGACCAGGACGCATCATTAGCATCATATGCATTGATGCATTTATATTTTTATGATTGTGTTTGCTGCATTTGGTTGCTGCATTTTGGTTGGATACATACTTTTGACCTGCATACAGGATTATTGACACTTTCGGTTTGACGACCCTTTTGTCTGGATAGGAGTTCCTGGTGAGTACAGCTTCCTCAGTTACCTTTCAGTTTTGCGTATTCCCTATATATGATTAGGAAGCTGTATTCCATGTTTGTTGCTGTTAGATATATCTTACTACTCATGTCCATTGGTATTCGCTGAGTTGTTGAACTCACCCCCGTTGATACTATCTTTTTCAGGTACCAGGTTGGTTTTGGTGTCGCTTGGAATATCCTGTCTGCTGGTCCCCACGTCACATCAGAAGACTTATCGGTTTCACGTATGTTTTGTTTGTTTTATGTATCAGTTTGTTTAGCTCTGTACTCTGGTTTTATTTTTGGAGAGTTGATGTTGTTATGTGGTGTTTTGTATTTGTTATTGGTTGTGTAAGTCTAGCCGGCTAGCAGTTTTGTGTTTTGGTTTTGGTACAGCCGAGTGGGCTGCTTTGATATTAACTGCGTGGTGTTTGTTTTCTTTTATTGTTATTATTCCAGCCGCATGTGGCTGAGGTATATAGTGCTTGTAGAAAAGTTTCAGATTGTCCGCCGTACAGGGGAGATGCTGCCGAAATTTCTTCGGACAGAGACTCCCATCGGGGCGTGACAACGATTAACGCGCGCAGGGGGGGTGCAAATCCCCAGCCCGTGGGCCTTGCGCTCACGGGCGGCCCGGTCTATTTTTGCTGGTTTGGTTCAGTCTGAACCAAACCAGTTTGGACTTCGGTTTTGGTCCGCGTGAGGAAGCGAAGCAGCGCTTCGGTTCTGATCGCGTGAGGATGCGAAACAACGCATCCGCGCGGGAGAAGAGGTAGCAGAAGCAAAGTGTGCGTCCCTCCTCTGCACTGCTTCAAGTGTATAAATACACCTTCTCACTTCCTTCTCCCTTGCTTTCTACTTCTTCTTCTTCTTCTTTCTTTCTAAGTTCTGAGGCTTGGTTCGTGATCTGAGGTTGAGTCCGAGTGCGGCGCTCGTTTTGGAGTGCACCTACGAGCGACGCGAGCGGTTGTCGGATCTTGGGAGGATTTTACCGGAGAGCCTCTGCACTGTGGGCGGCAATCAATTCTCTAAAGACAGTTGGCACGTCCGACGCTTCGACCGGAGATACACATTTTCTTAACCCTTACTGTTATTAACGTTTATTGGTGCTCGTCATTTATTGGTGCAATTATAGATTACTGTATTAGTTCTATTACAGTTATTACAGTTTTTAGGGGCTCGATCGGATGTATATATGCTTGTGTCATACTGTCATAGTCGATGAGTTGGTGGAAAAATCTTCACGTGGTAATTGCCCTTGCTTAAGTTTTTCCATCTGTTACGACGGATCCGGAGAACTTGAACTTGCTGCGGGTTCACTGGAGATGGAGAAATACTGGTTTATTCTGTTCGAAGTCAGCTTATTTACTCTACTAGCAGGTGCCTGTGAATTCAAGGGATCCAAGCATTTATGCTCATCTTATGTGATCTCAATGTGTTTCTTCTTAAGAAAACAATAATGTTTTTTATTTTTCAAGCTCTAAACGGATACTGAAACCCAAGACGGATTTGCTATAAACTTTTCTTAATTTAAACTCACCTTGGCACTGCATTTCGTTATGCAACATGCATGGCACACTTTGCCAAGAAACTCCCGGCCATTATTTGGTGGAATTCCACATGGCAAGCCTGTATTGCCCCAGAACACTATTAACCCAAAAACTTTGGGTCCTTCAGGGGAGGACAATGTCTGTCAAGATCTCATCTCTTCCACTTCATCATGTGAACCCTAACGCTAACACTCCTATGCAGAGAGATAATGCTGTCGCTGGAATTGCAAAGGACATCCTCCAAAATATGTGTGCATATTTTCTCTGTCCCAGGCTAGTTCTGCACCATGTGTCCTTCCTCTGACTTGTCAGTAATTATTTCCATTATATGTCTAAAATTTATTTTCCATGTTTCCCTATAGCTAATTACAAGATCTATAACGTCAAGTACACAACGAATCATGAGAACGACATTCCTTCCTTTGTCTCGACTCCAAATGTTGAGTTGTTCTTCTAAGTTTACATAGTTTATATAAAAGCATTGAGATAGACAGAGAGATCAATCTCACACGGGGTTTTAAAATGGCTAGAATTTAGGGTTTGCTTCCCTAAGCTTGAAAATTCCTTATGGATGACACATAAAGCTGCCTGGTGGAGCGGGCCTTGGAAAGCTAGAAAGCTGCAGCAGTATGGGACAAACACACTTGGGAGCTCTTCTTGCTTCCACTATCACCAACAAGAGCTAGGCAAAAAGTATATTACATTAATGTATATTATATATAAATATATATATGCATTGTCCAAATTTATTATTGTTACTATCTAGCTGTTCTCTCCATTACTCCATCTCTCATTTCTTAAATTAAATAGTAGGATTATTGATATTATTATTTGTTGTCCAATGCTTTGGTCTCCTCACTTGTTTTCAAGATGATAAATAGTGAAAGAGAGTGAGAGAGCGGATCTGAATTGCAATAAACTTCGAGGTTCTGAATTGCTTCAGAGGCTTTCTAGTGGACATGCGAGGTTCTGAATTGTTTCGGAGGTTTTTATATATATAGTTCGACATCACACTAGCTATATAATTTATGTATATTAAAGTATTATACTTTAATCATATATGTATATGTCCAAATTTCACCATCATTATTAAACAAAAAGAATAACCTTGATATATCTCTTTCATCACAAGTTCGAGAATAATTTAAGGGACATTTATATTTAAATATTTCTTAGCAGTTTAACTCTTTCGATCATAAACATATATGCATACATAGGTCCTTGTGCCTTTGATGATCCTATAGACAAGAGCAGAGCCAGGTTGAAGGCCTGGGCTATAGCCCGGGTAGCCTTCAACCTTAAGAAAGGGATTTATAGTAATTTACTGTGGGACAAACAAAAATAATGAGAGAGAAAGGGGAAACAGCCGGGGATAGCGTCGTTATTGATGCTTGTAGCCGACCGCCCACGATCAGCCCGGGTAGATCACCCGGGCTAGCTCCGCCATTGCCTACAGAGAAGTATAATTTCAAGGGCATCCAAGAAAGTTTCCTGTTGTTTAATATAGTTCTAAAATGTGCTTCTATAATTTGTGCTAAGATAAGGAGAATCAAGGAAAAGGTATTCAATTGAGATTGGAGGGGAGAGAGACGTCTCGTTCAGATGCACAGTGTCTGACATATCTGAACCCTAGAGAATCTGTTCAGCTATCACAGTGCAATAGGATAAATCTATCAACTACAATGCACAAACTCAGACAAGTAAAAGATATAGAAAGTCGACTAATATACATGTTGCTCTAGATTTATATATAAAATATATACGGCTTGGCTCTGTAAACTACTAAAAACATATATCAGTTTGTCACACACTTCATGATCCCTTCTACTTTTGCAAGAAGAAAAAGAAAGAAAAGAACTAACTGTATCTTTTATCATGATCACGATGGTGTATAAGAATCATAAAACTTCTTGGCCAACACATTGATCTATGCCAAGCATGCTGTATTTGTAATTTTATGGTCGATGGCATCAACTAGCAAGAATAACTTGCTCTTACACCCTCAGTGACAAATTAAATTAAAAAAATATGGGGAACGTGAGCTTGAACATTAACAAGCCCTTAACTTGGAAAACTCGTGCAAAGAAAAAAAAACAGACATCAAGACATCACCAAGTCCAGTCTTAAAGTATATGTGATCATATGTGGTGTAGTATGTCCAGTATCACCATGCATGAGAAACAAAACATCTATGAACATTTCTGCAACAAAACATCTATGAACATATCCCTCCCTGAGAGAGAGAGAGAGAGAGAGAGAGAGACATGCTTGGCTCCTTGCATGCCACCCAGAGTAGCCAATCGTCACACCATGGATTGATCTATGTGTGTGGCATACAGGGAGCCAGGCACATCCATTTCACCTGTAGATAATCTTACTCTACACCACAGGCTTACAGCTCTACTCTTTGTGACTTCTCTTTCGGATCAGATGCCATTTTCTTCCTCAACGGAGTGAGTATATACAAGACAAATAAGGCCAGTCAATGAGTCTGAGACAAGAAACCTAAAACACCATGCACCACCACCACCACCACCTAATCTCTGAGCTGTAAGAAAAGTGAAAATTATAGGAGGAAGAAGAAGAAGAGAGGAAAAGGATGAGGGACCAAGGATGCGTTGGTATGGAGGATTTATAGCCTACAAGACAGGGAGAAAGCAAAACATTGACAAATATTACCACCCTAAAGGTGACCCACTCTTTATGGTGCATGCAAGGGCCAGGTAATTGAAATTGAAAGCCAAGAAATTATAAAGCACATCCAAAGTGAACCACTCAAAACCCTAGCTAGTTAGCAGTGGTATAATGGGATTGAAATGGAGACGAGGGTGTAGAGTAGATAGGTATAGTAGCTATAATCATATTTCCCAGCTTGCAGGGGGTAACAAAGAAACAAGGCTGCTTGCTGTCTTTGCTCAGTCACCTCTTGAGGATATTTCCTTTTCTTTTACTGATCTTCTGAACTCGCCTTTGTCTGGAGCACTTGGATTAACTTCAGATTCTTTGCAGCCAACCTCAACTTACCAATCACAAAGAAGGTAATACTCAACGTATATGTACAACAAAATATTGATATTTCAAGGATTTAGTACAACTTATTTACGCACGTCTATGTGTGTGTGATTCTGTGTGTGTATATATACTCATGTCCTTTTCTAATAAATATCAGTGACTAAATTAAAATCAAACTAAAATTAACAGATTATTTCAGTGTAACTCAATTTAAACTAAAAGAATCTTATATTACGTTAACACTATATTTATTATATTTAAGATATTAAGAATTAAGAGGTTTTCGAATGTCTTCAATTCACTATATAACTCGCCAAAGTGGCATGTCAACTTTTTAAGCATTTTAAGTAATAATAAAAAGAAAAGGCGACTGAGGAGTTTTAATTTATTTTGTTAGCACCTAGTGTTTAGCTCTTTAAATTGACTATTTAGTGGTGACTAGTTCTGCCCATAGAAATTTTCCATCGATCACTAGAGTTAATCAGGAAACGACTAACATTCTTAAGCCCACTTTTCATTGTAGGAAAAATCTTTTGTAATTCACCGTAGTTAAGATTTGAACCTTAACTCATTTGGTTATCTGTTGGAGGATTTAACTATTACACAATTACTCTAAAGCAACTGAAGAGTTTTAATGATTATATGACATGATGTGACTAGAAATTTATTTTTTGGAATTAAAACTCTTCCTATATTAAATGTATATATTAGTTAATATATCTATTAATTAGGCAATTATCACTTAACATAATTATAATTTTATAAGATAGACTCCTACTTTGTATATAAATACGTCTCATTCTTCAATAAAGATTATCAATTCTTTTTATTTCAAATAATATAATATCAAAGCAACTTCAAAATTAGGGATTCAAAATTAGGATTTTATCTCCGCCTCCATGACACGTCACTACCTCACTGTTGCCTATGTGCATGTGCCTCCACTAGTTGGCCATAACCTCCTCGTCGACACTCTTTCCTTGCATCCTCTGTCCACGCACAAAGTTAGCTACTGCTCGTCACCGCATCAATCACTATTGTGCCTCCCCTTGCCTGGCGTACAATGTACGGGGTTGCTCCTATGCTAACCCATCGCTGCATCAGGCGTTGACTCTCCTTCCATGACACCATCATCTCAGATTCTAGCTGCCAAGCAACCACTGCGTTAACCCTATCCCTGGTGACCACCATTGCTGCTCTCCTAATATGCGTCATTAGAAGCATCGTTGGCATCACCTATTTCAACCATCGACGATCCTTCTCGCCAATCTAAACTTGTCACCCTGCTTCCTCAACGCGAGCAACCACTACAAGAAAAAAGCCTTACAACAACGGTTTTTCACCGTTGTCGTAGCCCCTTTCGGACTGTTGTTAAAGGCTATGTTGTTAAAGGGGGTGCTCAAAGACAACAGTTTTTAACCGTTGTCTTTGAAGACAGACAACAGTTTTACAACGGTAAAAACCCGTTGTCTTGTCATTGACAACAGTTTTTCACCGTTGTCTTTGAACGTATGCCTTTAATAATAGGCTTTTCAACAATAGTTTTGAACTGTCTACAACAACGGCTAAAAACCGTTGTCTTTTTAGCCAATGACAACGGTTAAAAATCATTGTCTTTTTAGCCAACAATGTTATTTAACATCAGTTTGACAATGATTTTTCACTGTTGTCTTTTAATGACATTGACAACAGTTTCACATATTTAAACTAATGTCTTTAGGTACAATATATAATATTTTGACAATAAATAAAAAACTAAATTTTTTCCATCATTTAATAACCATTATTTTATTTAAATAATATATCTACAAAATATCATATATCAAAAACCTACAATCCGATCCAAACATCATCATCCAGTGCAAATTTCATTAAAGTACCAAACATCATCATCCAAACATCATTAAAGTACCAAACATCAACATCCAAACATCACAAAAGTTTACAAAACTAAATAGTACCCATAACAATATATCACACATATATATGAAGTCCAAAATATCTTGTTTTGTTGGATCAAATCTTCTCTACCTGTGCATCTTCTAAATACCCTGTGCATCTTCTAAACGCCATGTCGAGAACTACAGCCTTTTCCCTAAGGTATTATGCAGAGTTTATATATGCTTTTCTAAACACCCTGTGCTTTCTCCTCCCTCCTAGCTTCTCTTTTCTTCTTCTTTCTGGGTATGGTCATTATCTTTTCCCTAAAGTAAATAGCATATGATTGCAAGTTAAGTCATTTCCCCAGAGTAAATGACATAAAGATGATGATGACAAAGATGTTGTACACAATTGAATATGATAACAATACTTCTTTCTAGGCACAAACAACAACAACAAATTAATAAGACAAACTTTATTTTGGTTTCCATTGTATTACAGCAAACTTATCTCAAAATCTCAATATTATTCAAGCTGATTTTTTTTTTCTAATGTTCTCAAAACCTGAGCTTGATTTCCTTAGATATATGCCTAGGGAAACATTTCATTAATTCTCAGTTAAAGTATACTTCCTTCATTTCAATTCAATTCTCAGCCTTTACAAGACTTGCACAGAATCTGCACTGCATAGAATTTGCACTATACTGCAAATGCTGTCTTCACTGTTTTCAGTTCCAAAACTCAGACTCCAAGTTCTTTTCCAATTGTTTCCTTAATTTGCTAATTTATGAACCTATAACTCCTTCCATTCTGCAATTCAATTCTGATTCTTATAAATTGGCTTCTATATTCAGATTCTGCAGTACTATAATTCTACAATCTAGCTAACTTCTGATCTCCTTTTACCATTCGGTCACATAATGATTCTCACATCACATTTCTTTCAATTTAATCTTGAACACAATAATTTCCAAATTAGGTACCCAGTCTTAATACTGGATACAAAATTCTAAACAATTTAGTTTCAGATTATAGTTCTTGAATTGTTCAGTATTGCTGAAATTCCTTCTCAACTTGAGTTTCTATTTTTCTTAATAAGTTGCTCTTGTCTTATTAATATTAAACACCCTGTGAAAATAAAAATCACATGATTTTAATCCAATTCAACAACAAGAAATCTAGCTAGTCTCCAGTAATATAGAGCTTTAGAGTTTGTAAAGTATATAACAACAACTGGCTAACAAGGTTTATTATTTTCTTCATTGTGATATACTGTAAATTAAACTTCTCATATAGTATTTTCATATAGCAGATCCTAAAAAATAGACGTTGGTTTCCTATGTTGAAACATTACCAATTTGTTTCAATTTAACTGAATATTATCATTGTCAAATGCAATAAGATGAACTCATGTATATACCTATTCATAAATATGATCTTGTATGCATTCGGCTATTTCAGAGCGCACTTCATCAATTTCTTCTTGAGAGTATTCCGCTTTTGTGAACTGTGAACACACATAAATTATATGATCTTAAAGAACAAAATATAATTAATTGGAAAAAAATAATAACTAAATAACTTCTAATTATTTGAGATGATAAAGATAATATTACTATTGATGGTAGTGTATCCCCCTCGATCATTGCAATTTCTTCAGTAATTTGTCTCATAAATCTCATCACGTAATAACCACATTGTTTTGCATCTGGCTGCCTAGGAGCCTATGTTAAAGGCAATTCATATTGTTAATGATAAATATACACATTAAAATATTTGATTGAAATAGAAGTACCCATACCTTGATTACTTCCCATTGTACATGCTTTCTTCCTTTCCTTCCATTATTCGAATTAAATAATCTTAACGCCCTTCATATATACATTCAACATAGTTGATATATAAGTGTTTTATGACTAAATTAAATACATAATAAAAAGCATATATAAACTCACATTTCCATAACATATTTCCAATCTTCATCACAAATGCGATGAATTAAAGAATCCAACACATAAACAATCTCCTTATGAGGTTTAATGACAGTCAAATTCCAATGGAAACTACACACAAATACAAAATTAGTGCATACAATTCACTAAAATAGTCAATTGAAAATGATATTAAAGATGTTCATTACCCATTGCAACTTGGCACCAAAACTAATTGATTAATTGATGCACCACTCATCCTATCTACTAATTGATTATGTATGTCTGCATAGGAAATAGACCAATGAAGGACAGAACCTGCAAAATATTATGTATGTTGTAAAATCCTGGACAACATTTGATGTTACTTGGAACGTTGGTGGCACGCTAGGAAACTTTGTCAATAGATCCTGCAAAATATAAACATATATTAGAAAATAAAAATATCCAAAACAAGGTCATTATCCCCTCAACTAGTTAGGTTTCATCTTTGCAAGGCTTGCCACTTATCCCAATGATTTTAAATTCTTGATTTGTATGAGTTGTCTTCACTCTCGAATTTTCAAAACTCTTCTAGCTTAGCAACAACAAACAGTGAAAAAATCATTTTAGTAGACACAATATGAAGAATGAAACAAGCAAGCTAAAATATGTTACCTCAATAGGTATATTATATATAGGCATTCAATAACCTAGAAAATAATAATAAAGAACAAATTATTAATCACCTTGTTTCAGTCCAGTTGGTTGCAAGTAGAAAACCAACCAATAGTCCAGGACACACAGTCATAGTAGTAGAGACATCTATGTTCAACAAATAAGAAAGATAATAATATTTTTAAAACAATAAAGTGATTGAATGGCAATGCAAGCAAAAGCAAATAGCAAAGGTGTAGGGACATTGTAAGTTCTTACCAATACTCAAAGAAAGACCTCCTTGTGAAGTCCTCAAATTAGAAGGAAAACCTCTGTATCCCATGACTCCACCACCAAGGTCAATAAAGTTTTTAGGATTGTTTTGAAAAAATAATTGTCTCACAAGAAGACATTCCCTAAAAATGTATTTTGGTAACTATCAGAATGCAACAAATAAACCCACAATTATGTAATCCATAATTTCAACAATAAATGACTAGAAGGAAATTCACATACTATTTTTCCGCATGCTGCCGCAAAATAATGTCAGGAACCTGTAAGGCCTCCTGAGAGTTCTCAGTTTCATTGACCACTCAGATAGATTGTTCCTGAATATGATGGTTGTATCATTGATTCACATACGTGGAGTAATCATTCCAGTCTTTGACAGCCTGATCATAACATGAAGAATGCAACAGAAATGACATTTATATAGCTAGGAACAAAAGATTGCATATAAGTGCAGTGACCAAGCAATCTTCAATACAATTCACCACCTCCAAAGAAATAGGCTGGGGATGCATAACACGCGTGCACATAATAATTGCCACCATTAGTAAATTCAGACAGAACAGTAGGCTGAAATGTTGGTGCCTAGCACTGACCTGTTTCGAGAGTTTTCGATTCTTAAATTTGAATGGGATGGTGTCTACCACTGACCTATTGGTGCCATGCTCATTGCTGTAGCAGTCATCAACATTGAGGAAGTTCAGTATCAGTGCTTGTCTCATAGTATCAGTGCATGAGTCCCTGCCAAAGTAGGCTAAAATGGCCTTCGAGAAAACCAGGGTTCGAACCCAACCCAACCTCTCAGTCTTGTGTTCGGGTTCGAATATGCAAGAGGCTGCTAAGAAGAAGTCCTCCAATAGGGTTCTTCTGCTCACACCATGCCATCCAAGGCCTGCCTCCTCGTACCACCTTGAGTGGAACCACACAATTGAAACTTGAATAGGTTGACTACTTGTACAACACTGAACCAATGCAGGTCTCAATTAGAATAAGAAATATTTGACATACTTTTGAAGATAGAGCCACTCCAGCTGATGGTGAGCTTGGCAATGGTTAAAGTCCAACTTAGCCAACTCCAAATACATATCATTGTTTACCAGAGGCATCCTGCCATATCACTCTTTCAGTTAATCATTCAGTTAAGTAAACAAGTTTAGTAAGTAGATAGCTTAAAGTAAGGAACTGCGATCAGTAGATGAGCTTACCTGTAGAGAGTCTTGCCAATCCAAATATCACTTCCCCCTCCATACTGCTCCAAGTAGAGTCTTGCCTCAACGCGAGGTAGGCTCGCGTACCAGGGGAAATCCAGAGCATACTCCACCTGCTCCGTTGATCAAACTAGGATATGGTACTAATTCGACACAAGTAGAAACTGAAATTTATCTATTTTAGTTGGACAATTACCTCCCCGGGCAAATCCTTGGTGATGATCCATTTGTCGAGCAGCTGGTGTGCAGCTTCTTTCTCTCGTAAGAAGGCATAGGAGAAGCTCTTAGCTCTCGCCAGTATCTCTTCGCCGGGGAAGGCCACTTGCGCCGCTCGGTTCAGATTATACAGAGAGGATGAAACTGTCTCCAAACCGAGAATCGATGGGACAAGGAAGTAGGAGCAGCACGTTCCGACATCACCATCTGATCTGCAGCATCCAAGAAATTAGGGTCCTCCGCGCAGGCCGCCTCGGAGTAGAGCCGAAGCGCCAGAGCTAGCTAGAGCTGGTACGTCTCCTCAGCCTGCTGCGCCCAGCTCTTGGCCGACGATGATGACAGACCGACAGCGACGCCGTCCTGCCCCCTCCCCTCTGCTCCTGCCTCTCGCCGCCGTATCTCTTCGTCGTCATCCATCTCATCGTCCTCATCATATGGAAGCTCTCCGACCAAAAGCACCACCATGAGCCGCCGCAGGCGACGGAAGCCGTGAAGATCAAGTCTTTCGAGAGTGCCCCTCCTCCTCCCACTGCTCAAGCCGTCCCTCTCTCGCCCCGACCTACGCCGGCAACGCCTAAACTCCTAGATCCAGATTCCGATGGTGATCCATTGGACAAGGAGGTGGAGAGCTCGGAGGAGAACGACTCTATGGAAGCAACTTGGAAGGCGATCATGGAGAAGACCCCCCCAAGGCGGAGAGAACCCAGGACCGAGAAGGTCGCCTCCGCTTCCATCGCCACCTCCACCCAGCAATCTGCACAAGCAGCAACAACCACCCACGCTCCTACCTCACGTTTTAAAAAAGGGCCATACTTCCACACTCACCAAGATCGTATGAGGAGAGCCGTATGAAGATCTCGTATGACGAGAGAGGTTTAGGGTTTGGATAGGCTAAGGGGAGAAAATAGGGCGCCAAAAAATTTTTGGAGAGAGGGAAGCAAACCATTGCTACAACAAAAACGACGAATGAGAATAATGGCGAATAAATAAAGTCAAAGACAACAGTTTAATAAACTGTTGTCTTTGACCCCTAAAAAAGCACTTAAAGACAACAGTTTTAGAAAACTGTTGTAAAAGGTGTTGTTGATTTTACAAAAAGTCATTCAACAATAACGGTTTTTACAAACTGTTGTCTTTTATTTTTTTTGGGCGCTCAAAGACAACGGTTTTGTCAAAAACTGTGTCTTTTACCAAATTAACAACAGTTCCTTCTAAAACCGTTGTCTTTATGGTGTTGTCTTTTAACAATTTTGTTGTAGTGAACACCTATGTGTGTGTGGCTTTGTTTGTACTTGTTGGTTTAGATCTTCCTTCCTTTGGATTCTTCTCTTATTTGACTTCCTTAGGATAAAGTCTTATGTCTAAAAATAAGGCTTCTATTATGACAGATGTAGTGCCTGTGATGTCTAAAATCACAAACTATAAGCTAAGTAGTTCAAACTATTTGGATTGGAGTAAGACTGTTTGTCTTTATCTATGAAGTATTGACAAATATAGTCATTTGGCTGATGGCCCTCCTCAAGAGGATTCGAAGCAGACATGGATTAGAGAGGATGCTCACTTTTCCTTTAGATTTAGAATCGTATTGCTAATGAGGTAATTGGTTTGATCAATCACTGTGAATCTGTTAAAGAACTAATGAATTACTTGAAATTTATGTAATATGGAAAAGGAAATCTCTCCCTTATATATGAGGTTTTCAAAATATTTTACCGTGTGGAAAAATAAGATCAGACTTGATCAATTATTTTATGACATTCAAGAAGACATATAAGGAGTTTAATATATTACTATCCTTCAGCCCTAATGTGAGGTTCAACAACGCCAATGAGGGTAGATGACTATCATGAGTTTCCTCGTTGGCCTATCTCCTAGCTTTAAGTCTGCTAATTCACAAGTTCTCTCTTGTTCTAAGATCTCCGCTTTACAAGATGTATTTAGTTGTATTCTCCGTAAAGAAAGTACTGCGCTTGTTCTACTTAATTTTTCTTTGGTGAGTTGTAATACTAATTATGTGCCTGAAAGGTCAACGAGTCATAGTTGAAACAAAAGGGTAGCCATAGGACTTTGAAACTCGAATCCTGAATTCGTATGGTATTATGTGCAACTATTATCATAAGCTAGGTCATATGAAGTTTGAGTGTAGAAAGTTTCAATACAAAAATCAATAAAAAATACTATTAGTTAGAGCCCTAGAGCCAATCATTTGATGATTGTATGGACTCATGTATATCATATTCTTATATTAATAGAGGCATTGGTTTTTGGTTATTATGCTTATTTGTATTAGTGTCAGATAAAATAAGTATAGTAACGTCCTTGAGTAGAACGTTCATACCTATATCAATCGATTAGTTGAATCGATAGTGAGATGATATAGGGAACACTACTCTAAATCATTCCTAGTCGAGTATTAACATTCAGGGACAATGTTAATGCAATAAGACTAGCATGTAGGTCAGCTCGATGACTTGATCTCACAAGTCATGGATATAGAGATATCAAGCTGACACATGGGTATGCATTAGAGAATGTATATTGAATGACCCGCCATGAGAAACTATCATGGATCGTTATATGAGTGTCATATACTTTCTCATGTGGCTATTAGTATGACTATTAGTCCTTTGACCTGAAGTCACCATGGATCCCTACATAAGGAGTTATGTACTTTGGTTTCATCAAACGTCACCCGTAACTGGGTGGACTATAAAGGCGATTACCGGGTATGTAACAAATTATGCAGAGGGATGTGAGTGATGTAGATGGGATCTATCCCTCCCATATGACGGGAGCGACATCAATATTCTTGATAGAGTGAGACCACTAAGTGCATGGCCATGCCTAAATGAGTCAACATTAGATGTTGAGCTCATTTGATCGAGTGAGTCTACTTGGAGTTCAAGATTTAGATTGATTAGAGGATGACACGGTCTATGCCTCATATTGATCAATCTAGATGTCTAGGATAGAAGGACAATGTCACATATTGTGAGGAGTCACAATTAGTAGTCACAAGGTGATGTTAGATCTCAACATTTCTTGTAACTTGGGTAGCAATGATGTATTGCTAGATGCCGCTCATTGCTTATGTTTCTAAAAGAGTTTAGAAACATTGCCAACATTACAAAAAACCTATTGGGTCACACACAAAGAACATGTGGATGGAGATTAGGTTCATATGATGAACCAATAGGATTAGGTTCATATGATGAACCAAAGATTGGATTCGAATTAGACTTATTGAGTTAGACTCAATTAGATTCAATTGTTGAATGAGTCTAATTTACATTTGATTCATTGAGTCAATTTATATTAATGAATTGAGATTCATTAAATTAAAATTGACTTGAATCAAAGCTTGGATTTAACTCAACAAGGAAGAGATTGGGTCAAGTTTGACTTGACCAAATTGGAAGTTGAAACATCAAGTTTGACTTGATGCATTGCCACATCATGTAGGTTGACTCATCCTACATGGCATGACACATAGTTGCCACATCACCTCCACCTCATGAGGTGTGCCACCTCATTGGAGGTTACACTCTCCTTTATTTAATGTGGCCGGCCACATTAATGAGAGGAGTTATGTGGCCGGCCACACTTAATGGTGTGGAGTTTTTTTTCATTTGTGTGTATTGATGTGGTTTTATTGTATCATCTTCCTTCTTGCTTTGGCTCTCCATGGTTGATGGTTGCCGTGCACTTCATTGGGAGGAGAGGTGTGAGTTAAGTCCAAGACAATAAGAGAGTGTGAAGGTCACAAAGGAGAAGACTACTAGAGGAGTGGTGAGATTCTTCTTGTTTTCTCTTGTTTTCTCTTCTTTCCAATCCCATCCGAGAGCATCTAGAGAGTGCTAGCACACTTGTGGTGCTCTCTCTTCCATCCTTGAGAGTTAGAGAACCCTCCTTGTTCGTGTGGATACCGAGAGAGGATTGTCTACGTTGACAATCTTGAGATCCGACGATTTTTGGACCTTGCGGGATAACGAAGGGCACGCTTCAAGGGTAAACACTTTTTCTCGTAGATCTAAGTTGTAGATCGTGTTTTAAACTCGTACTCATATCAATCGAAAGTTTTACCTTGCACGAGATCCGTGGCTTGGTCGATTCGGGGTTTCCGCGACGCGAAAAGCGGTTTTCGCGGCCCGAAAAACCCAACAAATACTTGGCCCATATTACGTCCACTAATGATACTCCTAATAAATCAGTCCTTATCTCTGTAGTTGAATTTGCTAAGTACTCAAAATATAAGGAATCACTCAAGTCTACATCTCCTTCTATCACTGCTATAACTGATTTAGGTAAATAAAATACATGTTTTCTTTTTTTATCCTCCAAATAGGCCATTGATTCTAGTGTCACATATCATATGATAGGTAATTCTTATCTCTATTCTACTTTTCAATCCAAACCTAACACTTCTACTATTACTTTAGCTGATGAGTCTCCATCTTGTGTACGTAGGTCTGACACTATCAATCTTACCCCTTTGCTTCCTCTGATTTTGTCTTAAATTTACCTAATTTATCTTTTAATTTGCCCTCTATCAATCAATTAACTCGTAATCTTAACTGTTGCATCTCATTATTTTTCTTGATCATTACTTATTTCAAAATCTTTTGATTCAGAAGATTATTGGTAAAGGAGATGAGTCTAGAGGCCTCTACATTATTGACACACTACCCTCAAATTTTTTTCCTTGCTTGATTGTCACTTCTCCTTTCAAGACTCATTATAGGTTGGGACATCCATCTCTCCCTTTGTTCAAAAAAATTTGTCCATAATATGGTAAGGTGTTTTCATTTGATTATGAGTCGTGCCAGTTTACAAAACATCACCATCTTAGTTCAAGTCTTAGAGTAAATACACATGCTACTATTTCTTTTAATTTTGTTCATTCTGATATTTGGGGTCCTTGCCTTATTTTTCTAAACCTAGTTTTATGTACTTTGTTATCTTTGTGAATGATTATTCTCATATAACTTCGTTATATTTAATGAAAAATCATTTTAAATTATTTTATCTATTTTGTACCTTTTGTGCTGAGATTAAAACTTAGTTTAATGCATCCATCCATACTTTACTAAGTGATAATGCTAAGAAATATAAGTCAAGCTTATTCCAATCTTATATGGGTGAGAATTACATGCTTCATAAAATCTCTTGTGTTGATACTGTTAGTGTAATCAACTTCCAAGGTTTTGATGTTTGTTTGACAATATGTTTAATAGAGCCTTGTTAGATCAAGGTTGACCAAATGACTAGTGGTGATCATGTCCGAAATCTGCGAGGTGGCGCGCTGGCTCCAATGAACGGTGGTTTCGATGAAGATGCACTCCTGGAGATCTGAAAGAGCTCCTCAACGGTCCTATGCACAGTGAGACAAGCCAACAAAGCGTTAGTGACCAAAGACCGAGATGAGGATCCTTGGCTAGTGTTGGGATGTATACTATAAGACTAGCTTTTGTATGAACATCTGTCTTGAAATATTTTGAAATGAGAATCATTTTGGTCAAATGTATGCATTTTATATTTATATATATGTCAATGCAGTTATCCATTTAATTTATATTATAGATAATATGGTGTGTGGTGCCGCACAGAATATCATGTTATCAGTTCTTTATAAATTATAAATAGTAGCTCACAACCAAGATAGATTGAGACAAACCATTGAAACAGTTGTAGTATAATTTGGTATTAGTCTGTCTTGACTATAAAATTATACTAGTACACTATGCGTGTATTGAGCAGGACCGTTTGAGGTTGTTCGACTTGTACAGAACCTCTGTTATTATGGATGTGCACCCTCTTAATCCCTATATAATAACAAGCACGTATACTTAGTATTTATTTTTTTAACTTATCAATGGGTGAGATTTATTCGTTAAATCAATAAGCCTGATGAGTTGGGAGATAGTATTATTTATATGATGTATTGTTTGTTGATTATAGAAGGAATATATATCATAATTATTTAGGTTGATGATTACCCCTTGAGGAGCTTATAAAGATTATCATGTAATCCCTACAGGTGGACTTAGTCCGACATGATAATAAAGTTGAGTGTGTAACACCCGCGAAATTTTTAGCTATCATATCGGGTATTCTCTTCTAGAATAAAAGGAAAAAGGAAATAGAACAAAAAAAAAGGAATAAAAAGAGAGAGAAGTTAAGGCTTGAACCTTGAACCCCTCACAATAGATAAAGCTAAATTGGTGTATGATAACCAATAGAGTCATGAATGATATATGATTAGCAAGGAATGGAAATTGTAGTTAAAAGTAAGAGTATGATTAAGTAAGGAAGCAAGAAAATGTCAAGTAGCTTTCCTCCTCTTTCTCTTGGTTAAGAGAAGAAGCAAGCACAAGACAAAGACAAGTTGTTTTTTTCTTTCTTCTTTCTATTTTCGTGAGAATGAATGAGGGTGAGGGAATAGAGGAATCAAGGGGATGAATTGGGACATGTTTCTTTTTTTTCCTCATTGAGAATAAATAGGAATGAGAGAAGAGAAGGGAAAGAAAGGTTGGCTACTTCTTCCTCCTTCTTCTTCCTCCTCCTTCTTTCTCCTTTTCCACCTCCACCGAGATCTAAAACTCTCCCCTCTCCCATTTCCGAATCCAAGCTACGGTTTTCTCCCTAAGAAAACTAATTCACAAGAAGGAGTCCTCAAGATCTACTCCTTACAAGCAAGAGAAGCAAAAGAGAAAATTAGAAGGAGAAGCTTCCTTCTTCCTCTTCACAAGGGTACATTCTTTTAAGAAAAACCAAGCAAGAGGATGTAAGTATCCCCTCACCTGTGGTACAAGTAGTTCATGTGTTTTTCCATGAGTTTAGATTGCTTAAAAATCTAGGGTTGCTTCTTGAAACTTTCGGCCACCAAAGTATAAAAAAAAATTAAGGAAGCTTAAGACCTAAACTAAACATGCTCACTATGTTTCTTATGATATGTACCCTATGATAGGAGATTAGTTTAGTGTCCTTATGCTTGTACGTTGCTTAGAACTTAGATTCATGTTCTTTAAACTTTCGACCAAAGCATGAAAAGAAGACCTAGGAAAGCTTAAGACCTAACTAAACATGCTCATGATGTCCCTTATGATATGTAACTTAGGATATGAGTTCTTTTAGAATTCTAATATTTTTTTTTCTTTATGTTGCTTGTAACTTAGATCTCTGCCTAGTAGGTTTCGGCCATGATAGAAATGAAGGCCTAGGAGAGTTTAAAATTTAATCTATCATGCTCATGACTTTCTTTATTGATATGGTATGAAGATTTCTTAGTGTTTTCATACTTGTATGTTACTTGGAACCTAAATCCATGCCACTTTAGGGTTTTAGGGTTTCGGCCATGATAGAAATGAAGGCCTAGGAGAGTGTAAAATTTAATCTATCATGCTCATGATTTTCCTTATGATATGATATGAAGTTAGCTTGATATTCTTATGCTTGTATGTTGCTTAGACTTAGTTTCATGCTCCTTAAACATTCGGCCATAACATGATTAAAATACCTAGGAAGCATAGAACCTAAACTAAACATGCTCATAATGTTCCTTATGATATATGATATGAAATTGGTTTAGGGTTCACATGTTTTTATATTGTTTGTAACCTAGGTTCATGCTTGGCAAGTTTCGGCCATAACAAGATTAAAAGGCCTAGGAAGCATAGAACCTAAACTAAACATGCTCATAATATTCCTTATGATATATGATATGAAATTGGTTTAGGGTTCACATGTTTTTATGTTGTTTGTAACCTAGATTCATGCTTGGCAAGTTTCGGCCATAACAAGATTAAAAGACCAGGAAGCATAAAACCTAAACTAAACATGCTCATAATGTTCCTTATGATATATGATATGAAATTGGTTTAGGGTTCACATGTTTTTATGTTGTTTGTAACCTAGATTCATGCTTGGCAAGTTTCGTCCATAACAAGATTAAAAGACCTAGGAAGCATAGAACCTAAACTAAACATGCTCATAATGTTCCTTATGATATATGATATGAAATTGGTTTAGGGTTCACATGTTTTTATGTTGTTTGTAACCTAGATTCATGCTTGGCAAGTTTCGACCATAACAAGATTAAAGGACCTAGGAAGCTTAGAACCTAAACTAAACATGCTCATGATGTTCTTTATGATAAGTGTTATGAAGTTGGTCTAGGGTTCAAATGCTTTTATGTTACTTGTAACCTAGGACAATACCTTGCATGTTTCGGCCACTCCATGGAATTAGGGTTAGAGACCCAATTATGATTTACTATGTGTCTCACATGCTATGATATGAATTAGGAGATGCTAGTTAATGTTTTCCATGCATGATTATGTTTCCCTATGATATATCATATGCTCATTTATGTATGCTTATGAATCATGCATGATAATGACTCTTATGATGGGCTATATGCTCAAGTATGCATGCTTTATGATATGACAAGTAAAGGCCTAAGAGATGCTTCCCTATTAGTTGGGACTAAGAGCACTCTTTATGATATGAAAAGTAAAGGCCTAAGAGTTGCTTCCCTATTAGTTGGGACTAAGAGCACTCTTCATGATATGATAAGTAAATATGACATGCTACTTTACTTTTTATGTGGCTTGTACCGGAGCTTAGTGTCCAAGGGATGGGCTCCTTAGGTCGCCCCTAGGTCGACGGACATAGTACGGACCTAGTTCCCTAGTAGGTTCGGGACTAGCTACCCCGTCCTAGGGATTGTGCGCATTTATGTTATATGGTACATAGCCGAGCCCTCATGTTGAGATTATATTTAAATATTATATGATATTTTTTTAAAAAAGACATCTTGCATATAATTTTATGATATGATAGGTTATGATATGATATGATATGACATGATGCACTTTTTATGATATGATATGACATGATGCTCTTTTATGATATGATATGATATGACACGATGCTCTTTTATGATATGATATGATATGACATGATGCTCTTTTTATGATATGATATGACATGATGCTTTTATATAGAATGATATGATATGATATGACATGATGCTTTTATATAGAATGATATGATATGATATGTTATGATGCTCTTTTACATGATATGATGTTCTAGATGATTATGTCTCCATGCTATATGCTTATGTGATTATGCTATGATACATGATTTTTGTGAGTAGGAAAGGATCTTACTAAGCCTGTGTGCTTATAGTTTACTTTCCTTGTACCGCAGATAAAGGTGAAGGATTGATAAACTAAAGGAGCAGCAGGAGGGGCAAGAGATGTGTGTGGTGGTGGCTCGGCTAAGGAAAAATACCTGCTTATGTTAATTTATGCTTGATATGAACTATGTCTATCTTATGTTAAGGTTTTTCATGATTACTTAATACTTATTCATGCTTATGTTGGAAATTGATATCATGACTTTTTAAATTTAAAATTATGCTTAACATGCTCATATGATTATAAATGTTTAGATAATTAGTTATTGGTATTTAAAAGGAAAAATAAATTAAAAACATAAGAGAATATAGAAATAAATACTTCCGCTGCTTAGAAATAGATTAATATGTATGTATGTTCCTGTAACCCCGTGATACCTGAAGGGCGAGCGTTACAGAGTGGTACTACTCTTGGAATCAGATGTTGATTAATTGTGTTGTTAGTAACTTAATTAATCAATGGACATACGATATCTTAAACACGGGGAGATTAACACACTCATGATAAAAAGGAGTCCATATTATAATATGGGATTGGTGCGGTAGTTAAATAATAACCCTTTAGTGGTATGGGTTATTATTGATGGACTTAGGTTGGGTGTTCGAACCGAACACAGGAAGGCCAAGCCTATCAAGAGGCCTAAGCCAATCCTCCTCTAGGTCTCTGTTGTAGCCTCTATATAAAGCCTCGCATTCACCCATGCATAACTTGGTTTGGTTTAACTTGGTTTGGTTTAACTTGGCTTCGTTTAACTTGGATTGGTTTAACTTGGTTTGGTTTAACTTGGCTTGGTTTAACTTGGTTATAGAAAGGGAGTTTTTTTCTCAATAGAATTTGGTTATAAAAGGGAGATTTTTTTTAAATAGAATTCGATTATAAAAAGAGAAATTTTTTCTAAAAAGAATTATGTTATTTTTCTTTTTCTATAACCAACAGCAAAGCTATAAAAGGAGTAGGTGGTTCCCCCTAAAACCTAATTTTCCTAATTTTCTCTCTTCTCCTCCTTGTGGCCGGCGCCCCTCCCTTTCCTCCTCACCTAGGGTCGGCGCCCCTCCCCTTCTCCTTTGCATGGTTACATAGACTAACCATGGTTCAAAGATGCTGAAATCAGGCCTTCCCAGCGAAAATCAGCATCTTCGATCGATTGGAGTTGGTCCCAATCGATTGAACCTTCTTGAATCGATCCACTGATCGATTCAGATAGTGTGGATCGATCGGTGGATCGATCCAACAAGCTTCTGCTCACGGGATTTGCCTTCTCAATCGATCGCCCGATCGATTGAGGCACTCCAATCGATCCACTGATCGATTGAAGCTCTGAAAAGGCTGAAATACAATTTTAGTCAACTTCAGAAACTCCCCAAAAATTCTACAAAATTCAAAAAATTATGAAAATCGTTGTAGACATTATTTAGGGCATACAGTATCATAAAAAAATAGTTTTCTAAGAAAATACTTCATATTTTCAAAGATTGACACAAACTATAAAACTTGTAGAAACTTTAGTGTTTTCTTCTAGTTTGTGCTCAACTATTCGATGATAATTATTATCAAAAGATAGCCTTCACCAAGGTTTTCCCAAAACATTTTAAAATAATTTTCAAAACCAATATCCAACCATGTTCCTTGGGCTCAATGCACATGACTTGTACATTAGCTTTCCCAATGATTGGAAAACACATAACTATGTGTTTTGATGAACTTAAAACTCAAAACAATGTACTAAATCAACATCTTGAGTTTTGTTCATCATCCTAACATCTCACTTGTATCTAATGTGCACTAAAACACATACAAGTCACCTTATGGGTCTTTGTGAGATGTAAAGTTTGGTTTTGCCCTAATCTAGGGATCATGTATATCTATCTAGGCATTTTTGAATTATAGACATCCACCAAGGATGTTACTTGTTAATTAATGCCATTTGTCCTTAATAAACAAGGAATTAAAATGATGCATGATGATGTTATGACATACATCAAAAAGAAATAATTTTCAAAAGAAAATTTCCTATAACTATATGATGTATGGATGACATGACATGGTATTTTTATGTTTTTCATAATAAGGCATGAGTGCAAACACAAATAAATAAATATGATGTCATGGCATTTGATGGGCAAGCAAAGCATGACAAGTTTGCATAGATAAAATACCTAGATTACTTCCCCCTATTTCCCAAGAAAATGTCAAAAACCAAATTTGACATTTCTTTTGCTTTTCCTAATTTGTGCCAATTTAAATTAAGCATATTCCTCAAATTTTGCCACAATTTTCTCTTTTAAAGAGTAATCTATTGAGTTAAGGCTTAAATTTGCCTTTAACTTCCTAAGAATATACCAAAATCCCAACTTGGTAGGTCTTATGATTTTCTCACATTGTGTCATTTAAAATTTCATCCAACTTCTCAAAATATGACACATTTTACTCTTTCCAAAAGTAAACCCTTTATCCTTTTCATTTTCAAAGGTTAGTAATAACCTTGAAAATGCTCTTGGAGTGCCAATTTCATTATGATTGGGTTAACTACCCTTTCAATTAGAGTTGTCACTCTCTAACCCATCTATGGGGTAGAGAAAATGCTCCTAGGAACCCAAAACCTATTGGTGTTCCTTGGATGCTTTAGGCACTCGCTAGGGATAACCTCCTTAGATACCTTCCTAGTGACTTTGTTTGGCTTCTTAGAAGCCTTGGTCACCTTTTCTAGGTCAACCCTAGGAATTTCTTCCCTTGTGACCTTTTTAGTGACTTTGTTAGACTTCTTAGAAGTCTTAGTCACTTTGGTTACAAAAATACTCTTAGGAATAACCTTCCTAGTATTTTTGACTTAACCATTTGACCTAGGGTTTGTTCCATAACTATATGGAACTCTATGGTAAGTAGGTACATCCTTTTTGATTTTAGGTTTGTATCCCAAACCTCTATGGCCCTTGGAAGACCCTTGTTGTCCTAAACCTATATTTTGCTCATTTTGCCCTTTAAGGATATTTTCCATCCTTTTTAGGGTCTTTTCTAGTTTGTCAAGTCTTGACCTCAAGACTTGATTTTCCGTCACTAAGTCCTTAGTTTTTGGTTTTCCATTAAGTCCATGAGCATTTTTGTTTCTAGGCTTGTAGCTAAAATCCTTAGAGTTCTTGCCTAAAATTCCATCTACCTTCCTAACCCTAGGTGTGGTAGTTTTAGCATGGAGAGCCATGTGTTTTTCCTTAATGCTATCATGCTCTCTATTCTTATGGTAAATAGCATTAAAATGATAAAGACTTGACTTAGCATGCTTTTTACCATTGTTTAAGGGAGTAGGCTCAATAAATGATACCTTTCTTTTTACCTTGGAGACTCCCCCTTGAGGTGTGCTTCCTTCTTGAGCCTTGACCGCCTTTTTTCCCTTGGGACATTGACTCCGGTAATGTCCCTTTTGATTGCACAAAAAGCACACAAAGTGCTCCTTGCTCCTTTTTACTCCGGGAGCGGTCTCCTTGGGCTTCTCCTTTCCCTTTTGTACCACTTGGCCCTTCTTCTTGGCCAATTTAGGGCATTTACTTTTGTAATGCCCTTTTTCCCTACACTCAAAGCAAATGATATGATTTTTATTTTTAAATGAACTATTTATACCTTCTTGTGTAGGGGTGGCACTTGCTCCTCCATTTGACTTGGAAGTAGAGGCTTCCTCTTGATCCGAAGATGATACTCCTCTATTTGATTTTTCTTGACTTGTGGAGGTGGAAGCTTCTTGTAACGCCCCGCCTCCTACTGACTAAGATGTAAGGCCGGGGGTTACAATCACTGTGCTAAACTGAACTATTTTGGCCGGAAATGCTGAACTAATTAAACTCACTGCTATTTACTATGAAGTTTGGAAATTACACTCAGAATACACTTCTGAAGTTGTACATATGCTAAAGAAGGGAGACTAACTTCCTATTTGATTGAAAAACTGAACTTAGACATTTTTAGTTGAAATCAGACATTCCAATCGATCGGCTGATTGATTGGAGGGGTCTGATCGATCCACTGATCGATTCAACATGCTACTGTGCACGGGGTCAATTCTGGATCGATCGGCTGATCGATCCAGCCTAGCCAATCGATCCGATGATCGATTCAGAGGCTCTCTGTTCGCAAGAAGTAAGTTCCCGATCGATCGGTTGATCGATCCATGGTCAATCAATCCGATAATCGATTCAGAGGCTCTCTGTTCGCAGGAAGTCGCGTCTCAATCGATCGGCTGATCGATCGAGGATTCCCCAATCGATCAGCTGATCGATTCAATAGCATCCTATGCACGGGGAGTTTCTCCCAATCGATCAGCTGATCGATTGAGGTTCTGATTTCAGCAGAAACTCACCCGACTCATTCAGAACCTTCAGAAATCACTAAACTATGAAACAATACTACTAGACATGACTTTATACATATTTTACTATCTATCAGCAGACAACTAACAGTCTACGCATGACATAATTCATAGAATCACAATTCATGATACTTAACCTTCTAAGAGTGAAGAAAGTATATAAAAAAAATAGAAACACAAAGTCTTTAAATGGGCTACTCCCCAAGGGTCTTTATTCCAGGTTCCTTCGCACACACATCATATCGCATTGTCCTCCAGCCTCTGCTAATCCATCTTTCCTTTGCCTTTATCTGCAGTATAAGGAAAATGAAACTATAAGCCTGGGAGCTTAGTAAGAAACCATCTATCTCACAAAACATGCATTCGAAGAAATCATGCTTTCAAAAGATGCTATTCGAAATACATGCCGATAATCATGCTGAAAATACTAAAACATGGCATATCAACAATTAAGTCATGCTAACAAATACTGAACAAGTGGAAGCTAATCTATGTATCAACAAGCTAACTAAATAGATACATAAACTAAGCTAATTGTAATAACATTAAGCAAACTAAATTGCAGCTAAGCTATATTCACATATTTGGTTTGTGAAGTTTGAAAACTATTTATATACATAGATAAAAATACTAAACATGCTGCTGATGGGCCCGACAACTGTACTTGCTGTGCGCGCATCCCTAACTAGGTCCGAGGTAGCAAGTCCTGAATCTAGTAGGGTTACTAGGTTATCTAAACTTAGAGATGACTATGGGAGCCCAACCCAAGGACAACTGAAGTCTAGTACAGTGCCACTGATAAAGTAAAATACTGTTTATAACTGATTTATCATATCTTGCTTTTTATTAGGTTATCTGAACCTAGAGCTAGGTTATCTGAACCTAGAGGCGACTATGGGAGTCCACCCATTGGACCGTAGTCCCATATAACTGAAGCAAGGCTATGTATGCTATTTCAAATTCATCTAGGGCATTTAACTGAGCTATTAAAATGCCTATTGTAACATTTAACTATACTAGGCATTTTATCGAGCACTTGGTGTGCTCTAATTCTGCATATGGCTAAACTGAGAACATAAATGCGAACTAAGGCATGAAAACCTACAATTAGCTACTTATATTGCAGGTGAGGGGTTACTTACATCCTGCGCTAGATTTCTTACAATCTGATCGCTAGCTTTTCTGGAGAAGATGATCGTTTCGGCGATCCTCTTACGTCTACGCTTCCTTCTCACGGAGGGGAGTGTCCTCGTGCTGGAGTTGTCGTCGGAAGGTGTTCCTACACTCCTAGGGATGAAACCCTAGGTCTCCCTTGGGCTTGTGCGCCGGGAGGTGAGGAGGAGAGGGGTTCGGCGGTGAGGGTTTAAGGGAGAAGAGAATTGTCGTTCAAAAATATAACAACTCTCCACTTAATTTCCCTATTTATATTAAGTGATTAATACACCCCAACTAAACCTTAAGTATAATTGTTCTCCTTTCCTTTTAGCACACCCCTGCTGGGGCCCCTTGGTTACTAAAGTCATCTATAAGTCGTAGGGATTGGTTGGTCTCGGGTTCAATTCCCGCTTAGGTTGTTTTACGTTCTTATTTATTTTTTCTACTTCGGCTATTCTAAAAATTCCATAAAAATATTCTAAAATTCCAGAAAGATAATAGAATATTTCTAAAATAACTTTGAGAATTTTCGGGTGTTACACTCCTCCTTCTTCTTGATCCAGTGCCACCGAAGGTCGCTCCCCCTCAATCCTAGAGGTGGAGGATTTACCTTCTTCTTCATCCTCTTGTGCATGAAACAAGGAATATGCTCCTTCCTTGCTCTTTTGATTGCACTCCTTTGAGGATGAGGATTCTTGGGCCTCTTCTACGGAAGTTGAGCATCTCTCAACTTCGAAATTCTCCTCCTCTTGGTCTTGCTCCAATAAGTCACTCTCTTTGGATTTTTCTTGAATTGGTACAGTGGAGGGGATCTCATGAATAGTTGCCAACTTGCTCCAAAGCTTCTTGGCATCCTTGAATTCTCCAATTTGAGCCAAAATGTGGCTAGGCAATAAGTTGACCAAAAGCTTGGTCACTTTATCATTTCTATCGCTCCTTTAAATCTGCTCTTTGCTCCATTTGCTTTTCTTGAGGACTTTTCCCTTGGAGTTCTTTGGAGCTTCGAAACCTTCCATGAGAGCAAACCATTGCTCTATCTCTGTTAGGACCAAAAGTGGCTAGAGGGGGGGGGGGGGTGAATAGCTCGTCGCGTTCGCTCGGTGCTCGGCGTTGCTTGTTCCTTCAAAGATGTGCAGCGGAAATACAAAGAAACAATCACACAACGCTAACACGGTTGGTTTACTTGGTATCCACCTCACAAGAGGTGACTAATCCAAGGATCCACACCAACACACACACCCTCCACTAAATAAAACTCTCCTTTATGGTAACTACCAAGGGCGGAGAAGCCCTACAAGACTCAATACAAGAAGAGAGGGAAAGGATACAAGAAATACAAGCTTACAAGCTTACAATGAGTATAAACCCTAACCCTAGCTTCTCTTCTTGGCTTTGATCCGCCTCTTGACTTGGAAAACTTCCAAGATCCTTCAAGAACTGGCGATCTGAGCTTTGTGAGTGCTGTGGAGGAGCTGGCGAGAAATCTGGAGTGAATCGGAGAAGCGATGCTGCAGCCAACGCACGCCTGCAGCTCAAATACGACGCAACGGTCGGATCCCGATCGATTCGAATATTCCCAATCGATCGGGGAGGCTTTGGATCGATCCACGGATCGATCCAGAGCGCCTCTGTGCTCTGGAAAAACGCCTGGATCGATCCACGGATCGATCCAGCGCTTATCGCGCAAAGCAGCCGCGTCCCAATCGATCCACTGATCGATTTGGACATCTGGATCGATCCACGAATCGATCCAGAGGCTCTCTGTTCGCTAGGAAAGGCCTGGATCGATCCACTGATCGATCCAGCACTTGGTTTTTGCCCAAAAACCAAGTCCCAAGCCTCTCAAACCAACATCCGGTCAACCTTGACCTGTTGATACATCATGCCTAGCGTCTGGTCACTCCTTTGACCTGCTAGGACTTCCCACCAAGTGTCTGGTCAATCCCTTTGACCCACTTGGACTTTACTCGTCGTGCCAAGTATCCGGTCACTCTCTTGTCCTACTTGGACTTCCACCAGATGTCTGATCATCCTTGATCCATCTGGATTTTCCCTTGCCTGACTTCACTCACCAGGACTTTCACCTGGCTTCACTCACAAGGATTTCTTTCTGCCTAGCTTCACTCACTAGGACTTTCACCTGGTTCACTCACCAGGATTTCCAATCTGCCTATCTTCACTCACTAGGACTTTCACCTGGCTTCACTCACTAGGGCTTTCCAATCTGCCTAGCTTCACTCACTAGGACTTTCACTTGGCTTCACTCACCAGGACTTTCACCTGCCTAGCTTCACTCACTAGGGCTTTCCTTCTGCCTGGCTTCACTCACCAGGACTTTCACTTCTGCTGCCTAACATACCAGTTAGGACTTCCCAGTCAGGTATCCAGTCACTCTTCACCTCTAGCTTTGCTTGTTATGTTTGCCCCTTCCGGCGGTGATTCAGGTGAAGAGCAACCTTGCTCTGATACCACTTGTTAGGACCAAAAGTAGCTAGAGGGGGGGGGGGGTGAATAGCTCGTCGCGTTCGCTCGGTGCTCGGCGTTGCTTGTTCCTTCAAAGATGTGCAGCGGAAATACAAAGAAACAATCACACAACGCTAACACGATTGGTTTACTTGGTATCCACCTCACAAGAGGTGACTAATCCAAGGATCCACACCAACACACACACCCTCCACTAAATAAAACTCTCCTTTATGGTAACTACCAAGGGCGGAGAAGCCCTACAAGACTCAATACAAGAAGAGAGGGAAAGGATACAAGAAATACAAGCTTACAAGCTTACAATGAGTATAAACCCTAACCCTAGCTTCTCTTCTTGGCTTTGATCCGCCTCTTGACTTGGAAAACTTCCAAGATCCTTCAAGAACTGGCGATCTGAGCTTTGTGAGTGCTGTGGAGGAGCTGGCGAGAAATCTGGAGTGAATCGGAGAAGAGATTGCCGCAGCCAACGCACGCCTGCAGCTCAAATACGACGCAACGGTCGGATCCCGATCGATTCGAATATTCCAAATCGATCGGGGAGGCTTTGGATCGATCCACGGATCGATCCAGAGCGCCTCTGTGCTCTGGAAAAACGCCTGGATCGATCCAGCGCTTATCGCGCAAGCAGCGCGTCCCAATCGATCCACTGATCGATTTGGACATCTGGATCGATCCACGAATCGATCCAGAGGCTCTCTGTTCGCTAGGAAAGGCCTGGATCGATCCACTGATCGATCCAGCACTTGGTTTTTGCCCAAAACCAAGTCCCAAGCCTCTCAAACCAACATCCGGTCAACCTTGACCTGTTGATACATCATGCCTAGCATCTGGTCACTCCTTTGACCTGCTAGGACTTCCCACCAAGTGTCTGGTCAATCCCTTTGACCCACTTGGACTTTACTCGTCGTGCCAAGTATCCGGTCACTCTCTTGTCCTACTTGGACTTCCACTAGATGTCTGATCATCCTTGATCCATCTGGATTTTCCCTTGCCTGGCTTCACTCACCAGGACTTTCACCTAGCTTCACTCACCAGGATTTCCTTCTGCCTAGCTTCACTCACTAGGACTTTCACTTGGTTCACTCACCAGGATTTCCAATCTGCCTAGCTTCACTCACTAGGACTTTCACCTGGCTTCACTCACTAGGGCTTTCCAATCTGCCTAGCTTCACTCACTAGGACTTTCACCTGCCTTCACTCACCAGGACTTTCACCTGCCTAGCTTCACTCACTAGGGCTTTCCTTCTGCCTGGCTTCACTCACCAGGACTTTCACTTCTGCTGCCTAACATACCAGTTAGGACTTCCTAGTCAGGTATTCGGTCACTCTTGACCTACTTGACTCTCCTTCAATCACACTGATCAATCCCTGATCAGAATCTCCCCATATGAACAGCTGCACCTGCATTGTCCATGTGTCTACATGTATTGTCAAACATCGAAACTATGACCAAGACCCAAGCTTGGTCAACTCAGTCAACCTTGACCTAAAGGATATTGCACCAACAATCTCCCCCTTTTTGATGTTTGACAATACCTTTAAGTTAGGACCATTCTGAGTTAAGCTAGTCCCATAGCCTTAACTCCATTCATGCCAAAAGTATGAATGTTGGTTACCTTCATTCTCCCCCTATGAGCTCCCCCATAGGTAATGAAAGCCTAGCTTAAACCACACATTCTCCCCCTATTGGCACACATCAACCCATCTTTGAGCACACATCAACCCATGTCTCAATTTTAGGCACACTTCAACAAATGCCCCATTGTTGAAAACTCTCCCCCTGAAGAGTTGCTCATCGTTGTTCACAACTTTACTCGTTGTGGTCAACACGATAATGAAGGTCCCATACCCTTCATTAACCTTAACCCTACATTCTCCCCCAATGTAGGCAAATGCCCATCCTTGAGCATTATCCACTTGAAGCCACTTGAACAATGAGGATATCCACTCCCCATTAAAGTTCAAACGCTCAACCTTGAGCATGTTCTTAACGGAAGGTTGACCACCTTCCAAGGTTCATGAAAAATAATTTTCATGTCTTTAAAGAGTCCCTCCCCCTAAAGACATGGTGGTAACTTCTGTCATTGCACCAACAATGACTTGGAATTCCTAAACCTTTAGGAAACCCAAATTTAGAAGTTTTGAGGTTCAAATATTCAAAATTTGAAACAAACCTCAACCTAAACTTCAACGAAGTCTTCCTTAACCATTCCATCCTTGCTTTCAACACGAAAGCACCCTTGTATTGTATACAAATGTATTTTAGGAGTTTGGAATGGTTGCATAGACTAACCATGGTTCAAAGATGCTGAAATCAGGCCTTCCCAGCCAAAATCAGCAACTTGGATCGATTGGAGTTGGGATCCAATCGATTGAACCTTTCTGAATCGATCCACTGATCGATTCAGACTACCTGGATCGATCGGCTGATCGATCCAGCGATCTTCTGCTCGCGGGAGACTTGCCTTCTGAATCGATCCACGGATCGATTCAGGCACTCCAATCGATCCATGGATCGATCGGAGCTCTGATAGTTGCTGAAATTCCATTTCAGTCAACTTCAGAAACCCCTAGAAAATTCTACAAAAATCCAAAAATCATGAGATTTTGTGTAGACATTATTTAGGGCATATACTTTCAAAGAAAAATAGTTTTCTATGAAAATACTTCATATTTTCAAAGATTGACACAAACTTGAAAACTTGCAAAAACCTTAGAGTTTTCTTCAAGTTTGTGTCTAACTATTCAATGGTGATTACTATCAAAAGATAGCCTTCACCAAGGTTTTTCAAAAACATTTTAAAACCTTTTAAAAACCAATATCCCATCATGTTCCTTGGGCTTAATGCACATGACTTGTACATTAGCTTTCCCAATGATGGGAAAACACATAACTATGTGTTTTGATGAACCTAAAAACTCAAAAGAATGCACTAAATCAACATCTTGAGCTTTGTTCATCATCCTAACATCTCACTTGTATCTAATCTGCACTAATCACATACAAGTCACCTTATAGTCTTTGTGAGATGTAGATTTTGGTTTTTGCCCTAATCTAGGGATCATGCATATCTATCTAGGCATTTTAGAGATATTAGACATCCACCTAGGATGTCACTTGTCAATAATTGTTGTTAAATGCCATTCGTCCTTAATTACAAGGAATTAAACTTAATGCATGATTATGTTATGGCATACATCAAAAGAAAATATCCTATTACTACATGATGTATGAATGTCATGACATGGTATTTTTGGAGTTTTCATAATAAAACAATGAATTCAAAAATAGACATGATGTCATGGCATATGATGGGCAAACAATCATGGCAATGTTTAGCATAAATAAATATACCTAGATTACCTATCTAAATATCCTTAATCACTTAGCTAAACTCAAAATATACCACTTGTTTTAACTTAAAACGATACCACTTGTTTTAATTTAAAACATTAAACCTGGATTGCCCTAACTGCTTCAAAGAAATGCCAAAACCTAAATTGACATTTCTTATTTCTCTTGATTTGTTTATGCCACTTAATAATTAAACATATCCTCAAATGTTGGCATATTCCATTTTTCCTCAAGAGTGATTACATAAATCAAGGCCCGGATTGCCTTAAATTTCCAAGAGAATACCAAAATCCCAACTTGGTATTTCTCAAGGTTTTCCCAATTTGTGCCATTTTAAGATAAAATCAATTTTTCACCATGAGACACATTTTACTCTTTCAAGGAGTAATCAATAGGTCCATTTCATTTTCAAAGGTTAACTAAAACCTTGAAAATGCTCCTTGAGTGTCAATTTCCTCAAAGTTGGGTTAACTACCCTTCTAATCGGAGTTGACACTCTCTAACCCATCTATGGGGTAGTGAAGATGCTCCTAGGAACCCAACACCTATTGGTGCTCCTTGGATGCTCTAGGTACTCACTAGGGATAACTTCCCTAGATACCTTCCTAGTGACCTTGTTGGGCTTCTTAGAAGCCTTGGTCACATTTTCTAGGTCAACTCTAGGGATAGCCTCCCTTGTGACCTTATTAGTGACTTTCTTAGACTTCTTAGAAGTCTTAGTCACTTTGGTTGGAAAGATACTTCTAGGGATATCTTCCCTTGTATCTTTGACTTGACCTCTAGACTTAGGGTTTGTTCCATAGCTATATGGAACCCTATGATAACTAGGCACATCCTTTTTAGCTTTGGGTTTGTATCCCAAACCTCTATAGCCATTGGATGACCTTTGTGCTCCTAGCCCTAGGTATTGCTCATTTTGCCCTTTAAGGATATTCTCCATCCTTTTTAGGGTCTTTTCTAGTTTGTCAAGTCTTGACCTCAAGACTTGATTTTCTATCATTAAATCCTTAGGTTTTGGTCCATGAGCATTTTTGATCTTGGGCATGTGTCTATTTTCCTTAGTGTTCCCGCCCAAGTGTCTATCTACCTTCCTAACCTTAGGTTGGGTAGTTTTGGCATGTAGGGCCACATGTTTTTCCTTAAAGCCCTCATGCTTTCTATTCTTATGGTAAATTGCATTAAAATGATAAAAGTTAGAACTATCATGCTTTTCACCATAATGTAAGGGGTAGGCTCAATAAAAGATACCTTCTTCTTTACCTTGGATCCCCTTGACTCTCCTTGAGCCTTGACCACCTTCTTCCCCTTGGGGCATTGACTTCGGTAATGCCCCTTTTGATTGCAAGAGAAGCATATAATATGCTCCTTGCTCTTCTTTGTGTTGGGGATGATCTCCTTGGGCTTCGCCTTGCCCTTTTGTGCCACTTGGCCCTTCTTCTTGGCCAATTTAGGGCACTTGCTCTTGTAGTGCCCATGTTCCCTACACTCAAAGCATATAATATGATTTTTATTTTTAATTGAAATATTTATACCTTTGCTTGTAGGGGTGGCATCTTTTCCTTTGGATCCGGAGGTAGAAGCTTCCTCTTGATCCGATCTTGATTCTCCTCCATTTGATTTTTCTTGACTCGTGGAGGTAGAAGCTTCTTCAATCTCTTCATCTCTTGACCCGGATGTAGAAGCTTCTCCTTCTTCTTGATCCGGCGTCACCAAGGATTGCTCCCCCTCAATCCTAGAGGTGGAGGCTTCATCATCTTGATCATCCTCTTATACATGAAACAAGGAATATGCTCCTTCCTTGCTCTTTTGATTACACTCCCTTGAGAATGAAGCTTCTTGGATTTCCTCTTCTTCGGAAGTTGAGCATCTCTCAACTTCGGAGTCCTCCTCTTGATCTTGCTCCAATGAGTCACCCTCTTTGGATTCTTCTTGGTTAGGTACAGTGGAGGGGATCTCATGAGCCTTTTCCAATTTTCTCCATAGCTCTTTGGCATCTTCAACTTCTCCAATTTTCTCCAAGATGTTGCTCGGCAATAGATTGACCAAAAGCTTGGTCACTTTGTCATTGGCCTCACATCTTTGGATTTGTTCTTGGCTCCATTTGCTCCTTTTGAGAACTTTGCCCTTTGAATTCCTTGGAGCCTTAAAACCTTCCATTCTAGCAAACCATTGCTCTATCTCCATCATCAAGAAATTTTCAATTCTTGATCTCCAAGAATCGAAGCTTGTGGATGTGTATGGTGGAGCCACCCTTGTATCAAATCCAAGTCCATCTTGGAATTGCATCTTGAAGTTGAGCTTCTTGAATTCTTTAACTTTGATGAATTTGCTCCAACTTCTTCACCCTCTAGCTTTGCTTGTTATGTTTGCCCCTTCCGGCGGTGATTCAGGTGAAGAGCAACCTTGCTCTGATACCACTTGTTAGGACCAAAAGTAGCTAGAGGGGGGGGGGTGAATAGCTCGTCGCGTTCGCTCGGTGCTCGGCGTTGCTTGTTCCTTCAAAGATGTGCAGCGGAAATACAAAGAAACAATCACACAACGCTAACACGATTGGTTTACTTGGTATCCACCTCACAAGAGGTGACTAATCCAAGGATCCACACCAACACACACACCCTCCACTAAATAAAACTCTCCTTTATGGTAACTACCAAGGGCGGAGAAGCCCTACAAGACTCAATACAAGAAGAGAGGGAAAGGATACAAGAAATACAAGCTTACAAGCTTACAATGAGTATAAACCCTAACCCTAGCTTCTCTTCTTGGCTTTGATCCGCCTCTTGACTTGGAAAACTTCCAAGATCCTTCAAGAACTGGCGATCTGAGCTTTGTGAGTGCTGTGGAGGAGCTGGCGAGAAATCTGGAGTGAATCGGAGAAGAGATTGCCGCAGCCAACGCACGCCTGCAGCTCAAATATGACGCAACGGTCGGATCCCGATCGATTCGAATATTCCCAATCGATCGGGGAGGCTTTGGATCGATCCACGGATCATCCAGAGCGCCTCTGTGCTCTGGAAAAACGCCTGGATCGATCCAGCGCTTATCGCGCAAAGCAACCGCGTCCCAATCGATCCACTGATCGATTTGGACATCTGGATCGATCCACGAATCGATCCAGAGGCTCTCTGTTCGCTAGGAAAGGCCTGGATCGATCCACTGATCGATCCAGCTCCTGGATCGATCCACTGATCGATCCATCACTTGGTTTTTGCCCAAAAATCAAGTCCCAAGCCTCTCAAACCAACATCCGGTCAACCTTGACCTGTTGATACATCATGCCTAGCATCTGGTCACTCCTTTGACCTGCTAGGACTTCCCACCAAGTGTCTGGTCAATCCCTTTGACCCACTTGGACTTTACTCGTCGTGCCAAGTATCCGGTCACTCTCTTGTCCTACTTGGACTTCCACTAGATGTCTGATCATCCTTGATCCATCTGGATTTTCCCTTGCCTGGCTTCACTCACCAGGACTTTCACCTAGCTTCACTCACCAGGATTTCCTTCTGCCTAGCTTCACTCACTAGGACTTTCACCTGGTTCACTCACCAGGATTTCCAATCTGCCTAGCTTCACTCACTAGGACTTTCACCTGGCTTCACTCACTAGGGCTTTCCAATCTGCCTAGCTTCACTCACTAGGACTTTCACCTGGCTTCACTCACCAGGACTTTCACCTGCCTAGCTTCACTCACTAGGGCTTTCCTTCTGCCTGGCTTCACTCACCAGGACTTTCACTTCTGCTGCCTAACATACCAGTTAGGACTTCTGACCTACTTGACTCTCCTTCAATCACACTGATCAATCCCTGATCAGAATCTCCCCACATGAATAGCTGCACCTGCATTGTCCATGTGTCTACATGTATTGTCAAACATCGAAACTATGACCAAGACCCAAGCTTGGTCAACTCAGTCAACCTTGACCTAAAGGATATTGCACCAACAATCTCCACCATTAAGAAATTTTTGATCCTTAATTTCCAAAGATCGAAGCTTGTTGAAGCGTATGGTGGAGCCACCCTTGTGTCAAATCCAAGTCCATCTTGGAATTGCATCTTTAAGTTGAGCTTCTTGAATTCTTTGACTTTGATGAATTTGCTCCAACTTCTTCACCCTCTAGCTTTGCTTGTTTTGTTTGCCCCTTCCGGCGATGATTCCAGTGAAGAGCAACCTTGATCTAATACCACTTGTTGGGACCGAAAATGTAGCTAGAGGGCGGGTGAATAGCTCGTCGCGTGCTAGGTGCTCGTCATTGCTTATTTCTTCAAAGATATGCAGCGGAAATACAAGAAACAACTACAACAATGCTAACAAATGAATTTTACTTAGTATCCACCTCACAAGAGGTGATTAGTCCAAGGATCCACGCACACACACACACCTCCACTAATAAACACTCTTTTTCGGTAACTACCGAAGGCGGAGAAGCCCTACAAGACTCTCAATACAGAAAGAAAGGAAAGAGAACAAAAGTATAAGCAAAGCTTACAATGAATACAATAAACCCTAACCCTAGCTTTCTTCTTCTTACTTTTGATCTGCCTCTTGACTTGGAAGAGCCTCCAAGAACCTTCAAGAACTGGCGATTTGGAGCTTGGAGAGAGCTGTGGAGTTGCTGTCGAGGATCTAGAGTGAACAGTGCAAAATCTGCCGAAGAAGACGCACGCCAACGGCCTTTATCTGCGCCAACGGTCGAATCCCGATGGATTGGATTGCTTCCAATCGATCGGGGAGGCTTTGGATCGATTAACCGATCGATCTAGAGCGCCTCTGTGCTCTCTGGAATAGCCTAGATCGATCAGCTGATCGATCCAGGGCTTGTCGCGCGAAATCGTAGCTCCCAATCGATCCATTGATCAATTGGGGGATCTGGATCGATCGACCGATCGATCCAGTGCCATTCTATGCGATCGCGCACTTGTCCCAATCGATCCACTGATCGATTGGGAGGAGGCTTGTTACGAAGACTCACCCAATCGATCGGCTGATCGATCCAGCTCATGATTTCTCCCTAAAATCAAGTCTAAAGCCTCCCAAACCAACATCCAGTCAACCATGACTTGTTGGTACATAAAACCTAGCATCCGGTCTCCCTTGACCAGCTAGGACTCTCTCACCAAGTGTCTGGTCAATCCCTTTGACCCACTCGGACTTTTCTCCTTGTGTCAAGTATCCGGTCAATCCCTTTGATCTACTTGGACTTCCACCAGATGTCTGGTCAACCTTGACCCATCTGGATTTCCCTTGCCTGGCTTCACTCACCAGGACTTTCCTTCTGCCTAGCTTCACTCACTAGGACTTTCACCTGGCTTCAATCACCAGGATTTTCCTCTGCCTGACTTCACTCACCAGGACTTTCACCTAGCTTCACTCACCAGGATTTTCACCTGGCTTCACTCACCAGGATTTCCTCACCGCCTAGCTTCACTCACTAGGTCTTTGACCTGGCTTTACTCACCATAATTTTCTTCTGCCTGGCTTCACTCACCAGGTCTTTCACCTAGCTTCACTCACTAGGATTTTCACTTGGCTTCACTCACCAGGATTTTCCAGTCAAGTATCCGGTCAACCTTGACCAACTTGACTCTCCATCACAATCTCCACACATGAACAATTGCACTTGCAATCTCCATAGGGTATTGCCTAGAAGTTCATGGAGCTCTCGTGATAGAAGTATTCCATAATGCAATGTCGAGCACGATTACTTCAAAAGTGATTTTATCTCTAGAGGTTTTCACGAATTGTCACATAGCTTAAAGGGTCTAATCTAATCCACTTTATGAGTTGCATTTAGGGTAGACACTTTGGCGTCTTCATTCTCTTCTTTTACTTCATATACACATTAATTACCCTAGGATGAATCCCTTCATAATCATACATTGAGCTAAGAGGACTTGTAGTCATCGACATTCATTATAGTAAAATCAACCCATAGAATTGTCTTCCTAAACAATTTTCTCAACCTCTTCCTCTTGATCACTTTTTGTTATTCACCACAACACATTCATTTTTCGATTCTCTAGATAGTACGTCATCGACCTAGGGGCGCATAAGGAGCCCACCCTTTTGGTACAAGCCAAACAAAGTAAAATATTATGTCATATACATATCATATTGTTGGGTTTTTTGGGCCGCGAAAACCGTTTTTTCGCGTCGCGGAAACCCCGAATCACCCATGCCACTGGATCTCGTGCGAAGAAAAATTTCAAAACAAAATTACAAGTACGAGTTTCTACTTAGATCTACTCCTAGATCTACATGAAAAGAGTTATACCTTTGAAGCGAAGTCCTTCGCGTTCTCGCTCGTCCAAACGGTGCCGGATCTCAAGAGTATCAAGATAGATACTCCTCTAGAAGTATCCACACGAACACGTAGGTGGAGAAAACCACACAAAAAGGTGTGCTAGCACCTATGTGTGGTTCGGCCAAGTTGAGGAGGAGAGGGAGAGGAAGAGAGCTCCATGAGGAAGAAGAAGGAATAATGCACTTGAATGAGGAAAATCAATTCCATTCCCATTCAAAAGTGGCCGGCCAAATTCAAAGTGTAACTCCCAAAAAATTGCATTAAGTGCAATTAATGTGAAGCTATTAAAGAAAATGACTTTGTAACTTCCATGAGGTGGCACCCATGATGATGTGGAGTAGCATCATTGGTCCATATCAATGCCAACTCACCAATGAGGTGGCATAAAGTCAAGTCAAACTTGACTTTTAATCTTCCTCTCAAGTCAAGTCAAACTTGACCAAATCTCTTTCATGGTTGATCTAATCTAACCATTTGATTCAAGCCAACTTAATATAATGAATCTAATTCATTAAATTAAGTTAATTTAATGAGTCATAATCTAAATTAGACTCATTGAATACATGAATCCACTTGAGTCCAACTCAAGTTAGCCCAATTAGGATTACTCTTAATCCAATTTGATTCATCAAATGAATCTAATCCTCTTGGTTCATCATATAAACCTAATCTCCATCTAATTGTCCTTAGTGTGTGACCCTATAGGTTCTTGTAACGTTGGAAATGCCCTAAACCCATTTAGGAGCATAAGTAATGAGCGATATCTAGCAACACATCATTACTACCCAAGTTACAAGAATGTTGAGATCCAACATCACCTTGTGACTACTAATTGTGACTCCTCACAATATATGGCAAGTGTCCTTCTATCCTAGACATCTAGATTGGTCAATGTGAGGCATAGACCGTGTCATCCTCTGACCAATCTAAATCTTGAACTCCAAGTAGACTCACTAAATCAAATGAGCTCAATATCCTATATTGACTCATTTGGGCATGGTCATGCACTTCGTGGTCTCACTCTATCAAGAATACCGATGTCTCTCCCGTCATATAGGAGGGATAGATCCCATCTACATCACTCACATCCCTCTGCATAATTTGTTATATACCCAGTAATGGCCTTTATAGTACACCCAGTTACGGGTGACGTTTGACGAAACCAAAGTACATAACTCCTTATGTAGGGAACTATGATGACTTCAGGTCTAAGGACTAGTAGTCATACTAATAGCCACATGAGAAAGTATATGACACTCATATAATGATCCATGATACTTTCTCATGGCGGGTCATTCAGTATACATTCTCTTATGTATACCCATGTGTCAACTTGATATCTCTATATCCATGACTTGTGAGATCAAGTCATCGAGTTGACCTACATGCTAGTCTTCTTGCATTAATATTGTCCCTGAATGTTAATACTTGACTAGGAATGATTTAGAGTAGTGTTCCCTATATCATCTCACTATCGATTCAACCAATCGATTGATATAGGTAAGAACCTTCTACTCAAGGACGTTATTATACTTAGTTTATTTGGCACCAATACAAGTAAGTATAATAACCAAACAAATGCTTTTATTAATATAAAAATATGATACAATAAGTCCATAATACAATCATCAAATGATTGGCTCTAGGGCTCTAGCTAACACATATACATGTCATTCATAGCATCTCATATTCATATCATTCATAGCATATCATGTACATGTCATTCATAGCATATCATATTCATGTCGTTCATAGCATATCATGTACATGTCATTCATAGCATATCATGTTCATGTCATTCATAACTTTTCATAACATAGAGAGTGCTCTTAGTCCCACTTGATAGGGAAGCCACTCTTAGGCCTTTCACTTAGCTTGTCATAAAGAGTGCTCTTAGTCCCAACAATAAGGAAGAATCTCTTAGGCCTTTTATTTTCATTTCATAAAGCATTCATACTTGAGCATGTTACACATCATAGGAGACATTTTCATGCATGATTCATAAGCATACATAAATGAGCATTTAACACATCATGAAAAACATAAGAATGCATGGAACATAAGTTGGCATCTCCTAATTCATATCATGGCAAAGTGAAGCACATAAAGAGTCATAATTGGGTCTCAACATCAACCTAAAAGGGTGGCCGAAACATGCAAGGGTCCACCTAGGTTGCAAGAAATCATAATAGCATATAAACCCTAGATCAATTTCCTAACATTTATCCTAAGGAACATCATAGGCATATTAACTTTTGGTTCCAAGCTTCCTAGGTCTAAACTTCACAAGGTGGCTGAAAGATACATGGCCTAGATCTAGGTTACAAATAGCATACAAACATGTGAACCCTAAACAATTTTCATAACATTTATTCTAAGCAACAACATGAGCATATTGAGTTTAGGTTTCAAGCTTCCTAGGTCCACAACTATAAGTGGCCGAATGTCCTAAATATGAAGCTAGGTTCTCAACCAAATTCAAGCATGAGAATATCATGTTAATTTCATATCATATCATGGGGAAAAACATGAGCATGTTAGAGTTGAGTTTAAGCTTGTCTAAGCCTTAAATTTCATCATGGCCGAAAGTTTAAAAGTGTGAAGACCTAGTTCTAAACAATATGAAATCTTAAGTACATCATGTTATCTTCATATCATATCATGAGGAAGATCATAAGCAAGTTAGATTTGAGGTTGAGCCTCACTAGGGTTTTAATTTCTTTCAAGGCCGAAACCCTAAGGTAAGGTTCACCTAGTTCCAAGCAACATACAAGCATGAAACAATCAAGGAACATTCATAACATATCATAGGAGAGATCCTAAGCATGCTAGTTTTTAGTTGAGCTTCTCTAGGGTTTTTAATCCCTTCATGGCCGAAACCCTAAGGTGGAGTTCACCTAGTTTTATGCAACAAACAAACATGAAATATCAAGGAAACATTCATAACATATCATAAGAGAGATCCCAAGCATGCTAGTTTTGAGTTTGAGCTTCTCTAGGTTTTTTTTTTTTTAATCCCTTCATGGCCGAAACTCTAAGGTAGAGTTCACCTAGTTTTAAGCAACAAACAAACATGAAATATCAAGGAAACATTCATAACATATCATAAGAGAGATCCTAAGCATGCTAGTTTTGGGTTTAAGCTTTCATAAGTCTTACAACTCATCATGGCCGAAAGTTTCAAGGAAAAACTCTAGGTTTTTAAATCATCTAACTTGAAGAAAACCACATAACCACTTGTACCACAGGTGAGGGGATACTTACATCCTCTTGCTTGGTCTTTTTCTTAAGAAATATGCCCTTGTGAAGAAGAAGAAGAGAGCTCCTCCTTCTAGTATTTCCTTCGCTTCTCTTGCTTGTAAGAAGTAGGTCTTGAGGCTTTCTTCTTGGGGTTTAGTTTTCTTAGGAAGAGAGCTTGGTTGAATCTTGAAAACTTGGGAGAGGGATGGCTCAAGGTCTCGGCAATGGTGAGGAAAGAAAGGAGGAAAATGAAACTTTTTTTTTTCTATTTTCCTTCTTATGTCAAGTGGGAGGAAGAATACAAGATGAATTTTGCCTTCCCTTTCTCATTCACTCCTTCCTAATTATCCTTAATGAGGCAAGGTGTCCGCATTCATCCCCTTAGTCCCTCTTATCTCATTCCCTCTTGTATCTCCACGAAAATGGAAGAGAAGGAAGAAGGAAAAGACAACTTGTCTTTTGCTAGCTTTCTTCTTAATCATGAGAAGGAGGGAGAAAGCTACTTGATGTTTTCTTGCTTCCTTCTCTTAATCATACATTTTACCTTTATCTACAATTTCCATCCTCTATTCAACAATAACTTATGATGGTCTAGTGGTCAATCCATAATCCTTAAAGATTAAAAAGGTTCAAGGTTCAATCCTTGACCAATTCCTTTTTATATATTTTTGGTTCTATCTTATCTTTTTATTCTAAAAGAGAATCTTCACATACTTAGCTCAAGAAATTCGTGGGTGTTACAGTACCCCATACCTCATAGAAAGTTCATCCTCGAACTTTAGAATAGCGACATCAGGTGGCATAGAACTTCCTGCTGAGTGCATCGGCCACTTTGTTCGCCTTTCCTGGATGATAAAACATCTCGCAGTCATAGTCTTTGACTAGTTCGAGCTATCTACGTTGTCTCATATTCAGGTCTTTCTGTGTGAAGAAGTATTTCAGACTCTGGTGGTCGGTGTAAATCTTACACTGAGCTCAATATAAATAATGTCTCCATGTTTTGAGCGCAAAGACCACGGTTGCTAGTTCTAGGTCATGGGTGGGGTAATTCTTTTCATGCTCTTTAAGTTGTCTAGAGGCGTAGGCAATGACCTTGCCGTCTTGCATGAGTACAGCTCCCAGTCCTAATATGGAGGCATGGCTGTACATATCGAAGCCCTTGTCACATTCCGGAAGAGTAAGGATCGGAGCACTAGTCAGTCTCCTTTTTAATTCTGTGAAACTCTTCTCACAGTCATCTGTCCATTCATACCTTTTGTTCTTTTTGGTGAGAGCTATCATAGGGGCTGCAATTTTGGAAAAATCTTCTACAAATTTCCTGTAATAGCCTGCAAGCCTGAGAAAACTTTTAACTTCGTTGGCATTCTTCGGCCTGTTCCAGTTGCTTACAGCTTCGATCTTGCTTGGATCCACCATTACTCAGTCCTTGGAGATAACATGGCCCAAGAATGATATTCGATCAAGCCAGAACTCACATTTGGAAAACTTTGCATATAGTTGTTTCTCCTGAAGAATCTGCAACACTGTGCTCAGGTGTTCAGCATGCTCCTCTTGGGTTCTGGAATAGATGAGAATATCGTAAATGAAGACGATCACAAATTTGTCGAGATATGCCGTAAATACCCGATTCATCAGATCCATAAATGTAGCAGGAGCATTAGTCACTCCAAAGGGCATAACTATAAACTCATAGTGTCCGTATCTTGTTCAAAATGCTGTCTTCGGAATATCACTCTGTTTCACTTTCACCTGATGATAGCCGGACCTTAGGTCAATCTTTGAGAAGACGGTTGCACCCTTCAATTGGTTGAACAAGTCGTCGATCCGTGGAAGAGGGTATCGGTTCTTGATTGTTACCTTATTTAGCTCTCGGTAATCTATACACATTCGCATGGATCCATCCTTCTTCTTTACGAACAGTATCGGAGCTACCCATGGGGAGTGACTAGGGCGGATAAGTCCCTTGTCAAGTAACTCTGACAGCTGTTCCTGGAGTTCCTTCAGCTCAGCCGGCGCCATTCGGTAGGGTGCCTTAGAGATCGGTTTAGTGCCAGGAATCAATTCAATCTCGAATTCTATTTCTCGATCAGGGGCTAATCCTGGTAATTCATCGGGAAATACCCCTGGATATTTGCATACTACCTGGACATCTTCTAACTTCTGGTCACCAGTTTGACTTGTGTCGACCATGTGTGCTAGAAAGCCAGTACATCCTTTATCTAACATCTTTTGTGCCTTTATGGCTGATAAGAATCCCTCAATTCCTTCCCTTGGTTCCCCAATAAACTCGAACTCCAGTTCGGCTTCCGGTCGGAAGACTACTTTTCTTTTACGGCACTCGATTGAAGCGTCGTACTTGCTCAGGAAATCCATGCCTAGTATAATATCAAAATCCTTCATGTCGAGTATTATCATATCGTAGTAGAGTTCTCTATCTACGATTCGGATAGGCACGGCTCGCAGCATCTGATCGGATGGCATCAATTCTCTCGAAGGCAAGGTTGTTAAGAATTTACCATTTAAGACTTGTGGTGGCACTTCTAAATTCTTCGTGAAGGGTGTGGAGACAAACGAGTGGGTTGCCCCAGTATCAAATAACACGGTAGCATACTGACTGAAAATAGGTAGCTGACCCGTGCAACTGTAGAAGCACTCGCCACGTCCTCCTTGGTGAGAGAGAAAACCCTGCCATTCGTCGTCACTGGTGGGGCTTCTAATCTCCCTTGGTTAATCGGAGTCCCTTCCAGAGCCGTTTGCATCTGATGTAGATGTGCGGGGGTACTCCTATTCTGGTCATACTGCTGAGATGGTACCTGGAACCGGGTAGGGCAGTCTCTGACCATATGTCCTTCCTGTCCACAATTGTAGCACTTCCTCGTACCCTAGTGGCATACTCCGGAATGCTGCTTCCCACACGTGGTACACGGAGGGTACCTAGGCTGCTTATTTGCTGGACCACTTTTAGTGTTGTTCCATTGCTTTCTCTTTCCAGTGGAGTTTCCTTTCTAGTTCGTCTTGTTATTCTACGATTTCTATCCTTCCGTCTGTGCCAGATTCTTTCCCTCGTTCATCGCCTTCTGATAATGTTCGGTGATCAAGGCACTGCTGACTAGCTCCTCCGTGGTTTGCGGTCTATTAACTCCGCCAGCCACATTCAAAGCTATCTCAGGTCGGAGCATCTTCAACATTAGTCTGACCCGTTCTCTTTCCGTGCTGATCAACTCTGGACATAGGCGTGCAAGGCGGTTGAAGCGCTTTACTGCTTCGTTGACAGATAAGTCACCTTGCCGGAACTCGGTGAACTCGTCGTAATGTCGATTCGTCACTCGCATATGGAAATACTCCTCCAGGAACTCTGCTTCAAAATCGGCCCAATTCATTAGGTTGACCTGTCTTTTGGTCTTAACTCTTTCCCACCACATTCGTGCGTCTCCAGAAAAACAGAATGATACACACTTGATCTTCTCTGATATTGGCCAATCCAGCAGCTCTACGATACTTTCCATTGTCTTGAACCAGGCCTGGGTGTCCCATGGTTCGCAAGTACCCGAAAAATTCTCCGGCTTCAGCCTTAGCCATTGTATTAAGTAGGTTTCTTGTCGGACCACTGGGGCAGGGGTTATCAGTAGTACCGGTGCAGTTGCAGGTATGACGGGCGGTGTATTCTGATTTGTTGGTGGGGTGACCGGATTTCCTTGTTGATTCATCAGAGCAGTGATCACTTGTTGTTGTTCCGTGATATGACGTTGTAGGTCTGTAACCACTTGGGTCTGATCTGGTGGAGTCACTGTTTCCTCGGTCCTGTTACCGCGTCTTCTAGTAGCCATGTTTATCTTCATAAATGATAATAAGGCTAGCATAAGTCATCATAGTTTCTAACCAGGCTAACCTAAGGTGATTATTATTCTTAACAAGTCCTAGCCTATGTTATAGTCAATTCTATCCTACTTTCATGTATCCCTAGGCTAAAACTGCGAATCATACAAGAAAAAAATAAATGGACATGTGCATTAGATTAAACATTACCTATCATGCATAAAAGAAATAAGTAAGCATAGAAATTCTTACTTGGAGCAGCAGAGTAGAGGCTTGATGTGTGTGTAGCGGGATGGCTAACCTAGCTCTGATACCAAACTGTAATGGCCGCCCTCCCCTCCTGCTAGTGGAGGCGGTGTTACTTACTACTATACATAATGTACAAGCAAATAGTTTTCTTGTATGATTTTTCTTTTCAAAACAACGGAAGTAATTTGTTCATTTAAATCATAACTAATCATACCAGTATGCTCAACCTGGTTATAAACTTAAGGAATCATAATCATCCATTCCTAACATAAGCGTAAGTAAAAATGGTCATGTAAGTCATCAACATAAAATAAACATAAGCAGGACATTTATTTTTCTTTAGCCAAGCCACCACCACACACATCTCTTGCCCCTCCTGTTGCTCCTTTAGTTTATCCATCCTTTACCTTTATCTGTGGTACAAGGAAAGTAAGCTATGAGCACATAAGGCTCAGTAAGATCCTTTCCTACTCACAAAAACCGTACATATCATATAAGGGTAATCATATCACATATCATAGAATGAATGAAACTCATATCATGGCATAAATGGAAATCATATCATGGCATAATTAACAATCATATCATAGCATAAAGTGAGCATCATATCTTGGCATGAACTTATCATATCATAGCATAAAGCAAACATCATATCATGACATAAACTTATCATGGCATAAATGCATTCATATCATAATGTAAAGTAAGCATCATAACATATCATGTCATATCGTAAAAATAAGCATCATGACATATCATATCATAGTATAAAGAACATCCTATCATAGCATGTGAGTAAGCATCATATCATATCATAAACATATATGCAAGATGTCCTTTAAATCATGGCTGATGTCATGTGCAAGATGCTTTTCAAAACATGCTTCATGTCATGTGCAAATGTCTTAAAAACAATATCATATAGTACTTAAAAATAATCTCAACATGAGGGGGCCCGGCTTAGTACCACATACATACATAAATGCGCACATCCTAAGTAGTCCCAAGGTAGCTAGTCTTGAACCTACTAGGAAACTAGGCCCGTAGCTCGACCTAAGGGCACGTAAGGAGCCCACCCTTTACTAGGCCCGTTTCTTAGTCCATCGACCTAGGGGTGCATAAGGAGCCCACCCTTTTGGTACAAGCCATACAAAGTAAAATATTATGTCATATACATATCATATACATGTCATTCATAGCATCTCATATTCATATCATTCATAGCATATCATGTACATGTCATTCATAGCATATCATATTCATGTCGTTCATAGCATATCATGTACATGTCATTCATATCATATCATATTCATGTCATTCATAACTTTTCATAACATAGAGAGTGCTCTTATTCCCACTTGATAGGGAAGCCACTCTTAGGCCTTTCACTTAGCTTGTCATAAAGAGTGCTCTTAGTCCCAACAATAAGGAAGCATCTCTTAGGCCTTTTCTTTTCATTTCATAAAGCATTCATACTTGAGCATGTTACACATCATAGAAGACATTTTCATGCATGATTCATAAGCATACATAAATGAGCATTTAACACATCATGAAAAACATAAGAATGAATGGAACATAAGTTGGCATCTCCTAATTCATATCATGGCAAAGTGAAGCACATAAAGAGTCATAATTGGGTCTCAACATCAACCTACTAAGGGTAGCCGAAACATGCAAGGGTCCACCTAGGTTGCAAGAAATCATAATAGCATATAAACCCTAAATCAATTTCATAACATTTATCCTAAGGAACATCATAGGCATATTAAATTTTGGTTCCAAGCTTCCTAGGTCTAAACTTCACAAGGTGGCCGAAACATACAGGGCCTAGATCTAGGTTACAAATAGCATACAAACATGTGAACCCTAAACAATTTTCATAACATTTATTCTAAGCAACAACATGAGCATATTGAGTTTAGGTTTCAAGCTTCCTAGGTCCACAACTATAAGTGGCCGAATGTCCTAAATATGTAGCTAGGTTCTCAACCAAATTCAAGCATGAGAATATCATGTTAATTTCATATCATATCATGGGGAAAAACATGAGCATGTTAGAGTTGAGTTTAAGCTTGTCTAAGCCTTAAATTTCATCTTGGCCTAAAGTTTAAAAGTGTGAAGACCTAGTTCTAAACAATATGAAATCTTAAGTACATCATGTTATCTTCATATCATATCATGAGGAAGATCATAAGCAAGTTAGATTTGAGGTTGAGCCTCACTAGGGTTTTAATTTCTTTCAAGGCCGAAACCCTAAGGTAAGGTTCACCTAGTTCCAAGCAACATACAAGCATGAAACAATCAAGGAACATTCATAACATATCATAGGAGAGATCCTAAGCATGCTAGTTTTTAGTTGAGCTTCTCTAGGGTTTTTAATCCCTTCATGGACGAAACCCTAAGGTGGAGTTCACCTAGTTTTAAGCAACAAACAAACATGAAATATCAAGGAAACATTCATAACATATCATAAGAGAGATCCCAAGCATGCTAGTTTTGAGTTTGAGCTTCTCTAGGTTTTTTTTTTTTAATCCCTTCATGGCCGAAACTCTAAGGTAGAGTTCACCTAGTTTTAAGCAACAAACAAACATGAAATATCAAGGAAACATTCATAACATATCATAAGAGAGATCCTAAGCATGCTAGTTTTGGGTTTAAGCTTTCATAAGTCTTACAACTCATCATGGCCGAAAGTTTCAAGGAAAAACTCTAGGTTTTTAAATCATCTAACTTGAAGAAAACCACATAACCACTTGTACCACAGGTGAGGGGATACTTACATCCTCTTGCTTGATCTTTTTCTTAAGAAATATACCCTTGTGAAGAAGAAGAAGAGAGCTCCTCCTTCTAGTATTTCCTTCGCTTCTCTTGCTTGTAAGAAGTAGGTCTTGAGGCTTTCTTCTTGGGGTTTAGTTTTCTTAGGAAGAGAGCTTGGTTGAATCTCGAAAACTTGGGAGAGGGATGGCTCAAGGTCTCGGCAATGGTGAGGAAAGAAAGGAGGAAAATGAAACTCTTTTTTTTTCTATTTTCCTTCTTATGCCAAGTGGGAGGAAGAATACAAGATGAATTTTGCCTTCCCTTTCTCATTCACTCCTTCCAAATTATCCTTAATGAGGCAAGGTGTCCCCATTCATCCCCTTAGTTCCTCTTATCTCATTCCCTCATGTATCTCCACGAAAATGGAAGAGAAGGAAGAAGGAAAAGACAACTTGTCTTTTGCTAGCTTTCTTCTTAATCATGAGAAGGAGGGAGAAAGCTACTTGATGTTTTCTTGCTTCCTTCTCTTAATCATACATTTTACCTTTATCTACAATTTCCATCCTCTATTCAACAATAACTTATGATGGTCTAGTGGTCAATCCATAATCCTTAAAGATTAAAAAGGTTCAAGGTTCAATCCTTGACCAATTCCTTTTTATATATTTTTGGTTCTATCTTATCTTTTTATTGTGGGTGTTACAAAAAGACACCTGGGCATCTCTCCCAGTTCATATCCTATATGGTGTCTTTATCGCAACCTTGGATGGAACACGATTAACTGTGAAGGCTGCTGTGTCTAGAGCATATCCCCAAAAGGATATAGGAAGATCTGTGTGACTCATCATAGACTGTACCTTATCTAATAGGGTACGATTCCTCCTTTCGGATACACATTCCACTTTGGTGTTCCAGGAGGAGTGAGTTGGGATAAAATCCCACACTCAGCTAGATAGTCACGAAACTCATGGCTAAGGTATTCACCACCTCGATTTGATCGAAGTATCTTAATACTCTTGCCTAACTGGTTTTGTACTTCATTCTTGAATTCTTTGAACTTTTCAAAGGATTGTGATTTATGTGTTATGAGATACACAAAACCATATCTACTGAAGTCATCAGTAAATTGATGTGCATAGATTGTATATACTAATTAGCATGTTTTGACTCACATTCACATACTTTGAGCATGCTTGATCTATGCATTTTCGTACTTTCAGCTTTCCTTTTTAGCATATTTACTCTCTTTGTTCAGAGATCTGTTCTTGTGCATTTTTTGTACGCAGGAGTCGAATCTGGTGAAAGATGCATGTTTGACGCCAAATCTGCAAGCAAAGCGATGGAGGAAGCCATGATACTTGAACCCTACATGGCCCTGCCATAGGGAGTTACTCAGGCTGTGTAAGGATGAGAGGCCGTGTAGCTGCACCAGAGAAGGAAAATGGCATGGTCGTGTGAACCTCACACGGTCGTGCCAAGTTTTGAAGCCCAAGGAAGCCTGGGCCGTGTACACCACACGACCATGTAAGTATTCCAAAGATAGGAGAAGCCTCGGCCGTGTGTGCTACACGGTCGTGTGAGGTTTCCAGAGAGTAGGAGAGTTTTGGCCGTGTGCACCACACGGCCGTGCCAGGTTTCTAGAGGTGAAGGCAGTGCAGGCCGTGTGGATCTACACGGTCGTGCAAAGGGGACGTTGATAGAGGCAAGACACGGTCGTGTACCTCACACGACCGTGTGAGGTTAGCAAAGAAGAGAGTGGAGCAGGCCGTGTGAACCTCACACGGCCGTGCCACGGGGCCGTGTGACACCCAAAACTCACCTCTATATAAGCCCTTCTTCTTGATTTGAAAGGGGATCTTCTCCCCATTGGGAGAAAGAGAGATTTGGGTCTTTCCTTCCAATCTTGGGAGGATTTCTGGGCGATCTAAAGGAAGATCTTCAACGGATTCGACTCCAGGAGCGTGAATTGGATCCGAAGACCAAGCTTCATCTTAGATAAGTTTTCTTTCTCTCCTCTTCTTGGATTGGGGATCAAAGAAATGCTTGTAATCTTTATATTTTCGGATTTCTCTCTTTGATTCATGGAGTAGATCTCTTTGTTTTAGGATGGAGGGAGTATTTGTATGATGAATTGATGTAAACTCTTGTGGATTTGCCATTTCATTGTTTCTATGATTGTCTTGTTTGTATCAATTCAATCTTGAATGAATTGTTGTGATGTGGACCTAATTCACATTCTTGATTGATTGTTTGAATGTCCTATGGATCTTGTAGAGATTATCTCCCACTCGATTTTCCGAGGGAAGCATGCGAAAGGTGCAAGCCCGTGTAAGGACGTTTGAGAGATAAGATTTCGGGAAAAATAGGATAATTCAAGAGGGTAGGATAGATTTAAGGATTAATCTTTATATCTTATGGGTTGAGAAGTATGATCTTTGTGTTGATTATCCGAGGGATCTTCAAGACAGAAACATGTCCGTGTAAGGACAACATAAGTTTATATCTAATTGATCACATTTAGGTATAGATTCCAGCCCTAGGCCGGTTATCTATTGCAAGAGAGAACCGGCAACCTTCTATAAATGTTGGACAATTGAGAAATAGTATTTGGTAGGTTATTTACATTGAGGAGTCTACAAAGAAACCAAAACACCTAGAACATTCCTTTATCATAGCCCATAATCTTGTTTGTTGATCATTCATTTCTATGTTTACTTTTCATTAGTTACATTTAGCTTTTGGAAACCAATTGATTAGTTTTTTAGCTAACTCGTGTTGAAACATTTCTAGTGCTTATTCCAGTCCCTGTGGATACGATAATCTTTTATATTACTTGCGACATTTCCGTACACTTACGGAGGTCAACATAAATGTAATGAAGTACCTATAACCACCTCTGGCAACGACATTGAAAGGCCCACATACATCACTATGTATAAGTCCTAACAAGTCAGTCGCTCTTTTGCTGTGTCCACTAAAGGGAGCCTCGGTCATCTTTCCTAGTAGGCATAACTCGCATGTCTCATATGATTCGAAATCAAATGAGTCCAGCAAACCATCTTGATGGAGTTGGGATAAGAGATTCTCATTTATATGACCTAAGTGACACTGCTAGAGATAGGTTTGGTTCATCTCATTTGACTTGAACCTTTTGGTACTTATGTTATAGATGAGATTCGCTAAGTCTAGAATATAGAGTCCATTCATCAGAGGTGCACTACGATAGAACATATCGTTTAAGTAAACGGAACAACATTTGTTTTTATTATAAACGAAAAGCATTTCTTGTCTAAACAAGAAACTAAAATGATGTTCTTAGTGAGAGCAGGCACATAACAACATTCATCTAATTCTAGTACAAGCCCAAAGGGCAGAGATAGATAGTAAGTTCCTACAGAAACAGCAGCAACCCATGCTCCATTACCTACTCGTAGGTCCACCTCGCCCTTCGTCAATGCCCTGCTATTTCTCAGCGCCTGCACATTAGTACAAATGTGAGAAGCACATCCAATATCTAATACCCATGATGCAGAAATAGATAGATTGACATCTATAACATATATACCTGAAGTAGAAGTCTCACTTCTCTTTTTCATAAGATCTTCCAGATATACTTTGCAGTTAGTCTTCCAGTGCCCGGTCTGACCGCAATGGAAGCAGGTAGCATCCTTGGCAACCCCTCCTTTAGGTTTCCTTACCTTGCCTTTGCTCTGGGCTTACCCTTGATATAGTTGATGAAGATGTTCAACCATATCATAAGCAGTCATCAACTCGTGTTGCTTCTGAAGCTCAGAGTTCATGGTTGTAAGCATGAGACATGACACATCTAATGCATCATCTTGATGCTTCTTATAAAAATCTCGGTCAGCTCGCGTGGCAGTGGCAGGAGGTGCCTCGGGAATGGGCTACTCCAGGACATACAGTTTTCTTTCTTAAGTGAGAACGATTCTCAGATTCTTGTACCAGTCCAGGAAATTAGCTCCATTGAGCTTGTCCTTGTCAAGGACATAACGCAGGGAGAAGGTGTTCGTGTTTGTCGACATGGCAATCTAGAACAGAAATAATGCAGAAAGTAAATATCATATTCCATTTATCATTTAATTAGGCTTTTAACTAAATGATGCTCCCACTGAATTATAGAGCTTTTGTAGAATCAAGTCATGGATGTGGCCAATCCACACTACTAGATTCATACCAATTCGCTATAATTTTTGTGGGACAAGATCCACATCATACTATGACTTGAGTTAGCTTTGGCTAAAACACCCAAGACTTAGTATGATCGGTAGATAATGAATTATCAATTACATCTCTATTCAACTATTGTTTATAGGATTAAAATCCTCATTTATAAAAAACCTTGAGTTAGCTTTGGCTAAATCGCCCAAGATTTAGTATAAATGTGATTTGTATCGTATCTTCTAACTGTTGGAAAATACCTATAGTTATACCCGATCCAATTGAGTTAACTAGTTATACTCATTATAATTGATTTTTTACTCACCCAAGCTTTGATAGGCGGGACCAAGATTATCCCTCCACAACCTACCAAGATAATATACGTTGTTCTGCTTTGGCAGATTCAACAACAACAAATGATTGAGGTAGTGATGGGTATCAAAACTTGGTAGGCATTCCGAGTTGATTTTATTAAGATCGAATCTAATCGTTAATGTGTATCATATACGCATCAAGGCACTAATTACCCTACATTATCATGCATCACATACACTAGTAATGATAGATAATTATTTATTTTGTGATGAGTTCATGGCCCTACTACGATCTTTTCAAGCCAATGAAAAGATCGGACGGTCAACCTAAGGTCAACGACTTCTTCAAGAGCCTCCCTTTGACCGCCATGTGTTCAATCACCCTCCTCGTAACTCCTTCTTGAGTGGACCTTCCACTGCTTCATTTTGTACATTACAAATGTGAAACTCGAGTTACATTCGAGTCTAAAATCTATATACAACAATAATATAAAAGAGAGGCAGACACGCAGGTCACATACAACATATACAACACACACAACATGAAAATGGTGCCCATGCCATATTATGAATTACAACACATTTTAACCAATCATATTGGGGTTTTTGGTCCATGACCATCACAAAATCACACATAATTCTAAATTATGTATTTTACATAAATTTCTATAATTTTACTACTGATTTTATCGATTTTATGAGTCACAACTTCCCGGCGGTCCCATTTAGTGGTTTTTCGGGCGCGATCGTGGGGCAATGCCCCTTGCAGGGTTAGGGGCAGCGCCCCTTCTCGCAAAATGAATATCACGAGTGTCCCATCTTGATCTAACAGTGCCTTAAGCCACTGTCCCAAAACAATTTGGGCGAGACCTTGCCATTTCGGAAGGTTTTTCTCGGTAGTCGAAGCCTACAAGTGTCCAAGCACTTGTTGCTTCGCTTCGACGAAAACAATACTCACAAAATCTATAAAAATAGCAAACTTATAGAAACTTACAGATCTGAAATATTTTCAGAAAATTAAATTACAAACTTGTGCATGCTTTGCACGTGTCTCTGATAGCACTGTTGGAACTTTCGAGCCGTAAAAATCGCTTTTTGCGTTGCGGAAACCCCGAAGTTCTTAGCCACTGGATCCGTGAGAAGATAAAATTTCATGTACATAGTTTTCTACTCTAGATCTACTTTGGATCTACATGATAAGAAGGATACCTTTGAAGTGAAGCCCTTCGCATATCCCGCTCGTCCAAGGTCCTTCGGATCTCAAGTGTGTTCAAGCGTACACACCTCTAGTAGTATCCACATGAACAAGAAGTGATTCTCTAACCACTGTAGATAGAGAAAAAGAGCACCACAAGTTTGCTAGCACTCCCAAGGGCTCTCAGATGGGATTGGAAGAAGAAAGGAGAAAAGAAGAAGAGAGAATAAATCTCATACGCTTCTCTAAAGCCCTCTATATGACTTTACCTTACCCTTTCTTCTTTGAATGAAACTCACTCACCTTCACCTTTCTTGCTAGGAACTCTCAGCCAAGAGAAGATAGGGAACAAGAAAGAGCTAAGGAGGAAGAAGACATTCATCACACCCAAATCAATGCCAATGAATCTCTTATTTATTTTGGCCGGCCACACATGGAATGACAAGGGTCTTTGGCTCTTGGCATTCCATGCCTCTTGCTCTCCCTTGATGATGTGGAGATGATGTGGCAAGGATGTATTGGTTAGTCATGCCATGTAGAATGAGTCAACCTTCATCAAGTGGCATTTGATCAAGTCAAACTTGATGTTTCAACTTTCCATTTGGTCAAGTCAAAATTGACCACTTCTCTTCCTTGTTGAGTTAAATCCAACCTTTGATTCAAGTCAATTTCAATTTAATGAATCTTAATTCATTAATATAAATTGACTCAATAAATCAACTTTAAATTAGACTCATTCAACAATTGAATCTAATTGAGTCTAACTCAATAAGTCTAATTTGAATTAATCCTAATCCAATCTTTAGTGCATCACATGAAGCTAATCCAATTGGTTCATCATATGAACCTAATCTCCATCCACTTGTTCTTTGTGTGTGACCCAATAGGTTCTTGCAATGTTGGCAATGTTTCTAATCCTATTTAGAAACATAAGCAATGAGCGGCATCTAGCAATACATCATTGTTACCCAAGTTACAAGAATGTTGAGATCCAACATAACCTTTGTGACTACTAATTGTGACTCTCACAATATGTGACAATGTCCTCCTATCCTTGACATCTAGATTGATCAAATGAGGCATAGACCGTGTCATCCTCTAATCAATCTATATCTTGAACTCTAAGTAGACTCACTCTAAATAAATGAGCTCAATATCTCATATTGACTCATTTGAGCATGACCATGCACTTAGTGGTCTCAATCTATCAAGAATGATGATGTCACTCTCGTCATATAGGAGGGATAGATCCCATCTACATCACTCACATCCCTCCGCATAATTTGTTACATACCCAGTAATCACCTTTATAGTCCACCCAGTCACGGGTGACGTTTGATGAAGCCAAAGTATGTAACTCCTTTTATGGGGAACCATGGTGACTTCAGGTCCAAGGACTGATAGTTATACTAATAGTTACATGAGAAAGTATATGACACTCATATAACGATCCATGATACTTTCTCTTGGCGGGTCATTCAGTATACATTCTCCAATGCATACCCATGTATCAACTTGATATCTCTTTATCCATGACTTGTGAGATCAAGTCATCGAGTTGACCCACATGCTAGTCTCAACACATTAACATTGTCCCTGAATGTTAATACTTGACTAGGAATGATTAAGAGTAATGTTCTCTATATTATCTCACTATCGATTCAATCAATCGATTGATATAGATAAAAACATTCTACTTAAGGACGCTATTATACTTAATTATTTGACACCAATACAAGTTAGTGTAATAACCATAAAGAAATGCCTTTATAAGTATATAGGAATATGATACATCGAGTCCATACAACAATCATCATATGATTGGCTCTAGGGCACCAACTAACAATCTCCCACTAGCACTAGTGCCAATCAGTGTAGGCTCTAAGGCCCAATGACCTAGTGTGACCATCATGCTTTCTCTGTGCCAAAGCCTTGGTCAAGGGATCATCGATGTTAGCCTCTGTGGGTACTCTGCAAATTTCACATCTCCTCTATCGATGATCTCTCGAATGAGATGGAAGCGTCGTAGTATGTGTTTGGTTCGCTGGTGAGAGCGAGGTTCCTTAGCCTGTGGAATTGCTCCATTGTTGTCACAATAGAGCTCTATAGGATCGGCTATGCTAGGCACCACCCCAAGCTTAGTAATCAACTTGCGGATCCAAATTGCCTCCTTTGCTGCTTCTAACGCAGCAATATACTCGGTCTCTGTTCTAGAATCAACAACTGTGTCATGCTTCGAACTCTTCCAGCTCACAGCACCACCATTCAAATAAAACACGAACCCAGACTGCGATCTATAATCATCCTGGTCAGTTTGGAAGCTGGCATCACTGTAACCCTTTACAGCTAACTCGCCATCGCCTCCAAATATCAAGAAATAGTCTTTAGTCTTTCTCAGGTACTTAAGAATATTCTTGACTACTGTCCAGTGACGTTCACCTGGATCTAACTGGTATCTGCTCGTCATGCTCAAAGCATACGAAACATCAGGACGAGTACATAGCATGGCGTACATGATAGATCCTATGGCTGAGGCATAAAGGATCTTATCTATGCGGTGTCTCTCCTCTCTAAACGAGGGACTTTAAGTCTTCGAAAGACTCACACCATGTGACATCGACAGAAATCCTTTCTTGAAATTCTACATGGCAAACCATAGTAATACCGTGTCAATATATGTAGTTTGACTTAGGCCAAGCAATCTCTTAGATCTATCTCTATAGATCTTTATGCCTAAAACATAGGCTGCTTCACCTAAGTCCTTCATTAAGAAATAATTCCCTAGCCAAGTCTTTACAAACTATAGCAAAGGGATGACATTTCCAATGAGTAGTATGTCATTCACATACAATACAAGGAAGACAACTGTGTTCCCAACAACCTTCATGTAGACACAGGGTTCATCTTCATTCTTGATGAAACCAAACTATTTGATTGCATCATCGAATCGAAGATTCCAGCTCCGAGAAGCTTACTTTAGTCCATAAATGGACTTATGCAACTTGCATATTCTGCCAGTATGTTGTGGATCTACAAAACCCTTAGCTTGTGTCATGTACACATCTTCGAGCAAGTTTCCATTCAGAAACACGGTTTAGACATCTATCTGCCAGATCTCATAACCGTGGAATGCTGCAATCACAAGCATGATCCGAATAGACTTAAACATCGCTACTGGAGAAAAGGTTTCATCATAGTTAATACCATGAATTTGCTTGAAACCTTTAGTTACCAAGCGACCCTTATAGGTAATAAGTCCATCTATGTCAGTCTTTCTCTTAAAGACCCACTTATACCCAATGGGTTTGATGCCTTCAGGTGAATCAACCAAAGTCCATACTTGGTTGGTGTACTTGGATTCCATCTCGGATCTCATGGCCTCTAGCCATGACTCAGAATCTAGTCTCATCACAACTTCCTGATATGATATAGGCTCAATCTCAACGAGCATAACGTCATCATGGTCAGATAAGAGAAATGTGTATCTCTAAGGCTGACGGCGTACCTTATCAAACCTGCTAAGAGGTAGGTCTACTTGAACTGGTTGTTGTTCCTCAACTCTTTGTGGAACAACCTCATCATCCACAACACTTTATGGTTCAAGTTTAACTTGCATCAAGGCTTCAGTGCTATGGTCCATATCTTGAACTTCTTCAAGATCGAACGTACACCCACTAGTTTTTCTAGAAACAAAGTTCCTTTCTAGAAATACCCCAGTCTTTGCCACAAATACTTTGTGTTGACTGGGAATATAGAAGTAATATCCCTTCATTTCCTTGGGATATCCAATAAAATAGCACTTATTGGATTTAGGTCCCAATTTGTCCGAGACTTGACGTCGAACGTAAGCCTCACAACCACAAATCCTCATAAAAGACACCTGACCATTTCTCCTAGTCCATATCCTATATGGTGTCTTTATCACAGTCTTGGATGGAACACGGTTAAGTGTGAAGGCTGCTGTGTCTAGAGCATATCCCCAAAAGGATATAGGATGATCTATATGACTCATCATAGACCGTACCATATCTAATAGGGTACGATTCCTCCTTTCGGATACACCATTCCACTATGGTGTTCCAGGAGGAGTGAGTTAGGATAGAATCTCACACTTAGCTAGATATCATGAAACTCATGGCTAAGGTATTCACCACCTCGATCTGATCGAAGTATCTTAATACTCTTGCCTAGCTGGTTTTGTACTTTATTCTTGAATTCTTTAAACTTTTCAAAGAATTGTGATTTATGTGTCCTGAGATACACATAACCATATCTACTGAAGTCATCAGTAAATGTAATGAAGTACCTATAACCACCTCTGCCAGCGACATTGAAAGAGCCACATACATCACTATGTATATGTCCTAACAAGTCAGTCACTCTTTTGCTGTGCCCACTAAAGGGAGTCTTGGTCATCTTACCTAGTAGGCATGACTTGCATGTCTCATATGATTTGAAATCAAATGAGTCCAGTAAGCCATCTTTATGGAGTTGGGATAAGCGATTTTCATTTATATGACCTAAGCGACAATGCCAGAGATAGGTTTGGTTCATCTCATTTGACTTGAACCTTTTGGTACTTATGTTATAGATGGGGTTCTCTAAGTCTAGAATTTAGAGTCCATTCATCAGAGGTGCACTACAATAGAACATATCGTTTAAGTAAACAGAACAACATTTGTTCTTCATTATAAATGAAAAGTCTTTCTTGTCTAAACAAGAAACTAAAATGATGTTTTTAGTGAGAGCAGGCTTATAACAACATTCATCTAATTCTAGTACAAGTCCAAAGGGAAGAGATAGATAGTAAGTTCCTACAGCAACAGCAGCAACCCGTGCTCCATTGCCTAATCCTAGGTCCACCTCGCCCTTCGTTAATGCCCTGTTATTTCTCAACACCTGCACATTAGTACAAATGTGAGAAACACATCTGGTATCTAATACCCACGATGCAGAAATAGATAGATTGACTATAACATATATACCTGAAGTAGAAGTCTCACTTCTCTTCTTAAGAGCTTCCAGATATACTTTGTAGTTCCTCTTCCAATGCCCGGTCTGACCGCAATGGAAGCAGGTAGCATCCTTGGCAACCCCTCCTATAGGTTTTGTTACCTTGCCTTTGCCCTGAGCTTGCCCTTGATATAGTTGACGAAGATGTTCAACCATATCATAAGCAGTCATCAACTCATGTTGCTTCTGAAGCTCAGAGTTCATGGTTACGAGCATGAGACATGACACATCTAATGCATCATCTTGATGCTTCTTATAAGCATCTCGGTCAGCTCACGTGGCAGTGGCAGGAGGTGCCTCGGGATTGGGTTGCTTCAGGACGTACAGTTTTCTTTCTTGAGTGACAACGATTCTAAGATTCCTGTACCAATCTAGGAAATTTTCTCCATTGAGCTTGTCCTTGTCAAGGACAGAACGTAAGGAGAAGGTGTTTGTGTTTGTCGACATGACAATCTACAACAGAAATAATGCAGGAAGTAAATATCATATTCCATTTATCATTTAATTAGGCTTTTAACTAAATGATGCTTCCACTGAATTATAGAGCTTTTATAGAATCAAGTCATGGATGTGGTCAAACTACACTACTAGATTCATACCAATTCGCTATAATTTCCGTGGTACAAGATCCACATCATACAATGACTTGAGTTAGCTTTGGCTAAAATGCCCAAGACTTAGTATGATCGGTAGATAACGAAATATCAATTACATCTCTATGCAACTCTTGTTTATAGGATCAAAATCCTAATTTATAAAAAACCTTGAGTTAGCTTTAGCTAAAGCGCCCAAGATTTAGTATAAATGTGATTTCTATCGTATCTTCCAACCGTTGGAAAATGCCTATAGTTATACCTGATTCAATTGAGTTAACTCGTTATACTCAATCTAATTGAGTTTGTAATCACCCAAGCATTGATAGGCGGGAACAAGATTTTCCCTCCGCACCCTACCAAGATAATATACGTTGCTCTACTTTGGCAGATTCAACAACAACAAATGATTGAGGTAGTGATGGGTATCAAAACTTGGTAGGCATTCCGAGTTGATTTTATTAAGATCGAATCTAATCGTTAATGTGTATCATATACGCATCAAGGCACTAATTACCCTACATTATCATGCATCACATACACAAGTAGTGATAGATAATTATTTATTTTGTGATGAGGTCATGGCCCTACTACGATCTTTTCAAGCCAATGAAAAGATCGGACGATCAACCTAAGGTCAACGACTTCTTCAAGTGCCTCCCTTTGACCGCCATGTGTTCAATCACCCTCCTCGTAACTCCTTGAGTGGACCTTCCACCGCTTCATTTTGTACATTACAAATGTGAAACTCGAGTTACATTTGAGTCTAAAATCTATTTACAACAAGAATATAAAAGAGAGGCACGACGCGCAGGTCGCATACAACATATACAACACGCACAACACGAAAATGGCGTGCAGGCCATATTATGAATTACAACACATTTTAACCAATCATATTGGGGTTTTTGGGCCATGACCATCACAAAATCACACATAATTCTAAATTATGTATTTTACATAAATTTCTATAATTTTACTACTGATTTTATTGATTTTATGAATCACAACTTCCCGGCGATCCCGTTTAGCGATTTTTCGGGCGCGATCGTGGGATAATGCCCCTTGCGGGGTTTGGGGCAGCGAACCTTCTTGTGAAATGAATATCGCGAGTGTCTCATCTTGATCTAACAACACCTTAAGCCACTGTCCCAAAATAATTTGGGCGAGACCTTGTCGTTTCAGAAGGTTTTTCTTGCTAGTCGAAGCCTACAAGTGTCCAAGCACTTGTTGCTTCGCTTCTACAAGAAAAATACTCACAAAATCTATAAAAATAGCAAATTTACAGAAACTTACAGATCTGAAATGTTTTCATACAAATAAAATACAAATTTGTACATTCTTCGCACGTGACTCTGATACCACTATTGGAACTTTCGAGTCGCAAAAACCGCTTTTCGCATTGCGGAAACCCCGAAGTTCTTAGTCACTAGATCCATGCAAAGACAAAATTTCATGTACATAGTTTTCTACTCTAGATCTGCTTTAGATCTACATGATAAGAAGTATACCTTTGAATTTAAAGGTTGGATTTAACTCAACAAGGAAGAGAAGTGGTCAATTTTGACTTGACCAAATGGGAAGTTGAAACATCAAGTTTGACTTGACCAAATTCCACTTGATAAAGGTTGACTCATTCTACATGGCATGACTAACCAATACATCTTGCCACATCATCTCCACATCATCAAGGGAGAGCAAGAGGCATGGAATGCCAAGAGCCAAAGGCCCTTGGCATTCCATGTGTGGCTGGCTAAAATGAATAAGAGATTCATTGGCATTGATTTGGGTGTGATGAATGTCTTCTTCCTCCTTAGCTCTTTCTTGTTCCCTATCTTCTCTTGGCCGAGAGTTCCAAGAAAGAAAGGTGAAGGTGAGTGAGTTTACTTCAAAGAAGAAAGGGTAAGGTAAAGTCATATAGAGGGCTTTAGAGAAGTGTATGAAATTTATTCTCTCTTCTTCTTTTCTCCTTTCTTCTTCCAATCCCATCCGAGAGCCCTTGGGAGTGCTAGCACACTTGTGGTGCTCTTTTTCTCCATCTAGAGTTGTTTGAGAATCACTTCTTGTTCGTGTGGATACTACTAGAGGTGTGTACTCTTGAACACACTAGAGATTTGAAGGACCTTGGACGAGTGGGATTTGCAAAGGGCTTCGCTTCAAAGGTATACTTCTTATCATGTAGATCTAAAGTAGATCTTGAGTAGAAAACTATGTACATGAAATTTTGTCTTCGCACGGATCCAGTGGCTAAGAACTTTGGAGCTTCCACAACGCAAAATGTTAGTTAGAGCGCTAGCGCCAATCATATGATGATTGTTGTATGGACTCATTGTATCATATTCCAATGTATATAAAGGCATTTGTTTTGGTTATTATACTTACTTGTATTGGTGTCAAATAACTAAGTATAATAGCGTCCTTGAGTAGAAGGTTCTTATCTATATCAATCGATTGGTTGAATCGATAGTGAGATGATGTTCGGAACACTACTCTTAATCATTCCGAGTCAAGTATTAACATTCAGGGACAATGTTAATGCGATGAGACTAGCATGTAGGTCAACTCGATGACTTGATCTCACAAGTCAAGGATATAGAGATATCAAGTTGACACATTGGTATGCATTGGAGAATGTATACTAAATGACCCGCCATGAGAAAGTATCATGGATCATTATATGAGTGTCATATACTTTCTCATGTAGCTATTAGTATGACTACTAGTCCTTGGACCTGAAGTTACCATGGTTCCCTACATAAGGAGTTGCATACTTTGACTTCGTCAAACGTCACCCGTAACTGGGTGGACTATAAAGGCGATTACTGGGTCTGCAACAAATTATGCGGAGGGATGTGAGTGATGTAGATGGGATCTATCCCTCCTATATGACGGGAGTGACATCATTATTCTTGATAGAGTGAGACCAGTAAGTGCATGGTCATGCCCAAATGAGTCAATATGAGATGTTGAGCTCTTTTGATTAGAGTGAGTCTACTTGGAGTTCAAGATTTAGATTGATTAGAGGATGACATGGTCTATGCCTCACATTGATCAATCTAGATGTCAAGGATAGAAGGACATTGTCATATATTGTGAAGAGTCACAATTAGTAGTCACAAGGTTATGTTGGATCTCAACATTCTTGTAACTTGGGTAGTAATGATGTGTTGCTAGATACCGCTCATTACTTATGCTTCTAAATGAGTTTAGGAGCATTGCCAACGTTACAAGAACCTATAGGGTCACATACAAAGGGCAATTAGATGGAGATTCGGTTCATATGATGAACCAAGAGGATTAGGTTCATGTGATGAACCAAATTGGATTATGAGTAATCCAAATTAGATTAATTGAGTAAGACTCGATTGAGTTAGACTTGAGTTAGACTCAAGTGAGGCTAGACTTGAGTTAGACTCAAGTGAGGCTTAATGATGATATTCATTGAATTTTTGAATTCAATGATAAATGGAATTCAATTTGAATTTTAGATTCAAATTTCGAATGAGTTTTAAAATGGTCATTTAATGAAGAATGAATATTCATTAAATATTCATTACGGCTCATTAATGAGGCTCATTAATGGTGTTAATGAGCATTAAGTATTTTCATCTAATGAAAATACTTAAGACATTTTTTACTCTTATTTTTAGATAATTAATCATTATTATTCCTCCTTGCTTCTTCTTCTCTCCCTCTCCTCCTCCTTGGCCGAAACCCTCAAAGAGTGTGATAGCACACTCTAAGGTTTCTTCTCCACCTAATTATTCGTGTGGATACACATAGAGGGGTGTTCACTTGACACCCTTGAGATCCGGCATCTTCTTGGACGAGTGGGATAAGCGAAGGGCTTCGCATCAAAGGTATAAACTCCTAAACATGTAGATCTAAAGTATATCTAGGATTAGAAAACACGTACATGAAAATTTAATATTCGCACGGATCCAGTGGCATGGGATTTCGGGGTTTCCGCAACGCAAAAAGCGGTTTTTGCGACCCGAAAGACCCAATAGAAAAGCGGTTTTTGCGGCTCGAAAATTCCAACAATATCCCGTACACACATTATAATACTCCATAAATACTTAAATTTATTTTATTTTTAATTTTTCTTTTTACTGAACACTATAATCTAATTGGGAAGCCTGAACCCTAGAGGTAAAATCTTTAAAAAAAAAATAAGTTGAATTTTATAACCCAATTGGGAAACATTAACCCTAAAAATAAAATCTTTAAAAAATATTTTAATTATTTTTCAATTCAAAATTTAAAAAAATAATAATAAAAAATAATAGACGATATCTATTATTTTTTTAGATTTTAAATTTTAAAAAAATCAATATTTCCATATATAAATCCCTAATCCATCAATATATCCCCTAAATACATTACAATACTCTGTAAATACTTAAATTTATTTTTTTTTATTTTTTTCTTTTTACTAAATACTATAATCCAATTGGGAAGCCTACACCCTAGAGATAAAATCTTTCAATAAAAAATAGCTTACAAATTATAACCCAATTGGGAAGCATGAATCCTAGAAATAAAATCTTTAAAAAATATTTTAATTATATTTTAAATTCAAAATTTTAAAAAATAATTAAAAAGGAAAAAAAAAAGCAAAGCAAAGTTGATATCTTGCGCGACACGCACAGTCGCGTACTGTGCACGTCGCGCAGGATATCATATTCGTGTGTGTGTGTGTGTGTGTGTGTGTGTGTGTGTGTGTCTATATATATATATATATATATATATATATATATATATATATGCAATAGAGCAATCTTTCTATTTAAATTACACCCATATGTGAATACATATGTATGTGTATGTATATGGACTATGGAGTTATTCCTAAATACATATAATGTGATTGTGAGGCTACTGAGTAAAGAAGGGTGAAAAGGATTGATTTAGGAATACATGACTATGTTTTTTGATTTTTGAATAGTAGTTATGATATAAATTAATGGTATACTGGGCTATGCCTGGTTCTTTCACTCTGCTGGCTTGGCCAATGGAATCATAGATACTAGCCAATGCATACAGTCCTTCGTATTCAAAATTTGGCCTGATGGAGGGCCTGTAAGATGTTTGAAGTTTTGGTTTTTTTGCATCTTGTCTCATGTTTGTGACAGACTAGCCGTGAAAATTATGTTTCTAGCTCTTGTATATTTTTGCTAACTTACAAATATGACAATTTTCATAGTTGCATCATTCTCTATTTATTTCAAGTTTTTGACCTTTACTCTAAATAATAGTTACATAAGACTTCTCTTATCCTTTTTGTTTAGTGAAGTGTGCGAGCTTTAAGGTAATGTACATGCTGCTTCTGCTTCTGCATTATTTTTACTACTTTTGTAGCAAAGGTGATTACACTCACCCTAGGCATCCTTCACAACCTGTCTCCAAGTTCCGTGAAGGGGGATAAATTACGGGTTAGCTTATAGTCAACCACCAAGTTAGTTAGGGGGTGGGAAGTGTTGTTTATACTACTTGGTTTCATATGTCGTGGTGTTTTCTGCAGGGTCTCAGATACCACTTGAACTCTTCTCATGACCTATTCAATTTTGAGTTTTGGGTTCGTAAGCTTTTGGAACTCATTTTTGCATATATGGGTTATGTCAAGCATAACATGTATTGTTTGGCTGATCTTTCCTCAGGAAACTGAAGAATATCAAGCTATAAATGTTTTTGTGATAATTGATGAATGGAGCTTTGAGGTTAGATGTAACACCCCTAGAAAGCCTAGATAAAGTAAGGGCAATGAGAGTATGAATGTAATGAAAAGAATGTGTAGATAGTCTACGTTGAATGTTACGATGGGAAGGATTTAGATGATTAAAAACTTTATGAAAGAAAATAAAGTTGAGAATATAAAGTTCTATACATGATTTATAATGCAAGGAATTAATGTAAACAAAAGAGATATGAGATATTATATATGCATGTATGAAATATTTATGCATAATGCATATACATGAATTATTTTGTACAAAAATATGTTAGGAGAAGGATTTGATCCTTGGTTCTCTTGTGGATGCATGCATGTGTTAACCAAGTGTGATAGGAGTGAATATTGTAAAAGGAGAGATGGGAATTATAATTAAAGGAAAGAAAGGAGAGAAATTAAGAGAAAGAAAAGAGAGAAACTCAAGAAGCATTTCTCTAGCATATTCTTTCTCATTAAGAGGAGAAGTAAATGAGGAGGATGAATCAAGTCAAGTTTTCCTCCCCTCACTTTAGTATAAATAGGCATGGAGGGCTTCATCCTCAACTCACTCTCCTCCTCTCCTCCATTTGTGCCGAGCACTCTCCCTCCCTCTTTCCTCTTGTTGCCGAGAGCAACAACTCTCCCCCTTCTTTCTTTCTTTTTGTTGCCGAGCAACACAAGAGGAAGAAGCCTCCTCTTCTTCCTCCTCCTCTCCACCAAAAGACCTAGCCACTTCTTCCTCCATTGGTGCCGAGCAAAGCAAGCAAGGAAGAAAGGTCTACAAGCAAGTTCTCAACTCTAGGAAACTTAAGCAAAGAAGGTAAGCTTCCCCTCACCTGTGGTACAAGGCTTTTATGTGATTTTCGGATTTATAAGGATTAGAAAACCTAGGAAAGAATTTAAGAAAATTCGGCTAAAGAAAAGGTTTTCAAATCTAAGATGATTTAAACAAGACCTCATTTCATGATAAGATTTTCTATGCTATGTAGAAGGATTCTTTTCCATGATTTTATACTGATATGATGTATGATTAGAGGAGTACCTAACCCTAGGATTTAACCAAAAAATATTTTAAAGAGGCTAGGAAGATTATTGTCTAACCAAACTAGTGCAAGGTTCCTTCTATGAAATGCTAAGGACCTTTCTATGGTTTTCTTGCTTGGAAATTAATTGGAACCAAAAGAAAACTCACTTGTAAGCTTCCCCTCACCTGCGGTACAAGGCTTTCATGTGATTTTCGGATTCTTTTTCTATGCCTTGAAAGAAAGTTTTCCCCTATGTTTGTATACATATATGATGCATGATCAGAGGTGTATGTAACCCTAGAATTTCAATCAAAAATATTGTAAATAGGTTAGGAAAATTATTGTCTAACCAAACTAGTGCAAGTTTCCCTCTATGAAATGCTAAGGACCTTCCTATGGTTTTCTTGCTTGGAAGTTAATTGGAACCAAAAGAACCCCACTCTCATGTTTCGGCCAAGAAAGAATTTAGGGTTAGGAGGACCTTGAATTTAAAATAACTATGCCTATATGACATGATATAAAGTTCTTAAGAGTTGTATACTTGTATGTTGAAAGAAACTCATGAACCTTACTCTTAATATTTCGGCCATGGTAAGGTGATAGTTTAGAGAAGCTTAAACAAAATTCTAATATGCTCAATGACCTCTGTGATATTATGTTATTAAAGATGATTAATGCTCTCATGTTTAATTGGAATGTAGAAAATTAGTTACATGATTTATGACATGTAAGATCACAAGAGTCCTAGCTTGTTTATGATCCAACCTTGTGTATGATGTTCTTAGTAAATCTTGCTATGAAATTTACTTAGGTTTCCCATGCTTTAGGCCACTTAAAGGAAGTTTATATTCTATGAATTTCGGCCAAGTAAGGTTTAAAGGACCTAGAGGCCTTGGAAATGAAACCTAAGGGGTTAAAAGTACTTCTTATGAAAACTTGATAATGTGTGAATGTGATACATGTTTGTATGACCTAAATGAATCATTATGTGTTCGGCCATGAAGGGATAGATGCCCTAGAAACCCTAGAACAAAAATTAAATATGTTTATGCCATGCTGTATGAAAATGATATGATAATAAGTTAGAATGCATGATTGCTTTAGTTACGAAATGATATGCATAATGAAGTTATATTATGAAATATGCCATGATGTGTTATAGCATAGAAAATGCTATACATAATGAAAAGAAATGAAGTTATGTTATGATATGTGATAGCATAGAAGATGCTATACATAATGAAAAGAAATGAAAAGAATAAATGCATGAAAGATTGTTAAGGACATGATATGATAGTTATGCATGATAAGTTATTTTATGGTTTGTACCAAGGGTGGGCTCCGCCGGGGTCGATGGAGTAAGACTCGGGCCTCGTCAGTAATGGGCCTTTGAGTGCCCTAGGTCGATGGAGTAAGACTCGGGCCTAGTATGTATGCATGGTAGGGCTCAAGACTTGCTACCTTGGACCTACGCATTATGTATGTGGTACAAACCGGGATCCCAAATGATGATGATATTAATTTCAAGTACTATTAAGTATAAGTTTTCAAATTCACGATGCATTGCCTACATTCATATGTGCTTGAATTATATGATGATATGATATAATGTCATGTGATATTATGATATGAATATGATGCCCTTGTATGTCTCATGCTTGTGATTTATTTGTTTTATGATATGATATTCATGCTTCTATGAAATGATATGTGAATAAGAAATATGCATGATATGTTTGAATAGAATGATATGTTATGTTATGATTAGTTGAGACGATGATATGTTGATCCATTCTTGATATACGATGATTCTCGGTTTTAGTGAGTAGGAAAGGAACTTACTGAGCCATGAGTGCTCATAGCTTACTTTCCTTGTACCGCAGATAAAAGAGAAAGCTGGATGTACAACGGAGCAGCAGGAGGAGCAGATAGTGATGTGTGTGGTGGTGGCTCGGCAAGAACGATTCGGACAAATTAATATTTTTAGTTATAAGTTCAATATATGCACATTTGAACAAATCAGAATATGTGATATTATGCTTAATAAATTAAATTCTTTAAAGTTTTTATTCTTCCGCTGTTATAACTAAAGCATGTACGTAAGTAGTATAAGAACGTAGCGCCGCCTTTGGTTGGGTAAGAAGGGTGAGCGTTTTTACATTAGATTCCATTATCCATACCTTTTCTTGAAGTTCTGTGATTATACTTTTCTATTAAAATCATTGGTGTTGATTAGCCTGCTTATTATGAAAATGCTAAGTAGAACTTACTGTGATAAAAATTTATCTTCTGATAAAACTTGCTGCATCGTATAATTGTAGGTAAGTTTGGAAATGAACAGGCGGAAAGGACTTTAGACCTATTTTGACTCATCAGACATTGAGTTATTCATGGTAGAGAAGGCTAGCTTAAATATAATAAAGCTACTTTACTAGTTCAAAGATGACTGGTCTGATAGAATAAATCAATTCAGGATCTAAGTTACAATTTTTTATTTATTTCTACTAGGTATTAAATATGTTATCTTGCTAATTGAACATTTTGTGAATTTAGTTATAGGTATTGTCGTGGTGTCCTTATAATTTTGTTTTTGTTTTGTCTATTAAACTTTACCTCCAGGAAATAAGCTCATCGTATAGTGATTAAATTCGGCCGAGTTAGTAGATGGAGTTTGTATCATGTTGACTAGAATTATGAGCATGTTTTGTATATAAAGATATTTTTCCAGAACAAAGCATATATCAAATTCCTTGTCTATTTTCAACAAGTTCTTGTTGTTGGGTTCTTCGGGCCGCGAAAACCGCTTTTTCGCGTCGCGGAAACCCCGAAGGACCCAAAGCCGTAGATCCGTGCAAAGATTCGTATACAAAATTCGAAAAACTATTTCTTGTACGAGTTCAAAAACCGATCTACTACTTAGATCTACGAGAAAAAGTGTTTACCCTTGAAGCGTGCCCTTCGTTTAGTCCCGCTCGTCCAAGGAAGCGTTGGATCTCGAGAGTGTCAATGTAGATACTCCTTTCTCGGTATCCACATGAACAAGGAGGGTTCTCTAACTCTCAAGGATGGAAGAGAGAGCACCACAAGTGTGATAGCACTCTCTAGATGCTCTTGGATGGGATTGGAAAGAAGAGAAAAGGAGAGAAAACAAGAAGAATCTCACCACTCCTCTAGTAGTCTTCTCCTTTGTGACCTTCACACTCTCTTATTGTCTTGGACTTAACTCACACCTCTCCTCCCAATCAAGTGCACGGTAACCATCAGCCATGGAGAGACAAAGCAAGAAGGAAGATGATACAATAAAACCACATCAATACACACAAATGAAAAAACTCCACACCATTATGTGTGGCCGGCCACATAACTCCTCTCATTAATGTGGCCGGCCACATTAAAGAAAGGAGAGTGTAACCTCCAATGAGGTGGCACACCTCATGAGGTGGAGGTGATGTGGCAACTATGTGTCATGCCATGTAGGATGAGTCAACCTACATGATGTGGCAATGCATCAAGTCAAACTTGATGTTTCAACTTCCAATTTGGTTAAGTCAAACTTGACCCAATCTCTTCCTTGTTGAGTTAAATCCAAGCTTTGATTCAAGTCAATTTTAATTTAATGAATCTCAATTCATTAATATAAATTGACTCAATGAATCAAATGTAAATTAGACTCATTCAACAATTGAATCTAATTGAGTCTAACTCAATAAGTCTAATTCGAATCCAATCTTTGGTTCATCATATGAACCTAATCCTATTGGTTCATCATATGAACCTAATCTCCATCCACATGTTCTTTGTGTGTGACCCAATAGGTTCTTGTAACGTTGGCAATGTTTCTAAACTCTTTTAGAAACATAAGCAATAATGACATCTAGCAATACATCATTGCTACCCAAGTTACAAGAAATGTTGAGATCCAACATCACCTTGTGACTACTAATTGTGACTCCTCACAATATGTGACATTGTCCTTCTATCCTAGACATCTAGATTGATCAATGTGAGGCATAGACCGTGTCATCCTCTAATCAATCTAAATCTTGAACTCCAAGTAGACGCACTCGATCAAATGAGCTCAACATCTAATGTTGACTCATTTGGGCATGACCATGCACTTAGTGGTCTCACTCTATCAAGAATAGCGATGTCGCTCCCGTCATATGGGAGGAATAGATCCCATCTACATCACTCACATCCCTCTGCATAATTCGTTATATACTCAGTAATCGCCTTTATAGTCCACCCAATTACGGGTGACGTTTGACGAAACCAAAGTACATAACTCTTTATGTAGGGATCCATGGTGACTTCAGGTCTAAGGACTAATAGTCATACTAATAGCCACATGAGAAAGTATATGACACTCATATAACGATCCATGATACTTTCTCATGGCGGGTCATTCAGTATACATTCTCCAATATATACCCATGTGTCAACTTGATATCTCCATATCCATGACTTGTGAGATCAAGTCATCGAGTTGACCTACATGCTAGTCTTATTGCATTAACATCATCCCTGAATGTTAATACTCGACTAGGAATGATTAAGAGTAGTGTTCCCTATATCATCTCACTATCGATTCAACCAATCGATTGATATAGGTAAGAACGCTCTACTCAAGGACGTTACTATACTTAGTTTATTTGGCACTAAAACAAATAAGCATAATAACCAAACTATTGCCTTTATTAATATAAGAATATGATATACATGAGTCCATACAATCATCAAATGATTGGCTCTAGGGCTCTAACTAACACTTGTCATTTTGTCAATCCTGCCTATAACTCAGGAAGTCTGCATCCTAAATCGATATTTGAATAGATGATTTGTTATGACCTCCTGCAGGCTCCAGGTTTAGATGCATTTTTCATAGGTTTAGTTGATTTCTTATTGCCATGAGTATCTTTTAAGAATGTTCTTGAATGATTATTTATAAACTCAATGGCAAGGTCAATGAAATTCATTGATCTAATAGATAGGCACTGGCAGAGTAAACTTATTCTACGAATTTAAAGCTACATGGAGAAGTTTTCCAATGGAAGTTACAAGACAACTGTAAGTTGGTTAAATTGCTTGTATTGCATAAGTTTTATTTCTTAGACTATAAGTTGGTTATATTGCCTGTATTTTATGTAGATTTATATGAACAAATCTAAATCTAGAATTCTGGAATTGAATGTTGTCTTGGAATTGCTTTATATTTTATGTAGATTTTATATAGATTTTTCTCTTCCGTTTTGCAGATATTGAGTGTTGTTCTGGAATTCTGGAAATCCTTCTCTCATGTCTAGATATTAGATCTATGCGAAATATTTATTATCTGGTTACAATTCATGCAGTACTTACTATAATTCTCTTTTTTTCTTATATTTTATATTTTTCTTTGATAAGTTTTGTTTAATTTTTCTCTTGCAAGTACGTAACTCGGGAAATTCGTGAGGCTTGAGATTTTGGATGCAAGGAGTGAGCTTTGTTAGGTTGTAGATTGCCTTGCTAATGTGTAAAAGCCATATGGAGAACAGTAATCGAAAACATGTGATTTATGGTTTGATACTACTAAGTTTGATGAGTACAACTCATTTTGTATATTTTGTATATGTGTGGATACAAGATGATTTATGGACATTTATTTTGGATTTAATGTAGTAAATATTTAGTTTTTTATTGGTGGTTTACTTATATTAAAAACATATTTGTTGTTTGATATTATCATGTTACAACATAAACATTAAAGACAATGGTTAGAAACGTTGCAAAAAATATGTAACCACAACAGATTTTTTTTGTGAAAAGTGATAAAAGACAACGATTTTATCCGTTGTAAAACATATTAAAATTATATACTGCAACAGTTTATAACTGTTGTAAAATCCAAAATGAGTAAATATTATCTACCACAACGGTTTATATCTGTTGTAAAAAAAAGGGTCTGCCACAATAGTTTATATCTGTTGTCGAAATTATCTACCACAACGGTTTTAAAATGTTGTCATATAGGGAAAAAAGTTTTGAGCATATAAACAACAATGGATAAAAATCATTGTCAAATGTCTACAAAGACAACGGATTCAAAACCATTGTCATAGGGCAATGCCTTTTACAATGCTGTCAGTTACAACGGTTTTTTGACCCTACGACAACGGATAATATCCGTTGTCATAGGCCATTTGTTGTAGTGAGAATTTTGTTTCTTTGAAATTACTTTGTAAATGTTTACTTTACTCAAAAAAATTTTAAAAAGTTTTCTTAGGAATTTTTGAAGTTTACTTAGAAATTTTTAAAAAAGTATACTTAAAATTCTTTAAAAACTTTACTTAAAAATTTGCTTAGACATTTTTTGAAAAAGCTAACTCAGAAATGTTTTAAAATAGTTTACTAAGAAAATTTTTGAAAAACTTTCACTCAAAACTTTTTTTGACAAAGTTTTTCTCAGAAGTTTTTGCTAAAGTTTACTTAAAAATTTTAAAGAAATTTCCTTTGAATTTTTTTTTAAAAAAACTTTTCCAACTATCTTACTTAAACAATGCTCTTAATATTTGCAAATCATTTCAAACCTCTACCTAAGTTTGAGTTATATAAAGTATTTACTTCCTTATGCTTGTATTTCCTTTACCTTAATTTTTTGATAAATGCAAAAGGAGGAGGGTAAGGGTTAATTTAGAAAAACAACCAACAAATTTGATTATGTAAAACAAATTAAGATAATTTGTTTGTTTTTTACATATTCTCTCAATATTATTTTTCTCTAACTTTAACCCAGGTTATCATTGCATCAAAAAGGGGGAGATTGTTGGTACAATTTGTACTAATAATCTAACTCAAGTTTTGATGAATGACAAGAGGTTTAAAGTTAGAGTGTTTTATAGTTTAATTGCTTTACCAAGTGTGTAGGAGTTGTATAGTCTGAAGGACCTGACATTAGGCTGAAATTCAGCTAGATTCGTGGCACTTGATAGTTGGTAGGAATTCCAGATAAGTTTGTGGGGCCTGATATCTGACAGGAAGTCTGGTTGGGTTCATGAGACCTAACAATCTCTCAAAGTCTAGTTAGGTATGTGGACCTGATAACTAGCGGGAAGACCTAGTGAATCAAGGGCAAGTCAAGCAACTATAAGTGGTAAGTGAAGGTAAGCAATTGGAGGAGACATCTTGTGAGGAGGCATTCCCTGTTGAGGGAGCTGTAGGCATTGGTCCAACTTAGGTCCATTTGGGAAACCTAAGTTGAGACATTGACTAGATCCTGGTCTCAAGGAGACTATGTCTAATTTTATTATGTTGTGTTAACTCTATTTTTGTAGGGTAAATATATTTTCTATTACCTTAACTAACCCTTTTTGTAGGGAAGAAACTATTGAAGAAAAGGGGAGTCCGGGAACCCGGAAGGGATATTGGCGCTAGGACTAGCTAGCCCGGGTGGGTGCCATGGGCATCCTAGCATACCAGTTTGCCCGGGCGGGCGCCGTGGGCACCCGAGCGATCTAAGCACTCAGAGTCAGTCCAAGTGTTTGGTTCTGAAAACTCATTTAGAAGCTGAGGTGGAGCACATCGACTGGCCGAGCCATGTTGAGTACGTGGTCTAAGCACCCGGAATGGGCCTATATAAAGGCTTCAACTAGGAGCTTGAATATACCAACTGCTACAACTTTCATTCCCATGCATTGCTTCAAAAAGGCTCCAACGACGCTGCAATGCTCCACCAACAACTGGACTTCAACTTTACTTAGTTTTCTAAGGTTCCAAACCAAGCAAAAAATCACTTGTGTTAGCGCTTGGTTTGTCCTCTTCCTTCTTGTTTCCTTCTTTTATTATTTTGCTACATAACTTCGCTTTAATTCACAATTTTTGGAGAATGTTATTCACCCCCCCCCCCTCTAGCGTATTTACGGTCCTACGCTAATAACCAAATTATTATGGTTGCGAACTATGGTTCCGTCAGGGTTTGGAAGGAGTGGAAATTCATCCCTCTTTGGGAAAACAAAGTCATTTTAATGTTGATAGATCATTTTCATTGTAAGGCACGTATCAATATCAATTTTGGAGTTACCATAAATAATATCTAAACCAAAAAGAAGTCTGCATTAAACATTTAAAGCAATATAGGTTATCAATCCACCAAAAACTATCATACCCATAGAAACCTTGCCAGCTTGAGCAAGAGTTTATAGAAAATGGAAATCTGTGTCAAAGTTCAATTGGTTAAGCATAGCCCAAAAAGAATAAAGTTCTACCATTCTCACCACCCCATCACTCTTTCTCATTATACGATGAAGGTGTCAAAAGACAAGATTTTGCATATGTGAAGCTTTTGATCGTGATGGGTTATAGGGTTTCTTTATACCAGTGATATCATTCTAAAAAGAATTACTATTGAAATTGTAATCAAATTATCAAGAGTCACTCGTAGGCAAGCCGAAATAATTATTGAAATCAAATAGAGTTCATTGATAATCATGAAGGGTCATAGTGAAGGGTCATAGGATTTGATCGTGAAGGGTCATTGAGTTTCTTTATACCAATGATATCATTCCAAAAAGAATTACTATTGAAATTGTAATCAAATTATTGAGAGTCACTCGTAGGCAAGCCGAAACAATTATTGAAATCAAAGAGAGTCCATTGATAATCATGATTTAATAATTGAAAGCTAATTTTGACATCATGATCATCTTTAGATTGGAAATGGATCACTATTGAACTCGGGAATTGATGTGTGCAGAATATATATATTTTTATGCATGCTTTAACGCACATTCACCTACTTTCTATTTGTATGTTCTATGCATTTTTCACCCATCTTTATTATATTTTTAGCATAATTATTTCCTTTATCGAAGATCTACTTTTTTTTTGGTTTTTCGTTGATAGGATGAATTTTCAAAGCAAAAATGGTGTTGAAACGGGCTTTAGAGAGACAAAAGAAAAGGAGAAGTGTCTCGACCGTATGGTTTCACATGATTGTGTCCCTTCACTAGTGGGCAAATATCACACAACCATGCCAAAGGGCATGACCATGCCACTCATCTAGAGAAGAGTAATACTTTGGCCGTGTAGTTTCACACGACCGTGCTAAGCATCTAGAACCAGATCAAGCTTTAACTGTGCCAAAAAGCATTGTCGTACCATTCCAATAGAACTGCGTTACACCACGGGCATGCCAAAAGGCACAACCATGTCACTCAAGAAGAGCAGGATCAAGACTTGGTTGTACTAAAAGACATGGCCATGACATAAACCATGTGCAGCCCGTGTTCTGCTCTATAAAAGGGGACTTCTACCCATTTTCAAGAGAGAGGAAGGTTCTTCCTTTTGGGAGATCCATCTTGGTCCAGATCTACACCTCTTCCACACTCCAATTATAGATCCAAAGTCATTTTTATAATCTCCTTTGACTCTGAAAGAAAAGGATTAGATCCGAAGATCATTCAATGTCTTAGATAAGCTTCTTTCCCTCTTTTCTCTTTAGATCGGGTTTCAAGCTTATGATTTCAATATCTTTGGGTTCATTTCTCCCTATTAAGAAGTAGATGTTCTTGTTCTAGGATTAAGGGAGTAATTGTGATATGTGATTGATGTATACTCTTAGATTTGCCAATTTATTTCTATATGGCATTGCTTATGTCTTGTATTCATTTGATCTTATGTATGTGATACGGGTTATGATAGGTCAGCCTAGCGAGTGAAAGGGGGTCAAGGTAGAGGAAGATAGGAAAAATATATAACTAGATGAGTGAAGGCTGAGCGAGTACCCACGTGTTCATATATGCTCGGTCGGGCAAAACTTGCCCGAGCATAAAGGTACTTAACCCTATATATAATTCTCAGCATATTATCGACTGACCGCAGGCCGAAAGCGCACCCACGTGCTCATATATGCTCAATCGGGCAAAGCCTGCCCGAGTATAAAGGGTTTTAGCCTTATATATGATTTTTAGCATATTACCGTCTACCCGCAGGCCGAGGGATAACCCACGTGTTCATATATGTTCAGTTGGGCAAAGCCCGCCCGAGCATAAAGGAGTTTAGTCTTATATATGATTTTCAACATATTAGCGGTCGATCGTAGGCCGAGTGAACACCCACGTGCTCATATATGCTAGGCCGGGCAAAGCTCGCCTGAGCATAAAGACATTTTGCCTTATATATGATTTTTAGCATATTATCGGTCGACTGCAGGCTGAGCGAGCACCCACGTGCTCATATATGCTCGGTCGGGCAAAACCCGCCCGAGCATAAAGGCATTTAGCCTTATATATGGTTCTCAACATATTACTGGCCAAGGGAAGGCCGAGCGAGCACCCACGTGCTCATATATACTCGGTCGGGTAAAACTCGCCCGAGCATAAAGGCAATTAGCCCTATATATGATCCTCATCATATTACCGGTCGACCGTAGGCCGAGCGAGCACCCACGTGATCATATATGCTCGATCGAGCAAAGCCCACCTAAGCATAAAGGTATTTAGCCTTATATAAGGTTCTCAGAATATTATCGATCGATCGCAGGCTGAGCGAACATCCACGTGCTCATATATGCTCGCCCGAGCAAAGTTTGTCCGAGCATAAAGGCATTTAGCCTTATATATGATTTTCAGCATATTACCAGTCGTCGTAGGCCGAGCGAGCATCCACGTGCTCATATATGCTCGGCCGGGCAAAGTCTGCCCGAGCATAAACTTAGCCTTATAATAACGGAACATGCTCAACTGAAGGTATTCCTAATATATGGTCGGATGAGACATATTCAACAAAAGATATTCTTAATTATATATATGGCCGGCTTGAACGACCGACCAAGACATATTCAATAGGAGGTATTCTTAACATTATATACAACCGACTTGAATGACCGGCTGAGACATATTCAACAAAGGGTATTTCTAATATACGGTTGGCTTGAATGACTGACCGAGACATATTCAATAGAAGGTATTCTTAATATACGACCGGCTTGAACGACCGGCCGAGATATGCCCAACAGAATATTTGGTAGAAAATATCTTTTAGAAGCTTCTTTAATTATAATGACATGTCCCCATTATAAATACGAGTCATAAATGATAAAACGAGTACATCTGGGATATAGAAAAGATTCCTTAGAGGATTATTACACGGAGTATAGAAGATAACTTCATCTCCTAACAAACCCTAATGGACCGGGGACCACTTCACGACTACGGAGGTCATGTGAGATAGTATAAAAGGGGGATCCTCTCCGTTGGCAAGGTACGTAAGTTCTAGTATTTAAACTCTGTTTCACTTCAGTTTCTATTCTTCTTCTTCCTTTCTTCCACCTTAGAGAGGGAAACTGACTTGAGTATTTGAGGGTCTAGCCAGGGATCCCCACCCCGGTCATAAGTCACTACCGGTTTGTTGGTTTGTCTTGCTGTGCGTAGGATCGAGAAGGGCTTCTTCCAGATCTTGAGGAGATTCTATTCATTAGGGATCGTTGTTCACCAGAGCCAGCGCACATCTTTGCAGATTTCAAACAGGATCAAATTTGGCGTCGTCTGCAGAAACTATTCACCTGGATCTGAAGCTACGAAGATGGAGGAAGCTGGCAAACCCAACACTATTACTATCTCATAAGATGATCTGGAGTTACTCATCAACACCAGAGTATAGAAGATATTGCAAAAGCAGCAACAACAAGTCAATACTGGTGGCATGTTACCTGTAGTGCCACCTCTGGTTATGTCTGTAACTTCTCATCACAGAGAGAGAGAGAGATCAAAGGTGGAGATCTGGCTCATCTATTTTCCGCCCCCCTTCTCTCTCCCACTCGATGTCCTAAAGCTTATTTCTGAATACCTCTTAAATAAGGAGGATGAAGAGCAATCTTTCAGGAGTCTTCTGGAGAAACCCCTGTAAGAGTAAAGCGAAAAAGGAAGGTTGTAGCTAGTGATAGTTCTCCTGAAAGGATTATCACTCCATTTTCTCAATGAGTACTAGATGATCCTTTGCCAAAGCATTATCATAATTTAAATATCAAAGATTACTCAGAACAACTAGTCCCGAAGATCATCTTCTTAAATTTGAACATGCGGCGCTCCTCCAACAATTTACTGATGGAGTTAAATGCCGAATGTTCCTTACTACTTTTGGAGGAGCGGCTCAGAGGTGGTTCAAGTGGCTGCCAAAAAATTCTATTCAGTGCTTCAAGGACTTCTGCAAAGTACTTTTTACATCATTTTTCCAGCAATCAGAGGAACCACAAAACTCCTTGAAGTCTTTTTTCCATCAAGCAAGGCCCTAAAGTGTAACGCCCGCCCTCCCTGCTAACCCTAAGGGACGGGGTTACGATACTCCATGTACAAATTTTTCTTTTTAAAACAGCGGAAGACTTAAAATAATTTTGTTAGTTTAATAAAAACTTTTCTTTTGTTTTCTTTTCATCAAATCTGAACTACACTATCATGGCATCAATAACATGATATCAAAATTAGTAGAAACATAACATCAAGTCACACATACGGTACTACAATTCATGATACCAAAGCATAGTTCTTTAAAAGTTTTTAAAGCAGGTTCTTATTTGGTTGCCTAGCCACTGCCACACACATCTCCTTGCCTCTCCTGCTGCTCCTTTAGCTCATCCAGCTTTTTTTCCTTTATCTGTGGTACAAGGAAAGTAAGCTATGAGCACTCATGGCTCAGTAAGTTCCTTTCCTACTCACTAAAACAAAAAATCATCACATGATCAAAGAATGTCTCAACATAACATGATCTCAACTAGTCATGGCATAACATATCATACTCTTTAAGCATATCATGCAACATAACAAAATCATAACTAGTCATGGCATATCATCTCTTAAAGCATAGCATGAAACATAACATAATCATATCTAATCATGGCATATCATAGTATCATCATAAGGTGGCATGGCATATCAAGCTCTTAAAGCATAGCATGAAACATAACATAATCGTATCTAATCATGGCATATCATAAATCATAGCATCATCACAACATGATCATAAGGTATATGCAATATGATTTTGAAAAACATGTATCCGAAAAACATGTGTATGTCTCATGATCTTTAAAACCATTTCTTCTTACATATATACTTGAACATAATATCAACATAATCAGGGACCCGCCATGTACCACACATAGATAAATCACGTAGATATGCGCGCTTCCTAAGTATATTCAAGGTAGCAAGTCTTGAATCATACTAGGAACTAGGTCCGGATCACACAGCCATAGACGTAGGGGCGTACTAAGGAGCCCATCCCTTTGTTTTTACTAGCCTGGATCACACAGCCAAATGCCTAGGGGCTGATTAGGAGCTCACCCTTGGTATAAGCCTTACAAAGTAAAGTAGCATGTATAAAAATGCATCATTTAGTCACATAGCATATCATAGAAGTATGCATCACTTAGGCATACGTCATATCATAAAAGTATGCATCACTTAGGCATACATCATATCATAAATAGTATGCATCACTTAGGCATGCATCATGTCATAAAAAGTATGCATCACTTAGGCATACATCATGTCATAAAAAGTATGCATCACTTAGGCATACATCATGTCATAAAAGCATGCATATTTTCACCACATAGCATATCATGAGAGCATGCATATTTTAGGCACATAGCATATCATCAAAGCATGCATATTTCTATCCACATAGCATATCATGAAAAGCATGCATATTTTAAGCACATAGCATATCATCCAAGCATGCATATTTCTATCCACCTAGCATATCATGAAAGCATGCATATTTTAAGCACATAGCATATCATCAAAGCATGCATATTTCTATCCACATAGCATATCATGAAAGCATGCATATTTTAAGCACATAGCATATCATCCAAGCATGCATATTTCTATCCACATAGCATATCATGAAAGCATGCATATTTTAAGCACATAGCATATCATCAATGCATGCATATTTCTATCCACATAGCATATCATGAAAGCATGCATATTTTAAGCACATAGCATATCATCAAAGCATGCATATTTCTAAGCACATATCATATCATGGAAAGTATAAATCACAAGCATACATGTTTAAGCATAAGGGTGTATCATGTGATTATACTATCATAAGAAACATGATAACATAGTTAGCTTGGGTTCTAAGCTTCCTAATCCCTTGGGTTCTTATCATGGCCGAACCCCCTTTAGATCTCAATTTAGGTAAAAACAACCTCCAAGCATGTGGAACCTAAATTATCATCACATCAATTTCATAGGAAGCATTATAAGCATGATTAACTTGGTTTCTAAGTTCTCCAAGTCCCTAAACTTCATGTGGCCGAATCCTATCAGGTGTGCAACAAGGTCCCAAATGTCATGAAAGCACGGAAACCTTAAACCATATTTATAGCCTTTTTTTCCAAGTAACATAGTAAGCATATTTGAGCTAGTTCCTAAGTTCTTCAAGCCCTTAACATATGTGATGGCCGAAATTTAACAAGTATTCATTAGGGCTAAAAGCAAGCATACAAGCATGTGAACTTGAACTAACATTATGTATAAATTCATAATAAGGCATCATACAATGGGTATGGCCGAAACTTACCCTAGCCTCATTTTAGGTCATTAAACAACATATAGCATGAGAACTTTGGCTTTCTACTTATCATATTTTATGTAGAGTGACATGAGCATATTTAATTTTTGTTCTAGGGTTTCTAGGGCATCTATCCCTTTATGGCCGATACATACAATGGTCCATTTAGGTCATGGAAAAATTATACAAGCATGTGACTCAATCAACATATTATCATATTTCCATAAGAAGCATTCTTGACACAATTGGTTTCAATTCTAAGGCCTCTAGGTCATTTAAACCCTACTTGGCTGAGACTCATCAGTGTTTAACTTTGCTTCAAATAGCCTAAAAGCATAGGAAGTCATACAAGTTTCATAGCATGTATAAAGACAAGCATAATAAACATACATGTGAATTGTGTCTTAGGCTTTCTAGGTTTCTTTCCTTTTTCTTTTATTTTCCTCATGGCCAAAACCTACCAATCTCTAAACTAGGTTTTAAGTGGCCTAAAGCATGGAAAACCTAAGTAAGTTTCATGGAAAAAATTACTAAGAACATCATATACAAATTTGGTTCATAAACAAGCTAGGACCCTTGTGATCTTACATGTCATATATCATGTAACTAAATTCTCTATACCCTAATTAAGCATGAGATCATTAAACAACTTTCATATCTTAATATCACAGAGGTCTTGAGCATGTTAAAATTTTGTTTAAGCTTTTCTAAGCTATCCATCTTATCATGGCCGAAAATCTTAATGAAGAGTTCATGAATTTCTAGCAATATTCAACATGCAATTCTTTAAGAGAACTCTATATTCTATCATATAAACATGGTTACTTAAATTTAAAGGTCTTCCTAACCCTAAGCTCTTTTCTTGGCCAAAACATATGAGTGGATTTCTTTTGGTTCCAAGTAACTTTTAAGCAAGAAAACCAACAAAAGACCCTTAGTAATTCATGGAGGGAATCTTGTACTAGTTTGGTTAAACAATGATTTCCCTAACCTCTTTAAAATATTTTTGGCCGAAATTCTAGGGTTAGGTACTCCTCTGACCAAGCATCATATAGGTATAAAAACATGAAGGAAAACCTTCCTACATAGCATAGAAAAAATATCATGAAATGAGGACTTGTTTAAACCTTCCTAGATTTGAAAACTCTTCTTTGGCCTAATTTTTCTTAAATTCTATTCTAGGTTTTCTAATCCTCATAAAATCCGAAAAGCACATAAAACGCCTTGTACCACAGGTGAGGAGAAGCTTACATCCTTTTCGCTTGTGGATCTAAGGTGTGGTGATGGAAGAAGTAGCCTCTTCTTCTAGTTCCCTTCCCTTGATTCCCTTGCTAAGTCTTCCTTGTATCTTAGGCTTTCTTAGGAGAAAACCTTGGCTTGGGGCCGAAGATGGAGGAGAGGAGACTGAGGGTTCGGTGAGGGAGAGGAGAGAATGAGAGAAATGAGAGAAAAATAAAATCTCCTCTTTACATACTCTCTTTTATGTTATGGGGGAAGAGGTAGCAAAATTGGTTTTTGCTTTCCTTCTCCCTTAGCCTTTTTTTCTATTTTATTTTATTTATTTTATTTTCTAATTTATTCTCATCATTCATGATGAAACAAGGGGGAATGAATCCCCTTAATTCTCCATTTAAGGTCACGACAAGAGAGGGAAAAGAGAGAGGAAGGGAGGAAGGCAAGTTGCCTTTCTCTTGCTTTTCTCTTCTTAGATCTTTACTCCTATCTTTATCATGCATTCCCTTTCCTTGCTATCAATATCTTCTCTCTATCCTAATTGGTTTCTACTAATTAATTCTATAAATTATAATATAAGAGGTTCAAGGTTCAATCCTTGACCTCCTCTTCTTTTTATTTCATTTTATTTCTTTTTGCTTCAACATTCTACTAATATTTTTCTAAGGCAAATTCATCATTCTCATATTTATCTTAAAAGCTTAGTGGGTGTTACAGTACCCCGTACCTCTTAAAAAGTTCGTCCTCAAACTTTAAAATAGCTCTGGGTACTTTTGTTTCATATCGTCCTCGCGTTCCCAGGTGGCTTCTTCAAATCGTTGATTCCGCCATAGAACCTTTACTAAGGGTATTTCTTTATTCCTTAACCTCTTGACTTCTCGGTCCAAGATCTGAATAGGTCTACTTTCGTAACTTAGGTCCTCTTGAACCTGTACCGACTGTGGCTCAATTACTTGATCTGTGCTAGGAGTACACTTCTTGAGCATCGATACATGGAACACATTGTGAATGACTGCCATGTCTGGAGGTAGTTCTAGTCTATATGCGACTTGGCCCACTCTTTCTAAAATCCGGTACGGTCCTACGTATCGTGGGCTTAACTTGCTCCTCTTTCCGAACCTCATTATCCCTTTCATGGGGGATACCTTAAGGAATACCAAATCTGCGCCGTTTATCGGCATAATTCTTCTGCCGACTCTGAGCAGTTTCTATTCGTTGGCGGATCTTCTGTATAGCTCGGGTGGTGTCATCAATAAGTTCCGTTCGGAACCCCATTTCCTTCTTTTCACCACTCTCATACCAGCATATAGGGGACCTACACTTCCTCCCATATAGAGCTTCGTAAGGTGCCATTCCAATAGTAGCTTGGTAGCTATTATTGTAGGCGAATTCTGCCAGGTATAAATATCGGCACCAGCTCCCCTTGAAGTCCAGGGCACAAGCTCTTAACATATCCTCCAATATTTGATTTACTCTTTCAGTCTGCCCATCAGTCTGTGGGTGGAAGGTTGTGCTAAACAACAACTTCGTGCCGAGGGCCTTCTGAACGCACTCCCAAAAGTGCGAGACAAAACGTCCGTCTCTATCATAAATAATGGTCTTAGGGATACCATGTAATCTGACAATTTCCTTAACATATATCTGAGCTAGTTGTTCAGTTGAATAAGTCATCTTGATCGCCAAAAAGTGTGCAGACTTCGTCAATCTATCCACGATCACCCATATAGCATCATATCCGTTTGTCGTCCTGGGTAGACCTGAAATGAAATCCATGGAGATTTCTTCCCATTTCCATTCTGGAATTTGGACAGGTTGTAGTAATCCGCCGGGTCTCTGGTGTTCAGCTTTTACCCTTTGGCAGGTCAGACAAGTACTGACGTACTGAGCCACTTCTCTTTTCATACCGGACCACCAAAATTTCTTTTTCAGGTCCTGGTACATCTTAGTGGAACCCGGGTGCATTGCATAAGGCGTTGTATGGGCTTCTTCCAGTATCTTCTTTCGCAACTCTGGATCCTCTGGAATACATAATCGATCCCTGAGGTATAATATTCCATCGTCTGCGATACGGAACCCGTCATTCTTTCCTTTTGCGGTCTCTTGTTTAATTCTTTGAAGGCTCGGGTCCCTGGTTTGCTTCTCTAACATGTTCTCAAATAACGTTGGTGTTATGGTGAGGGTAGAGAGTCGTCCGGACATGGTTTCAACTAACGGATATGAAACATGTCTCAGTTTCTCGATGGATTCCCTCATCAGTTCACTTTCAGCATTGAATAAAATTCTAGCATACTGACTGAAATTAGATAGCTGACCTGTGACGACAGTAGAGGTGTTCACCACGTCTTCCTGGGTAAGGGAGTAGACTCTGGCATTTGTCACAAGGGGAGGGGCTTCCAATCTTCCTTGGCTGATTGAAGTCCCTTCTATGGCAGCTTGCATCTGGTGAAGCTGTGCGGGGGCACTCCTGTTCTGAAAGTTCTGCGGAGGTGGTGCCTGAGGCTGAGTTGGGCAATTTCTCGCTAGATGACCTTCCTTTCCACAGCTATAGCACTTCCTGGTGCTTAGGAGGCATACTCCGGAATGCATTTTTCCACAAGTGGTACATTGAGGGTATTTAGTTTGCTTATTGGCCGGACCACCTTTTGTGTTGTTCCACTGTTTCCTCTTTCCACCTGAGTTTCCTTTCCAGTCGGTTCTGGTATTGTACGATTTTTGTCCTCCGGTCAGTGCTTGGTTCTTGCCCTAGTTCATTGCTTTCTGGTAGTGCTCTGTAATCAGGGCACTGCTGACTAGCTCCTCTACAGTCTGCAGTCTATTAACTCCACCGGCTACGTTCAGAGCTATCTCAGGTTGGAGCATCTTTAACATTAACCGGACCCTTTCTTTTTCGGTACGGATCAGTTCTGGGCACAGACGTGCTAGGCAGTTGAATTTCTTGACGGCTTCGTTAACTGACAGATCACCTTGCCGGAACTCAGTGAACTCGTCATAGTGCTTGTTGGTCACTTGCATATGGAAGAATTCTTCTAAGAACTCTGTCTCAAAATCCGTCCACTACATCTGGTTTATTTGCCTTTTCTCTTTTACTCGGTCCCACCACATCCGGGCATCTCCGGTAAGGCAGAACGACGCGCATTTGACCTTCTCGTGTTTAGGCCAGTCCAGTAGTTCCATTATGCTTTCCACGATCTTGAGCCAGGCTTGCGCATCCCATGGTTCGCAGTTTCCCGATAATGCATCCGGCTTAAGCCTTTGCCACTGAATCCGATAGGCCTCTTGTCGGACCATCGGAGTAGGGGCTGCCGGGGGTACTGGTGCGGCTGTAGGTATAACTGGTAGTGTATTCTGATTTGTCGGTGGGGTAACTGGGTTGCCTTGCTGACCCATTAAGGTAGTGATCAGCTGCTGTTGTTCTGTGATCTGATGTTGGAGGTCTGCGACTACCTGTGTCAGGTCTGGTGGGGTCAATGTCCCCTCGGTTCGGGCATTGCGTGTCCTAACCATGTTGATCTAAATAATGACAAATAGACTAGTGTAAGAGGTTATCGTTTTTTTTAGCCAATCTAACGTACTGTTTTGTTTGTTTCTATCCATTTGTGAGATTGTTCTGGTATTATTCCTAACCTACCAAGATGCAATCCTAGTCTAAAACTATGACTAAAAATAAAGAATAAGGTAGCAACCATGCATCATAAATAAAGCATAAGCAATATAATAAAGCAAAGAAATAAATAGCAAGCAAATAATGTGACACAAGCAATAAAGCAAATAAAGCATTAATATATAACAAGAAATTTAAGCGTAAGCAATATAAGAAATTCAAAGAATAAATCAAGCAAATAATATAACACAAGAAAATAAGCATGAGCATATAAAATTAAGCATAAACATTCTTACTTGGAGCGGCAGGTCGGAGGCTTGATGTGTGTGTAGTGAGCTGGCAAAAACTTTGGCTCTAATACCAACCTGTAACGCCCGCCCTCCCTGCTAACCCTAAGGGACGGGGCTACGATACTCCATGTACAAATTTTTCTTTTTAAAATAGCGGAAGACTTAAAATAATTTTCTTAGTTTAATAAAAACTTTTTTTTTGTTTTTCTTTTCATCAAATCTGAACTACACTATCATGGCATCAATAACATGATATCAAAATTAGTAGAAACATAACATCAAGTCACACATACGGTACTACAATTCATGATACCAAAGCATAGTTCTTTAAAAGTTTTTAAAGCAGGTTCTTATTTGGTTGCCTAGCCACTGCCACACACATCTCCTTGCCTCTCCTGCTGCTCCTTTAGCTCATCCAACTTTTTTTCCTTTATCTGTGGTACAAGGAAAGTAAGCTATGAGCACTCATGGCTCAGTAAGTTCCTTTCCTACTCACTAAAACCAAAAATCATCACATGATCAAAGAATGTCTCAACTTAACATGATCTCAACTAGTCATGACATAACATATCAAACTCTTTAAGCATATCATGCAACATAACAAAATCATAACTAGTCATGGCATATCATCTCTTAAAGCATAGCATGAAACATAACATAATCATATCTAATCATGGCATATCATAGTATCATCATAAGGTGGCATGGCATATTAAGCTCTTAAAGCATAGCATGAAACATAACATAATCGTATCTAATCATGGCATATCATAAATCATAGCATCATCACAACATGATCATAAGGTATATGCAATATGATTTTGAAAAACATGTATCCGAAAAACATTTGTATGTCTCATGATCTTTAAAACCATTTCTTCTTACATATATACTTGAACATAATATCAACATAATCAGGGCCCCCGACTTGTACCACATATAGATAAATCACGTAAATATGCACGCTACCTAAGTATCCAAGGTAGCAAGTCTTGAATCATACTAGGAACTAGGTCCGGATCACACAGCCATAGACGTAGGGGCGTCCTAAGGAGCCCATCCCTTTGTTTTTACTAGCCTGGATCACACAACCAAAGGCCTAGGGGCTGATTAGGAGCCCACCCTTGGTACAAGCCTTACAAAGTAAAGTAGCATGTATAAAAATGCATCATTTAGTCACATAGCATATCATAGAAGTATGCATCACTTAGGCATACGTTATGTCATAAAAGTATGCATCACTTAGGCATACATCATATCATAAATAGTATGCATCACTTAGGCATGCATCATGTCATAAAAAGTATGCATCACTTAGGCATACATCATGTCATAAAAAGTATGCATCACTTAGGCATACATCATGTCATAAAAGCATGCATATTTTCACCACATAGCATATCATGAGAGCATGCATATTTTAGGCACATAGCATATCATCAAAGCATGCATATTTCTATCCACATAGCACATCATGAAAAGCATGCATATTTTAAGCATATAGCATATCATCCAAGCATGCATATTTCTATCCACCTAGCATATCATGAAAGCATGCATATTTTAAGCACATAGCATATCATCAAAGCATGCATATTTCTATCCACATAGCATATCATGAAAGCATGCATATTTTAAGCACATAGCATATCATCCAAGCATGCATATTTCTATCCACATAGCATATCATGAAAGCATGCATATTTTAAGCACATAGCATATCATCAATGCATGCATATTTCTATCCACATAGCATATCATGAAAGCATGCATATTTTAAGCACATAGCATATCATCAAAGCATGCATATTTCTAAGCACATATCATATCATGGAAAGTATAAATCACAAGCATACATGTTTAAGCATAAGGGTGTATCATGTGATTATACTATCATAAGAAACATGGTAACATAGTTAGCTTGAGTTCTAAGCTTCCTAATCCCTTGCGTTCTTATCATGGCCGAACCCCCTTTAGATCTCAATTTAGGTAAAAATAACCTCCAAGCATGTGGAACCTAAATTATCATCACATCAATTTCATAGGAAGCATTATAAGCATGAATAACTTGGTTTCTAAGTTCTCCAAGTTCCTAAACTTCATGTGGCCGAATCCTATCAGGTGTGAAACAAGGTCCCAAATGTCATGAAAGCATGGAAACCTTAAACCATATTTATAGCCTTTTTTTCCAAGTAACATAGTAAGCATATTTGAGCTAGTTCATAAGTTCTTCAAGCCCTTAACATATGTCATGGCCGAAATTTAACAAGTATTCATTAGGGCAAAAAGCAAGCATACAAGCATGTGAACTTGAACTAACATTATGTATAAATTCATAATAAGGCATCATACAATGGGTATGGCCGAAACTTACCCTAGCCTCATTTTAGGTCATTAAACAACATATAGCATGAGAACTTTGACTTTCTACTTATCATATTTCATGTAGAGTGATATGAGCATATTTAATTTTTGTTCTAGGGTTTCTAGGGCATCTATCCCTTCATGGCTGAAACATACAATGGTCCATTTAGGTCATGGAAAAATTATACAAGCATGTGACTCAATCAACATATTATCATATTTCAATAAGAAGCATTTTTAACACAATTGGTTTCAATTCTAAGGCCTCTAGGTCATTTAAACCCTACTTGGCCGAGACTCATCAGTGTTTAACTTTGCTTCAAATAGCCTAAAAGCATAGGAAGTCATACAAGTTTCATAGCATGTATAAAGACAAGCATAATAAATATACATGTGAATTGTGTCTTAGGCTTTCTAGGTTTCTTTCCTTTTTCTTTTATTTTTCCTCATGGCCGAAACCTACCAATCTCTAAACTAGGTTTTAAGTGGCCTAAAGCATGGAAAACCTAAGTAAGTTTCATGGCAAAAATTACTAAGAACATTATATACAAATTTGGTTCATAAACAAGCTAGGACCCTTGTGATCTTACATGCCATATATCATGTAACTAAATTCTCTATACCCTAATTAAGCATGAGAGCATTAAACAACTTTCATATCTTAATATCACAGAGGTCTTGAGCATGTTAAAATTTTGTTTAAGCTTTTCTAAGCTATCCATCTTATCATGACCGAAAATCTTAATGAAGAGTTCATGAATTTCTAGCAATATTCAACATGCAATTCTTTAAGAGAACTCTATATTCTATCATATAAACATGGTTACTTAAATTTAAAGGTCTTCCTAACCCTAATCTCTTTTCTTGGCCGAAACATATGAGTGGATTTCTTTTGGTTCCAAGTAACTTTTAAGCAAGAAAACCAACAAAAGACCCTTAGTAATTCATGGAGGGAATCTTGTACTAGTTTGGTTAAACAATGATTTCCCTAACCTCTTTAAAATATTTTTGGCTGAAATTCTAGGGTTAGGTACTCCTGTGACCAAGCATCATATAGGTATAAAAACATGAAGGAAAACCTTCCTACATAGCATAGAAAAAATATCATGAAATGAGGACTTGTTTAAACCTTCCTAGATTTGAAAACTCTTCTTTGGCCGAATTTTTCTTAAATTCTATTCTAGGTTTTCTAATCCTCATAAAATCCAAAAAGCACATAAAATGCCTTGTACCATAGGTGAGGAGAAGCTTACATCCTTTTCACTTGTGGATCTAAGGTGTGGTGATGGAAGAAGTAGCCTCTTCTTCTAGTTCCCTTCCCTTGATTCGCTTGCTAAGTCCTCCTTGTATCTTAGGCTTTCTTAGGAGAAAACCTTGGATTGGGGCCGAAGATGGAGGAGAGGGGACTGAGGGTTCAGTGAGGGAGAGGAGAGAATGAGAGAAATGAGAGAAAAATAAAATCTCCTCTTTACATACTCTCTTTTATGTTAAGGGGGAAGAGGTAGCAAAATTGGTTTTTGCTTTCCTTCTCCCTTAGCCTTTTTTTCTATTTTCTTTTATTTATTTTATTTTATAATTTATTCTCATCATTCATGATGAAACAAGGGGGAATGAATCCCCTTAATTCTCCATTTAAGGTCACGGCAAGAGAGGGAAAAGAGAGAGGAAGGGAGGAAGGCAAGTTGCCTTTCTCTTGCTCTTTTCTTGCTTTTCTCTTCTTAGATCTTTACTCCTATCTTTATCATGCATTCCCTTTCCTTGCTATCATTATCTTCTCTCTATCCTAATTGGTTTCTACTAATTAATTCTATAAATTATAATATAAGAGGTTCAAGGTTCAATCCTTGACCTCCTCTTCTTTTTATTTCATTTTATTTCTTTTTGCTTCAACATTCTACTAATATTTTTCTAAGGCAAATTCATCATTCTCATATTTATCTTAAAAGCTTAGTGGGTGTTACATAAAGAATCTATTAGGGCTTATATTAAGAGATTCAACCAAGTAGCTATTGATGTTCCATTAGCCACCATGGAGATCTTGGTAAGTGCCTTCTCTAAGGGGCTTAATGACAATGACTTTTTTAAGGATTTGGTTAGGAACCATCCTACCAATTTTGACATATTAATCGAGCAGGATTCGGAGTTCATTAATGTGGAGGAGGCCCAAACTGGCCACAGGAAAGATGTTAACACTTTTACGCCAGTTCCGACAGCAGTACATCCAGTGGTGATAGATCGAATGCTAGCGATAGAGGGGGGTGGGTGAATATCGCTTGCTTTAAAAATTTTCTTTTCTTTTCGAATTTAGAAATGTGCAGCGGAAAGTAAAGAGAGAGACACGTTTGTTTACTTCGTTCAGAGCCTAGCTCGACTCCTACTCGAAGGCCCGCGGTCCTTGACCGCACCGATGGGCAAACCACTATGACACTTCTTTCCGAAACCTTCGGAGAGAAGTGGATCGTATAGGTACAATGATGTAAGATAGTAATGTTAGTTAGAACCCTGGAGCAAATCATTTGATGATTGTATTATGGACTTGTTGTATCATGTTCTTATATAAATAAAGGCATGTGTTTTGGTTATTATACTTACTTGTATTGGTGCCAAATAAACTAAGTATAATAGCGTCCTTGAGTAAACTGTTCTCACCTATATCAATCGGTTAGTTGAACCGATAGTGAGATGATATAGGGAGCACTACTCTTAATCATTCCTAGTCGAGTATTAGCATTCAGGGACAATGTTAATGCAATAAGACTAGCATATAGGTCAACTCGATGACTTAAACTCACAAGTTATGGATATAGAGATATCAAGTTGACATATGGGTATGCATTGGAGAATGTATACTGAATGACCCACCATGAGAAAGTATCATGGATCATTATATGAGTGTCATATGCTTTCTCATGTGGCTATTAGTATGACTACTAGTCCTTAGACCTGAAGTCATCATGGTTCCCTACATAAGGAATTATGTACTTTGGTTTCGTCAAACGTCACCCATAACTGGGTGGACTATAAAGGCGATTACTGGGTATGTAATGAATTATGCAGAGGGATATGAGTGATGTAGATGGGATCTATCCCTCCTATATGACCGGAGAGACATCAATATTCTTGATAGAGTGAGACCACGAAGTGCATGGCCATGCCCAAATGAGTCAATATGAGATATTGAGCTTACTTGATTTAGTGAGTCTACTTGGAGTTCAAGATTTAGATTGATCAGAGGATGACACGGTCTATGCCTCACATTGATCAATCTAGATGTTTTGGATAGAAGGACACTTGTCATATATTGTGAGGAGTCACAATTAGTAGTCACAAGGTGATGTTGGATCTCAACATTCTTATAACTTGGGTAGTAATGAGGTGTTGCAAGATACCGCTCATTACTTATGCTTTTAAATGGTTTTAGGAGCATTGCCAACGTTATAAGAACCTATAGGGTCACACACAAAGGGCAATTAGATGGAGATTAGGTTCATTTGATGAACCTAAAGGATTAGGTTCATGTGATGAACCAAATTGGATTAAGAGTAATCTAAATTATGCTAATTGAGTTGGACTCAATTTGGTTCATGTGTTAAGTGAGTCTAATTTTGACTTAGACTCATTGAATTAATTTAATTCAATGAATAGTGATTCATTAAATTAAAATTGACTTGAACCAATGGTTAGATTAGATCAACCAAGGGAGAGAAGTGGTCAAGTTTGACTTGACTTAAGTAGGAAGATGAAGAGTCAAGTTTTGACTTGACTTTTTCTTGACCAATGCCACATCATCAAGGCTTCTTCATTTAGTCAAGTTTGACTTGACCAAATGCCACCTCATGGAGGAGATCAAGAGACTTGGCTCTTGATAATCCATGGGAGTTTTAGAAGCAAAGTGGCCGGCCACTTTTTGGGAGGTTACATGTGTGTGAGTTACACAAGGTGTATTCATTCATTCTCATTCACTCCTTCTTCTTCCTCAAGCTCTTCTCTTCTCTCCCTCTCATCTCCTCCATTACTGATCTCTAAGGTTGCTAGCACGTCCTTAGATGTTTTTCTCCATTTCTTGCTTGTGTGGATACACATAGAGAAGTGTCTACTTTGACACTTTCGAGATCCGGCAAATCGAGGACGAGCGGGATTGCGAAGGGCTTCGTATCAAGGGTATAACCTTTCTTCTTTGTAGATCTACTATAGATCGAGGTTTAGAAACTCGTACTCATAGGTTTTCGAAATTTTATTCTTTGCACGGATCCGGTGGCAGGGTTTCGGGGTTTCCGCGACGCGAAAAAGCGGTTTTCGCGGCCCGAAAAACCCAACAAGTAACACTCTACTATCTTATAGAATTAAGTGCAATACAAAAAGGAATATACCAACAATGGAATTTTAAAGTTGAAGCTCGATCGGATGGACTAGCTTTGTAGGACTGATAAAATTTCGTAGCACGGCAAGCTTGCATAAGGACTCTTGAATAGATTAGAAAAAGTTGCTAAGCCTTTGACTTCGAGCCTTCATTTATAGGTGTATTGAACGCTCGGTCGACTGATCCCATTGTTCGATCGACCGAACCCGCTCTCTTCCTTCCTGGTCGAAGTCCGAAGCTGGCTCGATCTTTTACATTTACTGGTATTTAATGGTTCGGTCGACCGAACCATCTTTTCGGTCGACCGAACAAGCCTTTTCCTTGTTCGTCGAAATCTGCTAGAGATCTTCTTTTAATGTTGTTTAATGATGATTGGATCGGTCGACTGATCACCTTGTTCAGTCGACTGATCGACTTTTCTTTCCTTTGCTTCTGATCGGTGATGGCAGTGCTGAGTCACTAAGGTTTGGTCTACCGATCTTACGGTTCGGTCGACCGATCATGCTTTGATCGGACTTTGGTTTGATCTTTTCTGTGCTTATTACTGGTTTGAATTGACCTGGTTCAGTCAACTGATCCTTTGGTTTGGTCGACCGATCATATCTGACCTACAAAATAGTGTTAGCCAAAATATCCTGCAAAACAGAGATTAGCATAGTAATAAAAAGCATGAGTAATATAAAGGCAGTAGGACTGTCTTGATCTCAACTTGAAAACCTTCTTTATTTCTTCAATTGGATCAGCGACTTAAGATTGTTCGTTCGGGAACCTGACCTCACTATCGCTCCTCCAGTTTGTTTACCTTAACCTACCTGCCAAACTTTGATTCTCCAGATCTAGTTTGGACTTTTCAGTCAGTCTTGATCAGCTCCCCAGGACTTTTCTCTTGATCTTCGGTCCTCTAGACCTCTCGATCATACCGCCAAGCATCAGGTCCCCTCGACCCTCTTGGACTTACACCTGGGTTCCACGATCTGCTAAGATTTCTCCTGCCTAACCTCTAACTAGGTCTTTCCCGGTTGAGTAAACATCCTGTACACTTAGTCAACTTGTTAGATCATAGCAAGACTTAACTTGAACATTTGACAACATCAAAACTTAGGTTTGATTCTGGTGCAACTTGCACCAACAATCTCCCCCTTTTTGATGTTTGGAAACCAAGGTTCAAAGTTAAGTTAAAAATATGCAACAATTAAATAAACAGGCAATTTGATTTTTAAATTCTCCTGCTGAGTTAAACAACTCCCTCTAAATTCATTATCTCTCCCCCTTTGACACACATCAAAAATAGGGGAAGACCAACAAACCAAAAAAGGTTGAAATGTATAACAAATTTAACTAAGTGCCCAAAAATTATATGAAAATGAAAAGGTAATTTTGACATTCAAAAATAGGATAAAATAATTTTAAAAATTTTACCAAGTTAAAGAAAAACTATAAAATAATTTTGAAAAGAATAATTTTCCTAAGTTAAACAAATACCTTGAAAGAGATAAATTTTACTAAAAAATAATATTAAAGAGACCAACTTTTGAAAAGTATTCCTAAGTAAAATATTTTGAAGAGAGTAAAGTTTTACCAGTAAAATAATTTTACTAAGTTAAAATTTCTGAAACAAACTTTCAAGGTAAAATGTTTATAAAAAGAATTTGAAAAGGATTTTCAAAAATAATTTTGAACACTTTTAAAAGTCGAAAAATATGAAAGAATTTTACTAAGTGTAAAAATATAAATATTTTAAAAATTAGGATTTTCAAAAACTTTGAAAAATGCATAGGTCAAGGCTCCCCCTAGAATTGATAACAACCTAAAAGTCCAAGCATGGGCAAAAAGACTAAAAATGTCCTTATAATGAAATGTCCAACCTTTGTACATAGATAACTACCACAAGATAATAGCAATAGACTCAGGTTGGTCAATTTGAGTATTTAGTACTAACTAGGTTTTTACTAGCTAGTTAACCCAAATTGATTCATGTATGTTGTTTAAAGCCCAGATTTATAGCGATGCACTGACATAAGTATCTGAAATCTAGGGCTAAGACCTAAGCATCTCACCCATTCTAAGTTATCAAACAAGGGATCCTACTGTGCTTGTGAGATGTTGGCTCCTAGATCTATAGGATCATGCAATTCTATGGTAGTACCTAGGCTACTCCAAAAAAAGAAAATATCTTTGAAATAGTTTTGAAAACCATACTTTTGAAGGAGGGATTTTCACAAAAATATTTTTTAAAAAATAAACTAAGTAATAATTTTCAAAATGAAAGAAAAACTATTCTATAAAATTTACCAAAAGACATTACTAACTAAAAATTACTTAAGATTAAACTTAGTCATAATCCAAATCAATAGATATAATAAGTCATAAGCAACAGATCCTAAAATCACTCATCTCATCCTCATCATCTCGATAATAGTCAAAGATCCTCCGCTGCTCCTTCTCTAAAGCATCAGTACTATCCATCATCTCTTGACGAAAATCTACAATTTGCCCCTGAAGAGAGTTGTACTGATCATCCATTTTTTTTCCAAGCAGTTAAATTGACTAAAAATATCATCTTACAGACGAGTAAAGAAGTCACTAGTTGGAGGAGGAGGAGCATATGAACTGCTCAAAGGAAAATCAAAGTAGGGTGTCATGGCAAAACCTGGATCAATATATACTGGAGGAGGTGCAGTAACTGGGACCGGATCATCTTCAGCAATAGGATCTTCGACAGCCGGTGGAATGTAGTGTGGATGAGTCCGTTTATACACAAGACCCTCGTCACTAGTCTTAATCCCAGCCAAGGACAACTGCCTAACCCTGACAAGATCAAAATCTGATAACTCAATCAACTCACCCCGATGAACCCCCACACCCAGAGAAGCAATATAGGCAGTAAGAACATGACACTGGATCATATGAACTTTATTCGAGGTACTATACCCCGTATAATAGATAATGGATCGGAACACCTAGTAGCCTAAGTCAAACTCTAGTTTATGTCGTAATGCATACATCAGAAAAAGATGGAGTGGTCGTAAAATACCCTGATCTCTAGATGACAGGGGATGAATGCAGGAGACAACCATCTTATAAAAAGGAGTGTCTTTCGTACTAAGTGGTACAGTAGACATCTTTTTAGGACGTGGTCCCTCAAAGAAGTCAACAATAATAATATCAAGAGTAAGATGTGCAAATGGAGCAGATAATGGATCTGGAATAGAAGCACTGAAAATGATATGATTAACTGAGGGTCGTATTTGTAAAAACCTAAGAAACATATCCAGATCAAAGAGCATCCCTCTAGTGGCGACCCTAGTCCTATAGTGATGAGGATCAAGCTCGCACAAGTTGTGGTAAAATTCTGAACAAAGAATAGGATTGTATGCATGTCTACAAAAGATAATGCTATCATGTTGATAGTGTTGATTGATCTCTATGGCTTCAGGACAAAAGGTTTGGTAGAATTTGAGATCTAGACAACGAGTACCTATCACCTTAAATTTTTTATTTGGAAAAGATTGCCTTAACTCTTCAGTAGAAAACCTAGCGTCCTGACTAGGATTAAGAGAGCTAGCCTCTCGTTGTGCAATAGCTGTAGTTTTTTCACTATATATAAAAAAAATAGCAATAAATAATTGTGTATAAGCATTTTAAAAGATTTAGAACAAAGAAATGGTTACCGAGGCATTGTCGGGCTGCTAGACAAACTGAAACTGGCGAGAAGAACTTCTTATTGAAGAAAGAAAGCAAAGAAAAGAGATTTGGGGGATGAGGCTTTCGGCTTGCCGAAACCTGTATTTATAGAGGTCGATCGATCGACCGATAAGGGGTTTGGTCGATCGATCCCTTAATTCCTCGTCCTTTTGACCAGTAAGTAGACATTCGGTCGACCGATAAATTAACTTTGGCACAGATACAGGGTAGGTCGAGAGCAGTTGAACGGATGAGAATTTATTATTTTCGGTCGACCGATTAATCGGTTCGGTTGACCGATTAATTTATAACAATTTAAGTATCATTGACCTGTTCAACATTAGTTCGGTCAATTCGATAAATTTGTTCGGTCGACGGAACACAATTTTTTTTTTATATTTTAATTATGTTTAAAAGTAATTAAGTTTTAAGAGTTTTAAATTAAGTCATTAAGTTTTTAGAAAATAATTTTTAATAAGTTCAAAGATAATTTTTAATAAGTTTTTAATAGGTTTTTTTTTAAAAATTTAATTAAGTTTTAAAATCAGTTTTAATAAAGTTAAAAAAGTTTTTAATTAAGTTTTAAAATAAGTTTTAATAAAGTTTTAAAAAAGATCTTAATTAAGTTTTTTAAAAAAATTTAATTAAGTTAAAAAAGTTTTTAATTAAGTTTTAGAATAAGTTTTAATAAAGTTTAAAAAAAAGTAATTAAGTTTTAAAATAAGTTTTAATAAAGTTTATAAAAAGTTTTTATTTAAGTTTTTTTTAAAAAAATAATTAAGTTAAAAAAGTTTTTAATTAAGTTTTAATAAAGTTTAAAAAATTTTAATTAAGTTTTTTTTAAAAAAAATTAATTAATTTTAAAAAGTTTTTATTAAGTTTTAAAATAAGTTTTAATTAAGTTTAAAAAAAAATTTAATTAAGTTTTAAAATAAGTTTTAATAAAGTTTTAAAAAAGTTTTTAATTAAGATTTTAAAATAAGTTTAATAATGTTTAAAAAAATTTTAATTAAGTTTTAAAATAAGTTTTAAAAAAGTTTTTTATTAAGTTTTAAAATAAGTTTTAATAAAGTTTAAAGTGGTTTTTAATTAAGTTTTAAATTAAGTTTTAATAAAGTTATAAAAAAGTTTTTAATTAAGTTTTAAAATAAGTTTTAGTAAAGTTTTAAAAAGGTTTTTAATTAAGTTTTTTTTTAAAAAAAATTAATTAAGTTAAAAAAGTTTTTAATTAAGTTTTAAAATAAATTTTAATAAAGTTTTAAAAAAATTTTAATAAAGTTTTAAAAAATTTTTAATTAAGTTTTAAAATAATTTTTAATAAAGTTTTAAAAAAATTTAATTAGGTTTTAAAATAAGTTTTAATAAAGTTTTTAAAATGTTTTTAATTAAGTTATTTAAATAAGTTTTAAGAAAGTTTTTAATTAAGTTTTTTTAAAAAAATTAATTAAGTTAAAACAGTTTTTAATTAAGTTTTAAAATAAGTTTTAATAAAGTATAAAAAAAATTTAATTAAGTTTTAATATAAGTTTTAATGAAGTTTTAAAAAAATTTTAATTAAGTTTTTTTTTTCAAAAAATTTAATTATGTTTTATAATAATTTTTTTAAAATAATCTTTAATAAGTGTATAAAATATTTTTTTTTAAAAATAATTTTTAATAATTTTTAATAAATTTTTTTATTAAAATAATTATTTTTAAAAAATATTTTTTTGTAATTTTTAATAATGTTTTTTTAAAAATATTTATTTTTAAATAATTTTTAATAATTTTTAATAAGTTTTTTTTAAATAATTTTTTTACAATAATTTTTAATAAGTTTTTAAATTTTTTTTAAAATAATTTTTATTAATTTTTTAAAATTAATTTTACAAAATTTTAAAAAATAATTTTTTTAAGTTTTTAAAATATTTTTGAATAAGTTTTTAAAATATTTTTTAAACAATATTTAGGTTTGGAATTTAATTAGGTTTTAAATTTAATTAGGTTTGGAATTAAGTTTTAAATTTAATTAGGTTTGATAATTAATTAGGTTTTTAATTAGGTTTGAATTTAATTAGGTTTGAAATTTAATTAGGTTTGATAATTAGGTTTGAATTTAATTAGGTTTGAAATTTATTTAGATTTGATAATTAGTTAGATTTGAAATTTAATTAGGTTTGGAAAAGGTTATTGAACCCATGTTAGATTCAAACTTAGCTCTGGGTTAATCAAGCAGGCTTCATAAGGAAAAGCTTTCAGTTCAGTGGCGAGGCATATGACATTCTTGTGTATCAATGGTGGACCACTTGCTGAAGACTTTCCAAACTGTTCCCGCCCAAAAAACTTAATACTAAATTTTGGTCTACTAGCCCATGTTTGACTGGGGTAGCTTCGGTCAGATCCACTAAGTCTAGTGCACCAGGTAGAATTTCATATTCAGCCTAGACATGCCTTCGACAAAGTTTCCTTGACGTACTATCATCCCAATCCATTCCGATGTTATGTTGTAGGGTTTGGTAAGCCTTTTTTATCTAACCATTCTAAGGAGAAAATAAACTGAATCCTAAGTGTTGAGTTTGGTTAATCAAGTTGGTTGTATTGTTTTTCTACTTGCTCCCCCTGAGTCATCGCTTAGATAAGGTCTATCTAAGTAATGGATTTGACTCTTAGGGACCAAGTATAGATTTGGTTCAATTTGTTTGGTTAAAAGTTTTGTTTGAACCCATGATTGGATTTGACTTCTAACATTTTGACTGATTAGAGATAAGTATGATTTGTTTGTTTGTTTGGGTTTGTAACCGAGTCCTGATTTGTTGTACACGGCTCATTGCGATCCAAGTACCATATTTAGACACTCGGATCCCAATTCAAACATTTTCAACATTTTCTTGAGTCACTCGACTTGACCTTTCAAATCGGAATTTTCTTCCTCAAGCTTTTCAACTTGAATTGAAGTTCCGGCTTGAACTCGGTTAGTAGAGTCACTCAAGTTAACTTGTTGCTTAAGGTGGTCTATTTCCTTATGTCACACCCCAGGTAGTCCCTGTCCGAAGAAATTTCGGCAGCATCTCCCCTGTACGGCGGACAATATGAAGCTCAGTATACATATATCTCTATACCTCGGCCACACACGGCCGGAATAATACAATACAAATAAGAAACAAACCACGCAGTTTATATCAACATTCCACACAGATATAATATATGATCAATCCACGCAGTTTAATAAAGAAAGACGATATAGAACCTCGAAGATATATGTAAACAGCCTACTCCACTACAACGAAGAAACAAATCCACGAAGTAATGGAAATACAACCGCAGCGGAAAACAAAAGTAGCAAACCCGAATGTGCAATGTAAAGTCCACAATACAAACCCACAATACAAGTATATAAGATGCAAAAGCAAAATATAATCCGACAAAGAAAATCCTCGCGATAATGGGGCTAGCGACTGGAATCTCTCTTGACGGCCTCAACCTGAAAATAGTAACAACGGGGTGAGTTCAAAGACCTCAGCAGGTAATCCAATAGATATGTACAGCAACATATAACTACCAGTAATATCCTAAGGTACAGTCTCCTAAACCATAGGACTTACAGTACAGTCTCCTAACACTATAACAGGTATGCATAGCTGAATAAACTGTAATGAGTAACCAGAAACATGTAATACAAGAATAATAAGAAATGCATAACTGAAATAAACTGTACTCACCTGCGAGGCTTGGGCGAATGACTGTGGACATACACAGATAAAGATAGTCAGAACAAATACGCATGTATCCTGTATGCATGTCAATCATATGCAGTCACCCAAGTGCATCATCCAATATGCAACAATCACAATAAATGCAATCTGTGCATATGATGCGATATGACATGGTCACCCCTGACGCTAGTCAGCCGTCTCACACGCGATGGCGAGACCGAGTAGGTAGGGCTGTGACACCGTGCACTCTGTCGTCACTACCCCTGATGAGTGACCGAGTGGACGGGATGCTGTCGGAGTACACCTATCCTCCTACCTCAAACATAGTGAGGGAGCGTAACGCTCTCAACTCCCGGTACGCAATGACGGGAGGGATCCCTGTCTGCTACCACGCTGCAGTCACACTACCCATGAGCACAGAGCAACTGCCATACACACCCTGGGTGCTGTGCCACTACCCATGCAGTGGTCACGTTGTGTGCAGGCCCGTGTAGCCGGCCGACGAGCTCAACAATAATGGAGTCGTCAATCGCCCAGCATGCAATCATGCAGGATGGTGCATGATGCTACAGTATGTCATACCTGAACATAGCCTCCTCCATATATGCGGGTGCCCAAAAGGTAAACGCATATATATAACCATGATATAAACAGCATAAACTCAAAGATATCACATATAACAATGATGTAAGTATCATGAATCCAAGAGCATGTATCCCACATGTAAAGCAACTAATCCGGTAGAGTAGAGCACTATAGACATGCATCTCTATGAACATATATATACATGGCAAGAGGTAAATATCCAATCCTGAAGTAAGGCAACTAACAGATGAAGCATGTGATAGGTATCAACTAGCTAAGACCAGGGAAGAAATAAATCTACCACCTATCACTAGCAACTATATATAAACTATACATATCATAAGACAGTATCAAAAGATAAGTCAAAGGGTACCCGCCTCAAAGAGAAGGTACAATCCAATCCTAATCCGAAGTCGAGACGCCCGTCTCGAATCAGAGTCCTGTGTCAACAAACAATGTATATATTTTATTTAGCTAAATCAAATGAATAGCTAAATAAAATCTCTAAAACTAAATTAGGGCAAAACCCTAATCACATCAATCACAACTTACCAATTTAAATCTAATGGTCGATTAGGGTTAGTTACCTAATCCCTAACCACCAATTAGATTAGAAATCCAACGGTTGATTAGGGTTAATTACCCTAACCCTAACCATTTCATTGGATTTATTCTACACAATTACATCTACGCAATTTAACAACTAGTTACAACATGTATCAAAATCCCTCCACATAAACCACTAAGTAAAACCCTAATTCCAATCTAGAACAAGATCATCTAGAATTCAACTCCGAAACATGATCTACAACAAGATCAATTATCCTATTCCTTACCTCAAATCCAGTTGTTGTTGTTGCTGGATGGTTTACTGCCGAAATCAGAAAGTTCACAAATAGAACAGAGCAGATCGAACCTACTGTTGATGCTGGATTGAGGTGATTGTTACTGCCGGAACCAAACACAATTCCACAGCAAGAATGGAACCTCACCTCCCCTCACTGGAATCAATAGGATCAAGAAGGAATCAAAACAAAGATCACATATCAACATGAAATGATGATCTCTGATCAAGCAACACATAATTCCAACAAGAACTCACCTTCAATTCGAGACCTCAATCAACAGCAAGGAGGTGGAGGTCCACTGATCCGATCAAGGGAAAACCTAGCACGAGTCTGATCCGATTCCTTCCCCTAATCCAACAACACCTCCCTGATTCCAACCTCTCCAAATCCGTGACCTAATTCCACCGCCAAGAAGATGAGGATCGGTAAACAGAGAAGAAAACCGAAGCTCTAATATCCACAGCTAGGTTTAATAGATTACCTTCGAAACCCTAGGTCATCTTCAAGCCAGCGATCGAATCGGGGAAGAAAGGATCGGCAAAACCCAGAAGGATCGGGGAAGGAAAGGCTCGGGGAAGACCTGAGAACATGAGATCAGGAGGATCCGCCTCCTTGTTCGACCTCTAGCAAGGTTCCGGCGACCTCCTCCTCAGGCGGTGAAGACGATTGCAAGCCCCGTCGGCGTCGAGTTGTTTGCGAGGAACAGAGAGAGGAAAGGGTCGGGAAGAGATGTCAGCAGAGGGTGATCGCCGGAGCTGAAGCCTTGCTCCCGTCGGCGCCGATCGTCCGTGAGAGAGAACAGAGAAGGAAGCGAGATCGGCTTCGAGCAGAGGGGAGATCCGGGGAGGAGGAGGAGAAGTCGGGGAAGAAGTGAGGGATCGGGTTGGGTTCAGCGTGTGGGGAGGAAAAAGAAAAAGGAAATTTATAATTAAAAACATTTCCTCACTTAAACGGGTATCCCAAACAGGTTTAATCCGAACCCGAAATTGATCCCCTCAAAACATGTCTTACGAGCTCCGTAAAATTCCCAGAAAATTTCTAAAAATTCCGGAAAAATTCTATAAGGCTATTTATCAAATAACCCTATTAATTAAATTTTCCGAGATCTCACATCCTCCCCTACTAATAAAAATTTGGTCCCCAAATTTCGCTATAACTAACAGCAAACACTAAAATATAACCAAACAGTATAAATGCTGAAAGGAACTCTAACCCACGTACCTCACGTAAAAAGATGGGGGTATCGAGCTCGGATCGTATCCTCCAGCTCCCACGTAGCCTCCTCGTCAGAATGATGCTGCCATCCGACTTTAACCAGTCGGACAGTCTTGTTCCGCAGCTGACGCTCTCTACGGTCCAGAATCTGTACCAGAACCTCCTCGTAAGTAACATCTGGCTGAATAGGAACAGATATATTTGACAGAACATGTGCCGGATCGGATACGTATCTCCTCAGCATAGATACGTGGAATACATCGTGAATGCCAGCTAGAGATGGTGGTAGCGCCAGACGGTAAGCTACTGCTCCAATCCTCTCCAAGATCTGGAATGGTCCAATATATCGGGGAGCTAGCTTACCTCGAAGACCAAATCTCTTCACCCCTTTTGTGGGTGAAACTCTAAGAAATACGTGATCACCAATGGAGAACTCCAGGGGTCTCCGTCTCTGATCAGCATAACTCTTCTGGCGGTCCTGGGCCTCTGACATCCTCCGTCTGATAGTGCGAACCTCCTGCTGAGCTCTCTGAGGTCCTACCAACTGAGCCTCCCCAACCTCTTCCCAGAGGGTGGGTGTCCGGCAAGGCCTACCATACAACGCCTCAAATGGTGCCATCTGGATAGCCGAATGATAGCTGTTGTTGTAGGCAAACTCCACTAATGGCAGGTGGTCCTCCCAACTGCCTCCGAAGTCCATGACACAAGACCTCAGCAAGTCCCCCAATGTCTGAATAGTCCGCTCTGACTGCCCATCTGTCTGAAACGAAGCTGTGTGCCCAAGGCCTGCTGCAGACTCTGCCAGAATCGAGACGTGAACCGTGGGTCTCTATCTGATATGATGCTCAAAGGAACTCCATGCAATCTGATAATCTCTCGACAATATAACTCTGCTAATCGATCCAGAGAATCAGTCTTCCGGATCGCTATAAAATGTGCGGATTTGGTTAATCGGTCAACGATTACCCAAATCACATCATGGCCTCGACTAGACACCACATGTCCCAGAAAACCAACTGAGGATAGCCAAAATGCACATTTGCTGAACTTCGCATATAGATGATGCCGTCGAAGAGTCTCCAATACAATGCGAAGGTGCTGCGCATGTTCCTCCTCGGAACGCGAATAGATCAATATGTCATCGATAAATACAATAACAAACTGATCTAAGTACTCCAGAAAGATACGGTTCCTCAGATCCATAAATACTGCAGGAGCATTGGTAAGCCCAAATGGCATTACCAAAAACTCATAATGTCCGTATCTGGTGCGAAATGCTGTCTTCTGAATATCAGAATCTCTAACTCTCAGCTGATGATATCCAGACCGCAGATCAATCTTGGAATACACTGATGTATCTCTAAGCTGATCAAATAAATCCTCAATCCGTGGCAAGGGGTACTTATTTCTGATAGTCACTGCATTCAGCTGCCTGTAATCGATGCACAACCTCAGAGTACCATCCTTCTTCTTGACGAATAGTACTGGAGAACACTAAGGCGAAATACCGTGGGGTTCTCCACAAGGACATCGAAATGCTCTTGCTCGTGCATGTCATATACAGCTGTTGCAGGAGGGGTTGTCCTCTATTGCCGATGCGAAGATTGGGCTTTCGGTCCACCTCGCTGAGTCTCGGACTGACCAAACTGTCCTCCTGGAATAGAAATCCCGGAAGCTACATGCTGAGTCTTCAGCGAACAGTCTCGGATGACGTGGCCAGGCAGTTTGCAATAATAGCAAACTGACTGTCCCAAGGAGCAAGCAGAAACCATGTGATCTCGGGATCCGCATCGGGTACAGTGAGGATCACCGGTGGACCGTGTCCGGTTCCGCTGAGTAGACCGGGAACATCCAGATGAAGATCGTCCTGACTTCTGGGGTCGGCCAGATGACCCAGAAGTGCTCTGACCCGTCTGAGTGCGACTGCTCTGCTGCTGTCCAGTAGTCTGTGGCTGCTGAATCTGTCCCGCAGTCCGATCAGTCTGCTTCCTCTTCTTGTCTGCGTTCACTCTCTGATGAGTAGACTCAATCATGAGAGCTCTATCCAGTGTCTCGGTGTATGATGAACAACCAAAACCAGACATCTTCAGCTGAAGATGCCCGTCCAGTCCCTGGACAAACTGAAGCATACGAGATCTGTCATCGGCAACTAACTCAGGACAGAATCTGGCCAGCCGATTAAATTCGGCATTATAATCCATCACTGAGCGGTTATTCTGTCGAAGACAAAGAAAATCCTGCCGAAGAGCCATCTGATATGCTCGGGGAAAATACTGACTCTCGAATGCCTCCCTAAATCTCGTCCAAGTAATATGCTGGTCGCCTATGATAGAGCGCTGCGTGTCCCACCAGATCTCTGCCCCATCTCGTAGGTGGTAAGCAGCTAGCTCGGCCTTCTCCCACTCGGAGCAGGCCATATAAAAGAATGTCCGCTCTATAGTCTCAATCCAGGACTGAGCTATGCTCGGATCAGTCTCCCCGCGGAATAATGTGAATCGACTCTTCATCGACTCTGCTAAAGCTGGGATCCGTGCTCGTGCCGCAACTAGGTCAGTAGGAATCGCTGCGGAACTAGGTAGAACCACTGGAGCTGGTCCTATGGGTGGTACTGAGGGATAGGCCGGAAGCCGGGATGGGTACTGCTGGTGGAACTGCTGAGTAGGCATAAGTAGGGGCGATCGAGGTACGGTGGGATAAGGAGTAACCCATGGCTGCTGGTCGGTATATGTAGTAATCGGTATGTGTTGGTAGTGCGTAGGTGTCACTCTGCGGTGGTGGGGAGGTCTTGAATATGCCGACGGTGGTACCGGTGGTACGAGGTAGGTACCTCGACGCCGGAACTATCGGGATCCGATCGTGAGCGTACCCACAATGACTGAGGAGTCCGGCTCGGCTCAGCGGACCTCTCTCAAGACTCGTCTCGGGAGAATCTAACGTCTTACGTGGCCGCCTTGGGTACACGTGTAGGTGGCATATCTGTAAAGAAATGTTACCCAGATATCACTACAGGTACAAGAACTGCAAAATTACCTAATGTACCTATTTGCCGTCTGGAGATATCCTGTCGCTGCTTAGCCCCAAATAGAACCAATAAAACCTCGTCAAAATGCCTCGGAATTCCGAAACGAGAAAATCGACGGAAATCCGTACAATCCGAAATACCGAAATATCCAGATACACACGCAAAACTCGTAAGAACCAGTATCAGAACTGCTCTGATACCAAAAATTGGTATCAGATAAACCTCGAAAATCCAAAACGAAGAGCAAGTATCGTGAGCCTAGCTCTGATACCAAAAATTGTCACGCCCCAGGTAGTCCCTGTCCGAAGAAATTTCGGCAGCATCTCCCCTGTACGGCGGACAATATGAAGCTCAGTATACATATATCTCTATACCTCGGCCACACACGGCCGGAATAATACAATACAAATAAGAAACAAACCACGCAGTTTATATCAACATTCCACACAGATATAATATATGATCAATCCACGCAGTTTAATAAAGAAAGACGATATAGAACCTCGAAGATATATGTAAACAGCCTACTCCACTACAACGAAGAAACAAATCCACGAAGTAATGGAAATACAACCGCAGCGGAAAACAAAAGTAGCAAACCCGAATGTGCAATGTAAAGTCCACAATACAAACCCACAATACAAGTATATAAGATGCAAAAGCAAAATATAATCCGACAAAGGAAATCCTCGCGATAATGGGGCTAGCGACTGGAATCTCTCCTGACGGCCTCAACCTGAAAAATAGTAACAACGGGGTGAGTTCAAAGAACTCAGCAGGTAATCCAATAGATATGTACAGCAACATATAACTACCAGTAATATCCTAAGGTACAGTCTCCTAAACCATAGGACCTACAGTACAGTCTCCTAACAATATAACAGGTATGCATAGCTGAATAAACTGTAATGAGTAACCAGAAGCATGTAATACAGTTTACAGCAAGAATAATAAGAAAATGCATAACTGAAATAAACTGTACTCACCTGCGAGGCTTGGGCGAATGACTGTGGACATACACAGATAAAGATAGTCAGAACAAATACGCATGTATCCTGTATGCATGTCAATCATATGCAGTCACCCAAGTGCATCATCCAATATGCAACAATCACAATAAATGCAATCTGTGCATATGATGCGATATGACATGGTCACCCCTGACGCTAGTCAGCCGTCTCACACGCGATGGCGAGACCGAGTAGGTAGGGCTGTGACACCGTGCACTCTGTCGTCACTACCCCTGATGAGTGACCGAGTGGACGGGATACACCTATCCTCCTACCTCAAACATAGTGAGGGAGCGCAATGCTCTCAACTCCCGGTACGCGATGACGGGGAGGGATCCCTGTCTGCTACCACGCTGCAGTCACACTACCCATGAGCGGACCAGCGGAGCACTACAGAGCTACTGCCATACACACCCTACTGTGTTGTGCCACTACCCATGCAGTGAAACACGTTGTGTGCAGGCCTATGTAGCCGGCCGACGAGCTCAACAATAATGGAGTCGTCAATCGCCCAGCATGCAATCATGCAGGATGGTGCATGATGCTACAGTATGTCATACCTGAACATAGCCTCCTCCATATATGCGGGTGCCCAAAAGGTAAACGCATATATATAACCATGATATAAACAGCATAAACTCAAAGATATCACATATAACAATGATGTAAGTATCATGAATCCAAGAGCATGTATCCCACATGTAAAGCAACTAATCCGGTAGAGTAGAGCACTATAGACATGCATCTCTATGAACATATATATACATGGCAAGAGGTAAATATCCAATCCTGAAGTAAGGCAACTAACAGATGAAGCATGTGATAGGTATCAACTAGCTAAGACCAGGGAAGAAATAAATCTACCACCTATCACTAGCAACTATATATAAACTATACATATCATAAGACAGTATCAAAAGATAAGTCAAAGGGTACCCGCCTCAAAGAGAAGGTACAATCCAGTCCTAATCCGAAGTCGAGACGCCCGTCTCGAATCAGAGTCCTGTGTCAACAAACATATATATTTTATTTAGCTAAATCAAATGAATAGCTAAATAAAATCTCTAAAACTAAATTAGGGCAAAACCCTAATCACATCAATCACAACTTACCAATTTAAATCTAATGGTCGATTAGGGTTAGTTACCTAATCCCTAACCACCAATTAGATTAGAAATCCAACGGTTGATTAGGGTTAATTACCCTAACCCTAACCATTTCATTGGATTTATTCTACACAATTACATCTACGCAATTTAACAACTAGTTACAACATGTATCAAAATCCCTCCACATAAACCACTAAGTAAAACCCTAATTCCAATCTAGAACAAGATCATCTAGAATTCAACTCCGAAACATGATCTACAACAAGATCAATTATCCTATTCCTTACCTCAAATCCAGTTGTTGTTGTTGCTGGATGGTTTACTGCCGAAATCAGAAAGTTCACAAATAGAACAGAGCAGATCGAACCTACTGTTGATGCTGGATTGAGGTGATTGTTACTGCCGGAACCAAACACAATTCCACAGCAAGAATGGAACCTCACCTCCCCTCACTGGAATCAATAGGATCAAGAAGGAATCAAAACAAAGATCACATATCAACATGAAATGATGATCTCTGATCAAGCAACACATAATTCCAACAAGAACTCACCTTCAATTCGAGACCTCAATCAACAGCAAGGAGGTGGAGGTCCACTGATCCGATCAAGGGAAAACCTAGCACGAGTCTGATCCGATTCCTTCCCCTAATCCAACAACACCTCCCTGATTCCAACCTCTCCAAATCCGTGACCTAATTCCACCGCCAAGAAGATGAGGATCGGTAAACAGAGAAGAAAACCGAAGCTCTAATATCCACAGCTAGGTTTAATAGATTACCTTCGAAACCCTAGGTCATCTTCAAGCCAGCGATCGAATCGGGGAAGAAAGGATCGGCAAAACCCAGAAGGATCGGGGAAGGAAAGGCTCGGGGAAGACCTGAGAACATGAGATCAGGAGGATCCGCCTCCTTGTTCGACCTCTAGCAAGGTTCCGGCGACCTCCTCCTCAGGCGGTGAAGACGATTGCAAGCCCCGTCGGCGTCGAGTTGTTTGCGAGGAACAGAGAGAGGAAAGGGTCGGGGAAAGAGATGTCAGCAGAGGGTGATCGCCGGAGCTGAAGCCTTGCTCCCGTCGGCGCCGATCGTCCGTGAGAGAGAACAGAGAAGGAAGCGAGATCGGCTTCGAGCAGAGGGTAGATCCGGGGAGGAGGAGGAGAAGTCGGGGAAGAAGTGAGGGATCGGGTTGGGTTCAGCGTGTGGGGAGGAAAAAGAAAAAGGAAGTTTATAATTAAAAACATTTCCTCACTTAAACGGGTATCCCAAACAGGTTTAATCCGAACCCGAAATTGATCCCCTCAAAACATGTCTTACGAGCTCCGTAAAATTCCCAGAAAATTTCTAAAAATTCCGGAAAAATTCTATAAGGCTATTTATCAAATAACCCTATTAATTAAATTTTCCGAGATCTCACACCTTATGTAACAAGTTATTTTGTTTTTCATATTTTGATAATTTTTTAAACAAGCATTTAACTACTTTAAGTAAATTAGACTTGGAATAAATCATTACCATATTTGGATCTTCTGATTTGTGGCTTTTGTCGGACTCGATGTCGATCTCAGACTCGTGCTCGTCATCAGTCTCGGAGTCAGAATTTCGTTTCTTGCCATCAATGCAAGATGGCTCGAGTGCTTCATTTTCTCCACGTCGGATTCGTCGGAAGAAGTCTCGTCCCATGTCGCTTGAAGAGTCTTCTTTCGTCTTGTCGATTTGGGTCTTTCTTCCTTCCAATTTGGGCATTCATTTTTGAAATTCCCCTTCTTGTTGCATCCGTAACAAATCATTTCTGATTTGTTCTGGTTTTGGTTGAGCGGTGTCTTCTTGGTGCTTCTTCTAAATTTCTTCTTAATCAACAATCTTCGGACTATGTTGACTAATTTTTCTTCGTTCGTTGAGTCAGAGTCTGAGTCACTTTCAGACTCGATCTTGGTTATTGTTTTAGTCTCCTTGCTTGGACCAGCATACAACGGTACACCTTTATCGACATGGCTTATGTTAGACTGTTCGTGTAATTCTAATTCACAAAATAACTCGTCTAACTTAAGAATTGAAAGATCTTTGGAAACTTTGTACGCATCTACAATTGATGCCCACAAAGCGTTCCTCGGAAAGACGTTCAGAGGGTACCTTATTGTGTCGTGATTTTCAAGACTATGCCCGATCAGGTGGAGGCCATTTAGGATGTCCTTCAGTCGAGCATGTAGTTGCGAGGTCGTTTCTCCAGGAAACATTTTTATATTTAGTAAATTGTTTAAAATTAAATCTTATTTGTTTACCTTTGAGTCGTCGGTTCCTTCGTGTAGCTTGACTAGCGAGTCCCACAATTCTTTTGCATTGTCGTAGGGACCAACTCGGTTCAACTCCTCCATTGTGAGCCCGCACTGAATGGTGTTGATCGCCTTGTAGTTCAGTTGTGCCTTCTTGATCATTTGGGGAGTCCATTCGTCTGGTTCTAGTGTTGTTCCGTCCTTTGTTGGGGGAGTATAACCTTTCAAAACTGTGAACCAGATCTCGATGTCGGATTTCAAGTAACACTCCATCCTATTCTTCCAATAACTGAAATTTTCTCCTTTGAATAGTGGAGGTCGGACAGTACTATACCCTTCTTAATACGAGTTCATCATTCTTGCAAGAAAAAATTAAGAGAAAAATATTTCCAAGACTTGGGATTAGTAGTCCTTGAGAAAAAAATAGAGAAAAAAATATTTCTAAATGAAAAGAAAAAAGTTTTAAAAATTGCTTTGAAAATCAGTTAAGAAATTTCAGAGCTAACTAGCTCTGATACCAATTGATAGATCGAATGCTAGCGATAGAGGGGGGGGGGGGGGGGAATATCGCTTGCTTTAAAACTTTTCTAAATTAGAAATGTGCAGTGGAAAGTAAAGAGAGAGACACGTTTGTTTACTTCGTTTGGAGCCTAGCTCAACTCCTACTCGAAGGCCCGCGGTCCTTGACCGCACCGATGGGCAAACCACTATGACACTTCTTTCTGAAACCTTCGGAGAGAAGTGGATCGTATAGGTACAATGATGTAAGATAGTAACACTCTACTATCATATAGAATTAAGTGCAATACAAAAAGGAATATACCGACAATGGAATTTTAAAGTCGAAGCTCGGTCGGATGGAGTAGCTTTGCAGGACTGATGAAAATTCATAGCACGGCAAGCTTGCAGAAGGACTCTTGAATAGATCAGAAAAAGTTGCTAAGCCTTTGACTTCAAGCCTTCATTTATAGGTGTACTGAACGTTCGGTCGATAATCCCACTGTTCGATCAACCGATCCCATTGTTCGGTCGACCGAACCATCTTTTTGGTCGACCGAACAAGCCTTTTCCTTGTTCGTCGAAATCTGCCAGTGATCTTCTTTTAATGTTGTTTTATGATGATTGGATCGGTCGACTGATCACCTTTATCGGTCGACTGATCAGCTTTTCTTTCCTTTGCTTCTGATCGGTGCTGGCAGTGCTGAGTCACTAAGGTTCGGTCGACCGATCTTACGGTTCGGTCGACCGATCATGGTTTGATCGAACTTTGGTTTGATCTTTTCTATGCTTATTACTAGTTTGAATTGACCTGGTTTGGTTGACCAATCCTCTAGTTCGGTTGACTGATCATGTCTAACCTGCAAACAAGTGTTAGCCAAAATATCCTACAAAACAGAGATTTGCACAGTAATAAAAATCATGAGTAATATAAAGACAGTAGGACTGTCTTGATCTCAACTTGAAAACCTTCCCAGTTTCTTCAGTTGGATCAGTGACTTAACGTTGTTCCCTTCGGGAACTCGACCTCACTGTCTCTCCTCCAGTTTGTTTACCCCAACCTACCTACCAAACTTTGATCCTCCAGATCTAGTTTAGACTTTTCACTCAGCCTTGATCGGCTCCCCAGGACTTTTCTCTTGATCTTCGGTCCTCCAGACCTCTCGATCGTACTGCCAAGCATCATGTCCCCTTGACCCTCTTGGACTTACACCTGGGTTCCATGATCTGCTAAGATTTCTCCTGCCTAGCTTCCAACTAAATCTTTCCCAGTTGAGTAAACATCCTGCACACTCAGTCAACTTGTTAGATCATAACAAGACTTAACTTGAACCTTTGACAACATCAAAACTTAGGTTTGATTCTGGTGCAACTTGCACCAACAAGTGGCACCTGCCTAGCCCCCTAAAGGACCTCGGGCGGATCCACACCATCGTCATCCCAAGCCTTGGCCTCAAGAAGTACAATATGTAGATGATTCCGCACATTTCCCTTAAAGGTGGTGCACCTGTCATCGGACCAGCATCCACAACACTGAAAATTATTTTTCTCTAAAGAATTAGCAGGCCGGTAGAACCCGCTATCGTCGGCATTCTCCAATCCCAAATCACCGACGGTATCTACGACAGAATAATCCTCTCAAAATTGAGTATCAACCGAGTGAACAACAACCAGGAATATTACCTCTCCCCACTGTACAAGGACAAACGTCGAATCAAGTACAGCTAGAGCAACCATCAGTCCGGTAAGAAGAAAATCACAACAATGCTACCCGAGGTAGCATAAACATGATAGCTGGAGGACCCACTGATGGTGATTCAAATTGGGCGAGAAAATCACACGCTCGGTGATTAATAATCCATGTTGTTGGATGTAGTACTGAGAAGTCGGTAGGGCAAGAAATTAGTTTTGGGCCCAATGATCTGGTAGGTGTAGAAGTACCCCATGATGATGCGTTAATAATTAAGGTTGTTATAGACAATTACAATATTGATCATACTTTTATTGACACTAGTAGTTCTATTAATATTATCTTTAAAAAAAACTTTTGATCAGCTGCAGATCGACTCGAGTGAGCTTCAGCCTATGGTTACTCCATTATATGGGTTCACAGGTAATGAAGTACAACCACTGCGTCAAATAAAATTGGCCATATCTTTACGGGAGGAGCCGCTTATACTGACACAACAATCAGTTTTCATGGCGGTGGACGCTCCATCAACATACAATATTATTTTGGGTCGGTCGGCATTGAATGAATTTAGGGTGGTCGTTTATACTTTCTGCCAGAAAATAAAATTTCTTGTGGATGATCAAGTGGGGGAAGTCAAAAGAGACTAAATAGTAGCACGTAAGTGCTATGTGGAGATCGTAAGGGCGGAAGCTAATGTCGCCCGAAAAGATTAGAGGATGGATATTAACACTATTCATGAAAATCGTCCACTATTGTATATGAGGAGAAGGAAGAGGTGCAGATACAAATCGGGCGACCGAAATCTACTACTCACATTGCTGCCGATTAGGCTTTTAGATCTCAAGGAAGACTTGGTAAAATACTTAATTAGAAATACTAACGTGTTCGCATGCACACCTAAGTAAAAGGTGTTGCACCAACAGTTATGGAGCACACTCTGCATATATACCCAGATGCCCAGCCGATTAAACAAAAGAAAAGGGATTTCAGAGCCGGTCAAAACAAAATTATCAAGAAAGAAGTGGACAACTACTAGAAGCCAGATATATTCGAGAAGTACAATTTCCAAGCTGGTTGGCTAATGTGGTCTTGGTTTCTAAGCCTAGTAATAAGTGACGAGTATGTATTGATTTTAGAGACCTCAATAAAGCTTGTTCAAAGGATTATTATCCTCTGCCTCGTATAGATCAAGTGGTGGATTCTACAGCTAGATGTGAGTTCATCAGTATGCTGGACGCCTATCAAGGGTATCACCAAATTTCGCTCACCAAGGCAGATCAGGAAAAGGTTAGCTTTATAACTGTTGAGGGTACTTATTGTTATAATCTTATACCTTTTGGTTTAAAGAATGTAGGAGCAACTTATTAATAGCTTATGAACAAGGTCTTTGAGAAGCAGATTAGAAGGAACATGGAAGTTTATGTGGATGATATTCTTATTAAATCTATACGTGCTTCTAGTTTATGTGCTGATATTGAAGAAATTTATAGGACATTGAGGAGGTATGGGCTCAAGCTCAATCCCAACAAGTGTTTATTTGGGGCCAACAGTTGGAAGTTCTTGGGATACATGGTGACCGAGCGGGGAATAGAAGTCAACCCTAGCAAGGTAAAAGCAATACAAGAAATGGCTCCTCCAAAGAACCTAAAGGAGGCCCAAAGATTGATAGGGAGGATTCTCACCCTGTCTCACTTCATCTCTTGGTGAGCTGATCGGAATATCCCCTTCTTCAAGGTGTTAGTATTAGCCCTAGTACTAATTATGAGATGATTGTAAAGGACTCATTTTGTATCATATATCATTATTAATAAAAGGTAAAGTTGGTTATTATATTTATTTTAGTTCGGTGCCGATTGAATAAGTATAATAATGTCCTTGGGTAGTAGGTTCTTATCTATAGTATATCAATTAGCTGAATTGATAATGAGATATTGTAGAGAACACTACTCTTAATTATTCCTAGTCGAGCATTAATTGACAAGGATAATATTAATGCGTTGAGACTAGCATGTAGGTCAACGGATGACTTAATCTCACAAGTCATGGATATGAGATATCAGGTTGATACATGGTATATATTAGAGAATATATACTGAATGCTCCACCATGAAAATGATTCATGGATGGTTATATGAGTGGCATAAACATTCTCATGTGAATATTGGTATGAATAGTCCTTAGACCTGAAGTCACTACGGTTCCCTACATAAGGATTTGTATACTTTGGTATCGTCAAACGCCACCTGTAACAGGGTGGACTATAAAGTTGATCACTGGGTAAGCAATGAATTATGCGGAGGGATGTGAGTGATGTAAATGGGATCTATCCCTTCCATATGATGGAAGTGATATCTGTGGGCCCCTTGATTAGTAGGACACAAGAAATCATGGTCATATGCAAATGAGTCAATATGAGATATTGTACTTATTTGATTGAGTGTGTCTACTTAGAGATCAAGAAACACTAAGGTTGATAAGAGGATGACACGGTCCATTCCTCATTGATCAATCTAGATATCAAGGATAGATGGACCAAGTCATACAAGATAATAGCCACGGATAGGTTAGGTCAGATCTTGACTTTCTCGTCACTTGGGTAGCAATGATGCCTTGCTAGATGTCACTCATTGCTTATGTATCTAAATGTTGATTTGGGTACATTGCCAACGTTACGAGAACCTATAGGGTCACACACAAAGAACAAGTTGATATGGAGATGGGTTCATGTGTTGAATCATTAGATTAAGTCTAATCCGAATTGGACTTATTGAGTTAGACTCAAATGGATCCAATTGTTGGATTGAGTTTAATTCAAACTAGATTCATTGAATTTGAATTGCATGAGAATCAATGGGTTAGACTCATTGGGTGAACTTGATTTCACCAAGGAAGTTGAATGGTCAAAATTGAACCATTAGATTGAATGGTCAATTTTGAGCCATTGGATTAGAAGATGAAAGGGCAAAACCCTTGGTATTCATGGGGTGGATATATATATCATTTTGGATGATATTTTTAGGTAGATGAGAAGGTGAAAAGCCTTTTGCATTCTTCTTCTTCCTCCTTCCCTCTCTTGGCCGAAACTCCTATTGAGGCTGCTATCAAAACCTTAGGTGTTTTCTTCTCCGTCTTGTTTTTTGTGAGACAAACAAAGACAAAGCTTGTTCATGTGGATACCATAGAGGCGCGGACGTGTGATCGTGTGGAGATCCGAGGTGTTAGGAGATCGTGTGCACGCATCAAGGGTATAATCCTATCATGTAACTTAGTATAGATTGTCTTTAGCAATATTTCTTCCCTTCGCATGGATCTGCTGGATAGAGGATCCAGTTAATTTCTACTACGCTTTCACGTGTTTAGCGTGCTAGATCCCAACACAAGGTACTCCAACGAGCAACTAAGTTCTAATGGGATGAGGATTGCAGCAAGGCATTTGAGGAGCTAAAAGAATATTTATCTACTCTTCCTGTATTAGCTAAACTAGTAGTAGGAGAAACTTTGTGGGTGTACTTATCAGCCAACGATCATGCTATTGGTTCTGTATTAGTGAGGCAAGAAGAGAAAGCACAATTACCTGTATATTTTTTGACCCATTTATTAAAAGGAGTAGAGTGTCGATATACGACACTTGAGAAGTTAGCTTATGGATTAGTTCTAGCAGCCCCGAGGTTGCTCCTTTCTTTTCTGTCACATCTAATTATCGTATTGACTAACGACACTCTCGGTCAGGTGCTTGTTAACCTAGAAGTGTCTAAAAGATTGATTAAGTGGATGACCGAACTTAGTTAATATGATATATAATATCATCCTCGAGCAACCATCAAAGCTCATGCTTTGGCGAATTTCATAACAAAAATACCAAGTCCGGAAACAGAGGAAACCTGGATCATCTATGTGGATGAGTCTTCTACTCAATAAGGTAGTGGAATTGAGATTCTTCTTATATCTCCTAGAGAAGATCGAATCCAACTATCTGTTAAATTGAATTATAGAGCCACTAACAATGAGGTCAAATATGAGGCATTGATAGTAGGCTTACAGGCTGCTAAGCATGTGGGAGCTACTCGGGTAGTAATTCATTCTGATTCTCAATTGGAAGCCCAACAATTAACAAGTAACTTTGGAATTAGCAATGAGCGACTCAAGCTATATACAGAGGCCTTTAACAAATTACAAGCTGAATTTCATGAAGTAAGTGTAAAGAAAATCCTTCAAACAAATAATCAAGTAGCAGATGAGTTAGCTAAATTAACTTTTGCCATTGTACCTTGGAATTTGGATAGACCCGTGGATCAAACAGTATTAGTAGTTTGTGTTGACCAACAAGCTAATCTAGAAATTCAGGGTGATTGGAGAACACCTATCATTCTATTTTTACGACAAGGAATTCTACCCACTGATGCATAACAAGCTAGGGTATTTAAGAAGAGAGCAAGCCAACACGCTATGATTAGAGATCATCTATATAAAAGGGCCTTCTCTAGTCCTCTACTCAAATGTGTTGGATCAGATGGCATACAGTATATCTTACAAGAGGTACATCAAGGTTCTTGTGGTAGCCATATGGGAGGTCGATCTCTTGCTAGAAAGATATAATTAGCTAGATATTTATAGCCTACTTTACAAGCAAATGCTGCTCAGCTTGTGAGAACTTGTTTATCTTGTCAAAAATATCAAAATATTCCTCGTAATCCTACTGAATTATTGAAGACTTTTATAGTATCTTATCCTTTTGATCAATGGGGCATGAATATAGTAGGGTCTTTCTCTCTTGCGCCTGCTCAGAGGAAGTTCTTATTAGTAGCTGTTGGTTATTTTTCTAAATGGGTAGAAGTAGAACCATTGGCTAGAATTACTGAAAATACAGTTATTAAATTTTTATGGTAGCATATTGTTTGAAGATTTAGTATTCCACACAAAATAGTTTCTGATAATGGAAGGCAATTTCAAGGTAGGAAAATTAAGAAATGGTGTTTTGATTATGACATCGCACAAGCTTTTACCTCTGTGACATATTCACAGAGTAATGGACAAGATGAAGTAACAAACAGAGAAATTATCATAGGAGTTAATGTTAGTATTAGCCCTAGTACTAATTATGATATCATGTAAAGGGCTCCTTTTGTATCATGTTTTATTATTAATAAAAGGCAAAGTTGATTATTATATTTATTTCAATTTAGTGCAGAATGAATTTGTATAATAATGTCCTAGAGTAAGAGGTTCTAATCTATAACATATCAATTGGTTGAATTAATAGTGATATATATTGTAAATATATATAGAACACTACTCTTAACTATTCCTAGACAAACATTAATATGCAAGGACAATATTAATGCGCTAAGACTAGCATGTAGTTCAACGGATGACTTAATCTCACAAGTCATGGATATGAGATATCAGGTTGGCACACGGGTATATATTAGAGAATATATACTGAATGACCCACCATGAGAATATTTCATGGATCATTATATGAGTGTCATAAACATTCTCATGTAACTATTGGTATAAATAGTCCTCAGACCTGAAGTCACTACGGTTCCCTACATAAGGAGTTGTGTACTTTGTGTTAGTTAGAGCCCTATAGCCAATCATTTGATGATTGTTGTATGAACTCATTGTATCATATTTCTTATGTATATAAAGGCATTTGTTTATGGTTATTATGCTTACTTGTATTGGTTCCAAATAACTAAGTATAATAGCATCCATGAGTAGAAGGTTCTTACTTATATCAATCGATTGGTTGAATCGATAGTGAGATGATATAGGGAACACTACTCTTAATAATTTCTAGTCAAGTATTAACATTCAGGGACAATGTTAATGCGATGAGACTAGCATGTAGGTCAACTCGATGACTTGATCTCACAAGTCATGGATATGGAGATATCAAGGTGACACATGGGTATGCATTGGAGAATGTATACTGAATGACCCGCCATGAGAAAGTATCATGGATCGTTATATGAGTGACATATACTTTCTCATATGGCTATTATTATGACTATTAGTCCTTGGACCTGAAGTCACCATGGTTCCCTACATAAGGAGTTACATACTTTGGATTCGTCAAACGTCACCCGTAACTGGGTGGACTATAAAGGCGATTACTGGATATGTAACAAATTATGCGGAGGGATGTGAGTGATGTAGATGGGATCTATCCCTCCTATATGATGGGAGAGACATCATTATTCTTAATAGAGTGAGACCACTAAGTGCATGACCATGCCCAAATGAGTTAATATGAGATGTTGAGCTCATTTGATTGAGTGAGTCTACTTGGGATTCAAGATTTAGATTGATTAGAGGATGACACGGTCTATGCCTCATATTGATCAATCTAGATGTAAAGGATAAAATTACACTTGCCACGTATTGTGAAGAGTCACAATTAGTAGTCACAAGGTGATGTTGGATCTGAACATTCTTGTAACTTGGGTAGTAATGATGTGTTACTAGATACCACTCATTACATATGCTTTTAAATGGGTTTAGGGGCATTGCTAACGTTACAAGAACCTATAGGGTCACACACAAAGGGCAATTAGATGGAGATTAGGTTCATATGATGAACTAAGAGGATTAGGTTCATGTGATGAACTAAATTGGATTAAGAGTAATACAAAGTAAACTAATTGAGATGTATTCAATTTGGTTCATGTGTTAAATGAGTCTAATTTGAACTTAAACTCATTGAGCCAATTTAATTCAATGAATAGAGATTCATTAAATTAAAATTGACTTGAACCAATGGTTAAATTTGATCAACCATGGGAGAGAAGTGGTCAAGTTTGACTTGACTTGAGAGGAAGATGAAAGGTCAAGTTTGACTTGACCATTGCCACCTCATTTGTGAGTTTGCATTAAGTGGACTAATGATGATGTGCCACATCATCAAGGCCACTTATGTGTGTATGCCACCTCTGTTAGCTAGAGCCCTAGAGCCAATGATTTGATGATTGTATTTTGGACTTATTGTATCATATTCTATATAAATAAAGGCATTTGGATTTTCGTTATTATACTTACTTGTATTTGTAACACCCCTAGAAAGCCTAGATAAGAAAGTAAGGATAATGAGAGTTTAAAGGTAGTGAAAAGAAGGTGTAAATATTCTAAGTTGAATATTAAGATGGGAAGGATTTAGATGATTAAAACTTTATGAAAGAAAATAAAGTTGAGAATATAAATCATCTATATTTATAATACATGGAATTAATGTAAACAAAAGGAAGGAATATGAGATAATATATATGTGTATGAAATATTTATGCATAATGCATATACATGAATTATTTTGTACAAAAATATGTTAGGAGAAGGATTTGATCCTTGGTTCTCTTGTGGATGCATGCATGTGTTAACCAAGTGTGATAGGAGTGAATATTGTAAAAGGAGAGATAGGAATTTTAATTAAAGGAAATAAAAGAGAGAAATTAAAGGAAAGAAAAGAGAGAACTCAAGAAGCATTTCTCTAGAATATTCTTATCATTAAAGAGGAGAAATAAATAAGGAGGATGAATCAAGTCAAGTTTTCCTCCCCTCATTTTAGTATAAATAGGCATGGAGGGGTGACTTCAACTTCATCCTCAACTCATTCTCCTCCTCTCCTCCATTGGTGCCGAGAACTCACTCTCTCCCTCTTTTCTTCTTCTTGTTGCCGAGCAACACAAGAGGAAGAAACCTCTTCTTCCTCCTCACTCTCTCCCTCTTTTCTTTCTTGTTGTTGCCGAGCAACACAAGAGGAAGAAGTCTCTTCTTCCTCCCCCTCTCCACCAAAAGACCTAGCTTCCTCCATTGGTGCCGAGCAAAGCAAGCAAGGAAGAAAGGTCCACAAGCAAGTTCTCAACTCTAGGAAACTTAAGCAAAGAAGGTAAGCTTCCCCTCTCCTGTGGTACAAGGCTTTTATGTGATTTTCAGATTTATAAGGATTAGAAAACCTAGGAAAGAATTTAAGAAAATTCAGCTAAAGAAAAGGTTTTCAAATCTAAGATGATTTAAACAAGACCTTATTTCATGATAAGATTTTCTATGCTATGTAGAAGGATTCTTTTTCATGATTTTATATTGATATGATGTATGATCAGAGGAGTATCTAACCCTAGGATTTAACGAAAAATATTTTAAAGAGGCTAGGAAGATTATTGTCTAACCAAACTAGTGCAAGGTTCCTTCTATGAAATGCTAAGGACCTTTCTATGGTTTTCTTGCTTGGAAATTAATTGGAACCAAAAGAAAACTCACTTGTATGCTTCGGACCAGAAAGGTTAAGGGTTAGAAAGACTAAACATGCTCCTATGATAGGATATAAAGTTTCTTAAAGGGTGTTCACATTGCTAGAAACTCATGAACTCTTTTTAGGGTTTTTTGGCCATGAGAAAAGGGATAGCTTAGATTAGCCTAAACAAAAATATTAATATGCTCAAGACCTCTGTGATATTATGATATGAAAGTTAATTAATGCTCTCATGTTTAATTGGAATGTAGAAAATTGGTTACATGATATAAGACATGTAAGATCACAAGAGTCCTAGCTTGTTTATGATCCAATTTTGTGTATGATGTTCTTAGTAACTTTTGCCATGATATTTACTTAGACTTTCCATGCTTTAGGCCACTTAAGAAACCTAGCTTAAGGACTGGTAGGTTTCGGCCATGAAGGAAAATAAAAGAAAAAGGGAAAGAAACCTAGGAAATGCTATACATAATGAGAAGAAATGAAATTATGTTATGTAATATGCTATGATATGTTATAGCATAGGAAATGCTATACATAATGAGAAGAAATGAAATTATGTTATGTAATATGCTATGATATGTTATAGCATAGGAAATGCTATACATAATGAGAAGAAATGAAATTATGTTATGTAATATGCCATGATATGTTATAGCATAGGAAATGCTATACATAATGAGAAGAAATGAAATTATGTTACGTAATATGCCATGATATGTTATAGCATAGGAAATGCTATACATAATGAAAAGAAATGAAATTATGTTACGTAATATGCCATGATATGTTATAGCATAGGAAATGCTATACATAATGAGAAGAAATGAAATTATGTTACGTAATGATATGTTATAGCATAGGAAATGCTATACATAATGAAAAGAAATGAAAAAGAAAATGCATGAAAGATTGTTAGGGACATGATATGATAGTTATGCATGATAAGTTATTTTTGTATGGTTTGTACCAAGGGTGGGCTCCGTAAACGCCCCGGGGTCGATGGAGTAAGACTCGGGCCTCGTCAGTAATGGGCCTCTGAATGCCCTAGGTCGATGGAGTAAGACTCGGGCCTAGTATGTATGCATGGTAGGGTTCAAGACTTGCTACCTTGGACCTACCTATGAAGCGCGCGCATTATGTATGTGGTACAAACCGGGATCCCCTCTAATGATGATATTAATTTCAAGTACTTATAAGTATAAGTTTTCAAATTCATGATGCATTGCCTACATATGTGCTTGAATTATCTGATGATTAGATATAATGTCATGTGATATTATATGAATATGAATATGATACCCTTGTATGTCATATGCTTATGATACCTCGCATGATATTGATATGCAATGATATGAATTCGGTTTTAGTGAGTAGGAAAGGAACTTACTGAGCCATGAGTGCTCATAGCTTACTTTCCTTGTACCGCAGATATGGGGGACGGATATTCGAAACGACGGAGCAGCAGGAGGAGCAGATAGTGATGTGTGTGGTGGTGGCTCGGCAAGAACGATTCGGACAAATTAATATTTTTAGTTATATGATCAATATATGCACATTCGAACTAATCAGAATATGTGATATCATGCTTATTTAAATAAAAGGAATGATTTAAAATTTTCCGCTGTTATAGTATAACTAAAGCATGTACGTAAGTAGTATAAGATCGTAGCGCCGCCCTTGGGTAAGAAGGGTGGGCGTTACAGGTGGTAGTTTTGCCAGCTCACTACACACACATCAAGCTCCTTCCTGTCGCTCCAAGTAAGTACAGTTGCTTAATTTATTTATATGCAAAAATTAGTATGATACTCTAGGATACATGAATAATAGCCTAGGAAGGATACCTTAAGCTATACCCTAGAGAAGGGTGCATGATGACAAGTATGTGTTAAAAATAGTATGATACTCTAGGATGCATGAATGGTAGCCTAGGAAGGATACCTTAAGTTATACCCTAGAAAATGGTGCAAGATGATAAGTAGGTGATATTCTAGGATGCATGAATGGTAGCCTAGATACAAGAACCTTAGGCTATAACATAAGAAGGAATCTGAGCAGAAATTTTCATTCTAAGTTCGGGGACGAACTTTCAATAAGTAGGGGAGTTTGTAACACCCCTAGAAAGCCTAGATAAGAAAGTAAGGATAATGAGAGTTTGAAGGTAGTGAAAAGAAGGTGTAAATATTCTAAGTTGAATATTAAGATGGGAAGGATTTAGATGATTAAAACTTTATGAAAGAAAATAAAGTTGAGAATATAAATCATCTATATTTATAATACATGGAATTAATGTAAACAAAAGGAAGGAATATGAGATAATATATATGTGTATGAAATATTTATGCATAATGCATATACATGAATTATTTTGTACAAAAATATGTTAGGAGAAGGATTTGATCCTTGGTTCTCTTGTGGATGCATGCATGTGTTAACCAAGTGTGATAGGAGTGAATATTGTAAAAGGAGAGATAGGAATTTTAATTAAAGGAAATAAAAGAGAGAAATTAAAGGAAAGAAAAGAGAGAACTCAAGAAGCATTTCTCTAGAATATTCTTATCATTAAAGAGGAGAAATAAATAAGGAGGATGAATCAAGTCAAGTTTTCCTCCCCTCATTTTAGTATAAATAGGCATGGATGGGTGACTTCAACTTCATCCTCAACTCATTCTCCTCCTCTCCTCCATTGGTGCCGAGAACTCACTCTCTCCCTCTTTTCTTCTTCTTGTTGCCGAGCAACACAAGAGGAAGAAACCTCTTCTTCCTCCTCACTCTCTCCCTCTTTTCTTTCTTGTTGTTGCCGAGCAACACAAGAGGAAGAAGTCTCTTATTCCTCCCCCTCTCCACCAAAAGACCTAGCTTCCTCCATTGGTGCCGAGCAAAGCAAGCAAGGAAGAAAGGTCCACAAGCAAGTTCTCAACTCTAGGAAACTTAAGCAAAGAAGGTAAGCTTCCCCTCACCTGTGGTACAAGGCTTTTATGTGATTTTCGGATTTATAAGGATTAGAAAACCTAGGAAAGAATTTAAGAAAATTCAGCTAAAGAAAAGGTTTTCAAATCTAAGATGATTTAAACAAGACCTCATTTCATGATAAGATTTTCTATGCTATGTAGAAGGATTCTTTTCCATGATTTTATACTGATATGATGTATGATCAGAGGAGTATCTAACCCTAGGATTTAACCAAAAATATTATAAAGAGGCTAGGAAGATTATTGTCTAACTAAACTAGTGCAAGGTTCCTTCTATGAAATGCTAAGGACCTTTCTATGGTTTTCTTGCTTGGAAATTAATTGGAACCAAAAGAAAACTCACTTGTATGCTTCGGACCAGAAAGGTTAAGGGTTAGAAAGACTAAACATGCTCCTATGATAGGATATAAAGTTTCTTAAAGGGTGTTCACATTGCTAGAAACTCATGAACTCTTTTTAGGGTTTTTCGGCCATGATAAAAGGGATAGCTTAGATTAGCCTAAACAAAAATATTAATATGCTCAAGACCTCTGTGATATTATGATATGAAAGTTGATTAATGCTCTCATGTTTAATTGGAATGTAGAAAATTGGTTACATGATATAAGACATGTAAGATCACAAGAGTCCTAGCTTGTTTATGATCCAATTTTGTGTATGATGTTCTTAGTAGCTTTTGCCATGATATTTACTTAGGCTTTCCATGCTTTAGGCCATTTAAGAAACCTAGCTTAAGGACTGGTAGGTTTCGGCCATGAAGGAAAATAAAAGAAAAAGGGAAAGAAACCTAGGAAATGCTATACATAATGAGAAGAAATGAAATTATGTTATGTAATATGCTATGATATGTTATAGCATAGGAAATGCTATACATAATGAGAAGAAATGAAATTATGTTATGTAATATGCTATGATATGTTATAGCATAGGAAATGCTATACATAATGAGAAGAAATGAAATTATGTTATGTAATATGCCATGATATGTTATAGCATAGGAAATGCTATACATAATGAGAAGAAATGAAATTATGTTACGTAATATGCCATGATATGTTATAGCATAGGAAATGCTATACATAATGAAAAGAAATGAAATTATGTTACGTAATATGCCATGATATGTTATAGCATAGGAAATGCTATACATAATGAGAAGAAATGAAATTATGTTACGTAATGATATGTTATAGCATAGGAAATGCTATACATAATGAAAAGAAATGAAAAAGGAAATGCATGAATGATTGTTAGGGACATAATATGATAGTTATGCATGATAAGTTATTTTTGTATGATTTGTACCAAGGGTGGGCTCCGTAAACGCCTCGGGGTCGATGGAGTAAGACTCGGGCCTTGTAAAGCCCGAAAAATTCCCGAATTTATTTTAGAATTATTCTATGATTTTTCTGGAGTTTTTAGATATTTTTCCGGAATTTTCCGAGTAGCGGAAGTAGCAAAAATAAATAGAATCGTAAAACGGCCTAAGCGGGAATTGAACCCGAGACCTACGGTTTACGGATAATGTTAGAAACCAGTGAACCCAGCAGGGCCGTGCTGAAAGGAAAGGGATTCAATAATATTTATGTTAGGTTTGGGCGGAAATTACCACTTAATATAAATAGGAGGTTCAAGTGGGTTTGGTTTATTTTAACTTAGTTTTGGTTTGGAAATCTCTCAACCAAAACCTCACGCCACTTTTTCTCCTCTCCCAAAACCTCACGCCGCCTCTTCTTTCCTCCTCCTTCTCTCGGCGCCCTAGCCCAAGGTCCCTAGGTTCATCTTCCGGCGACGACTCCAACACGAAAGAGGTTCTTCTCCGCGAGAGGAACGCGAAGACGTGATCGGATCGTCGAGAGGATCATCTCCACCGGAGTTCTAGCGAATAGAATCGTAAGAAATTACGATCAAGAGGTAAGAAACCCCTCACCTGCAGTATAATAGCTTCCGGTTGAGTTTTTATACTTTAGTTAGGATGTATGCGGATTTTTATCGATATCTAGGGTGTATTTAACTCTCTTCGCAGATTAGGGACTTAGTTGAGCACCTTTAGATGGGCCGGGCATGTCTTCCCTCTTCAGATAGGAGGTTAGATGTTGTCGGGTGCCTAGAGGTGGTCTCCCTAATAGGAAGAAGAGTTAGAGCATCCCAGGTGTTCGATAAAATAGCTAGTTTAGTAAAAATGCACCATAGGCATTTGTAACAGCTCAGTTAGATACTTTAGAGGTATCTATTCAGTATTTTCAGTTTATTTCAGCTTATATGGATTAGATATCCAATGGGTGGGCTCCCACAGTCGCCTCTAGGTTTAGATAACCTAGCTCTAGGTTCAGATAACCTAGGAATAGTATGAAAAAGCATGTATTAGCTATTTCAGTATTTTATTTTCAGTGGCACTGTACTGGATTAGATATCCATTGGGTTGGACTCCCACAGTCGTCCCTAGGTTCAGACAACCTAGTAAACCCTGCTAAATTCGGGACTTGCAACCCCGGGTCTAGTAGGGATGCGCGCACAGCAAGTACAGTTGCCGGGCCCAACAGCATGTTTATTATTTTCACTTATTATGTACTAGTTTTCAAACTCAAAATCAGTTATGTTAGTTGAGTTGATTTCAGCTTCAGTTTAGTTTAGTTTAGCTCAGTATTATGTTTCAGTTCAGTTCTCTATGTTAGCTTTATGATTAGTTGTATGCTATGCCATGACTTGTTCAGTATGCCATGTTTCTATGATTGTATGCCATGCCATGCTAGCCTGTTCAAAATATTTTCGAATAGCATGTTTTCAAATCATAACTGCATCGTATGCATGATTTTGTGAGGTAGATGGTTTCTTACTAAGCGTTAGCTTACAGATACTACTTTTCTTATACTGCAGATACAGGTAAAAGAAAAGTGGATTAGCAGTGGAGGCTGGAGGTCAATGCAGATGAGGATGTGTGTGTGTGGAACTGGAATGAAAGATCTCAGGGATCTAACAAGTTTTAATTATGCATTAGAACTCGTTAGCATTTACGTTCAGCACTTTCAGCTTATTAGTTTTGATACTTTCATTTTCATGCAATTTAGATTTGGAACGCATTGAACTATGAAAGAATGTTTTAAAATGTCAGTAATCATGTTAGAATGTTATTACATGTTGTTAGAATAGTTTATTATGCAGTAGGTAGTCGTTAGATTGTATTTTGGCACGCCAAAGTGCTGAAGTCTGATTTTCCGGGCGAAATCAGACTCTGATCGGTCTCCAGACCGATCAGAGCCTGATCGTGCCACTGGATCGGTCTGCCGACCGATCCAGACGGATACAGTATGCTACTGTATCCTCCTGGATCGGTCAGCCGACCGATCCAGCGCAATACAGTAGCTTCCGGAGAATTCCCAGGTTCCTGGATCGGTCTGCCGACCGATCCAGACATACCTGGATCGGTCAGCCGACCGATCCAGCGCAATACAGTAGCTTCCGGAGAATTCCCAGGTTCCTGGATCGGTCTGCCGACCGATCCAGACATACCTGGATCGGTCTGCCGACCGATCCAGCTGGGGACAGAATCGTAGCAGGTCTGATCGATCCGTGGATCGATCAGCAGCTAGCTGGGAAGTAAATTATGAGTCCCTAGCTAAGTTGGGATGTTTAGTTTCCCCTCTTTAGCACATGTACACCAGCAAAGGAGGTCTTTAGACCTTTCTTATCAGCTGTCTTAGTTATAGTAGAGTAAAATTTTAATTAGCCCAGCTTTCCGCACAGTATAGTTTAGCACAGTACAACTGTAGCGATTCGCCTTATAGCCTAGTAGTAGAAGGCGGGTCGTTACAGGCCTCGTCAGTAATGGGCCTCTGAATGCCCTAGGTCGATGGAGTAAGACTCGGGCCTAGTATGTATGCATGGTAGGGTTCAAGACTTGCTACCTTGGACCTACCTATGAAGCGCGCGCATTATGTATGTGGTACAAACCGGGATCCCCTCTAATGATGATATTAATTTCAAGTACTTATAAGTATAAGTTTTCAAATTCATGATGCATTGCCTACATATGTGCTTGAATTATCTGATGATTAGATATAATGTCATGTGATATTATATGAATATGAATATGATACCCTTGTATGTCGTATGCTTATGATACCTCGCATGATATTGATATGCAATGATATGAATTCGGTTTTAGTGAGTAGGAAAGGAACTTACTGAGCCATGAGTGCTCATAGCTTACTTTCCTTGTACCGCAGATATGGGGGACGGATATTCGGAACGACGGAGCAGCAGGAGGAGCAGATAGTGATGTGTGTGGTGGTGGCTCGGCAAGAACGATTCGGACAAATTAATATTTTTAGTTATATGATCAATATATGCACATTCGAACTAATCAGAATATGTGATATCATGCTTATTTAAATAAAAGGAATGATTTAAAATTTTCCGCTGTTATAGTATAACTAAAGCATGTACGTAAGTAGTATAAGATCGTAGCGCCGCCCTTGGGTAAGAAGGGTGGGCGTTACAGTATTGGTGCCAAATAAACTAAGTATAATAATGTCCTTGAGTAGACGGTTCTTACCTATATCAATCGGTTAGTTGAACCGATAGTGAGATGATATAGGGAACACTACTCTTAATCATTCCTAGTCGAGTATTAACATTCAGGGACAATATTAATGCAATAAGACTAGCATGTAGGTCTACTCGATGACTTGATCTCACAAGTCATGGATATAGAGATATCAAGTTGACACATGGGTATACATTATAGAATGTATACTGAATGACCCGGCATGAGAAAGTATCATGGATCGTTATATGAGTGTCATATACTCTCTCATGTGGCTATTAGTATGACTACTAGTCCTTAGACCTAAAGTCACCATAGATCCCTACATAAGGAGTTATGTACTTTAGTTTCGTCAAACGTCACCCGTAACTGGGTGGACTATAAAGGTGATTACTGGGTATGTAACAAATTATGCGGAGGGATGTGAGTGATGTAGATGGGATCTATCCCTCCTATATGACGGGAGTGACATCGGTATTCTTGATAGTGTGAGACCACGAAGTGCATGGTCATACCCAAATGAGTCAATATAGGATATTGAGCTCATTTGATTTAGTGAGTCTACTTGAAGTTCAAGATTTAGATTGGTTAGAGGATGACACGGTCTATGCCTCACATTGATCAATCTAGATGTCTAGGATAGAAGGACACTTGTCATATATTGTGAGGAGTCACAATTAGTAGTCACAAGGTGATGTTGGATCTCGACATTCTTGTAACTTGGGTAGTAATGATGTGTTGCTAGATACCGCTCATTACTTATGCTCCTAAATGGGTTTAGGGCATTGCCAACGTTACAAGAACCTATAGGGTCACACACTTAGGACAATTAGATGGAGATTAGGTTCATATGATGAACCAAGAGGATTAGATTCATTTGATGAATCAAATTGGATTAAGAGTAATTCTAATTGGGCTAACTTGAGTTCGACTCAAGTTGATTCATGTGTTCAATGAGTCTAATTTAGATTTTGACTCATTGAATCAATTTAATTAAATGAATTAGATTCATTATATTAAGTTGGCTTGAATCAAATGGTTGGATTCGATCAACCATGGAAGAGATTTGGTCAAGTTTGACTTGACTTGAGAGGAAGATTAAAAGTCAAGTTTGACTTGACTTTATGCCACCTCATTGGTGAGTTGGCAATCATATGGACCAATGATGTTACTCCACATCATCATAGGTGCCACCTCATGGAAGTTACAAAGCCATTTTCCTTAATAGCTTCACATTAATTGCACTTAATGCAATTTTGGGAGTTACACAATGGAGAGTGGCCGGCCACTTTTGGTTTGAATGAGAATTCAATTTTTCATTCAAGTGTGCATTTTCTTCCTTCTTCCTCTCTAGCTCTCCCACTCCTCCTTCCTTGGCCGAACCACATAGGTGCTAGCACACCTTGGTTTTTGGTCACCTCCACCTAGTGTGTTTGTGTGGATACGTGTAGAGAGTTGTCTACATTGACAACTTCGAGATCCGACGTACCGAGGACGAGCGGGATACGAAAAAGGGCACGCAACAAGGGTATAATTCTTCTTCATGTAGATCTAGGAGTAGATCTAAGTTGTAAACTCGTACTTGTATTGTTTTTGAAAAGTTTTCTTCGCACGAGATCCAGTGGCATGGGAGATTCGGGGTTTTCGCGACGCGAAAAAGCGGTTTTCGCAGCCCGAAAAACCCAACAACCTCATGAGGGAGACCAAGAGTTGTGACTCTTGGTATCCCATGGAGATTTAAAACCCTTTTGATGTGGTCGGCCACATTTTTTTTGGAGCATTTGGTGCTTTGTGTAACATCATTCTTCTTCCTCTCTACCTTTCTTCTCTCCCTCTCCTCCACCATTGCTATCCTCTAAGGTTGCTAGCACATCTTTAGAGGTTCTCTCCATCGATTTGTTCGTGTGGATACGCATAGAGGGTTGTACACTTGACAACCTTGAGATCTGGTGAACCTTGGATGAGCGGGATACGCGAAAGGCTTCGCTACAAAGGTATAAGTCTCTTCCTTGTAGATCTAGTGTAGATCTAGGCTTGAAAACATGTACACGAAGTTTTTACGAAATTTTATAACTTCGGACGGATCCAGTGGCATGGGATTCGGGGTTTCTACAATGTAAAAAGTGGTTTTTGTGACCCGAAAAACCCAACACTTTGGTATCGGCAAACGTCACCTATAACAAGGTGGACTATAAAGTTGATTACTGGGTATGTGAGTGATGTAGATGAGGATCTATCCCTTCCATATAATGGAATTGATATCTATAAACTTATTGGCATGTTTTGACGCACATTCACATACTTTGAGCATGCTTGATCTATGCATTTTCATACTTTCAGCTTTCCTTTTTAGCATATTTACTCTCTTTGTTCGGAGATCTGCTTTTGTGTATTTTCTATACACAGGAGTCAAAATTGGTGAAGATTTCATGTTCGAAGACAAATCTGTGAGCAAAGTAAGGGAAGAAGGTGCCCTACCTGAACCACGCACTGCCCTGCTCTGGGGGGTTTCCCAGGCCGTGTGGAGATCACGAACCAGAAGGCTGCAGCAGGAAACGAAGTGGTCATGGTCGTGTGAACCTCACACGACCGTGCAAGGATATGATGAACCCAGACATGAGAAGAAGCCTAGGCCTTGTGCATCACACGGCCATGTGAGTTTTCCAGAGATAAGAGAAGCCGTGGCCGTGTGTCTTACACGGCCGTGTGAGGTTCTCAGTGGCAGGGAAGGAAGCAGGCCATGTGCATCACACGGCCGTGCCAGATTTCCAGAGGTTAAGGCAGTTCAGGTCGTGTAGATCTACACGGCCATGTAAAGGGGCCATTGGCGGATGTTTGCCACAACCGTGTTTCACACACGGCCGTGCAAGGCTGGCAGAGAGGAGAGTGGGCAGGGTCATGTGAACCTCCCACGGTCGTGCCACGAGGCCGTGTGGCGCCCAAAGTTCACCTCTATTTAAACCCTTCTTCAAGATTTGAAAGGGGATCTTCTCTCTCTTGGGAGAGAGCGAGATTTGAGTCTTTCCTTCCAATCTTGAGAGGATTTCTAGGCGATCTAAAGGAGAATCTTCAACGGATTCGACTCCAGGAGTATGGATTGGATCCGAAGACCAAGCTTCATCTTAAATAAGTTTTCTTTCTCTCCTCTTCTTGGATTGGGGATCAAGAAATGCTTGTAATCTTTGTATTTTCGGATTTCTCTCTTCGATTCATGGAGTAGATCTTTTTGATTTTGGATGGAGGGAGTATTTGTATGATGAATTGATGTAAACTCTTGTGGATTTGTCATTTCCTTGTTTCTATGTTATTGTCTTGTTTGTATCAATTCAATCTTGAATGAATTGTTGTGATGTGGACCTAATTCTCATTTTAGATTGATTGTTTGAATGACCTATGGATCTTGTAGAGATTGTCTCCCACTCGATTTTCCGAGGGAAGCACGCGAAAGGTGCAAGCTCGTGTAAGGACGTTTGAGGGATAAGATTTAGGAAAAAATAGGATAATTCAAGAAGGTAAGATAGATTTAGGGATTAATCTTTATATCTTATGGGTTGAGAAGTATGATCTTTGTGTTGATTATCCGAGGGATTTTCGTGACAGGAACATGCCCGTGTAAGGACAACATAAGTTCATATCTAATTGATCACATTTAGGTATAGATTTCAATCCTAGGCCGGTTGTCTATTGGAAGAGAGAACCGACAACCTTCTATAAATGTTGGACAATTGAGAAATAGGATTTGGTAGATCATTTACATTGAGGAATCTTACAAAGAAACCAAAACTCCTAGAACATTCCTTTATCATAGCCCATAATCTTGTTTGTTGATCTTTCATTTCTATGTTTACTTTTCATTAGTTACATTTATCTTTTGAAAACCAATTGATTAGTTGTTTAGCTAACTCGTGTTGAAGCATTTCTAGTGCTTATTCCAGTCCCTGTGGATACGATAATCTTTTATATTACTTGCGACATTTCCGTACACTTGCGGATGTCAACAAGTTTTTGGTGTCGTTGCCGGGGATTGTGCTATAATATTAGGAATTATGAATTGAGTTAGACTAGACATAACTTTTCTTTTCATTTGCATAGTTATAACTAATTGTTAGAATTCTGTTTTTATAAGTTTTTCATTTCTTGTATAACATTCTTGTCAATTTCTTTCTATTGTGATTCTAATTCTGTATTTTTTATTCTAACGTCTTGTTTGATCTTTTCTATGTTTTTGAAATTCCTTCGTGACCTTCCTAATTCTTTCTGAATTCGGTGACTGTAACTTGTATCTCCTGTACCTCTTTTCTTTTGTACACCAAAAATAGTTTTCAGGTCGTTAGGAAATTATGGAGCCCCAAGGTCTGCCAAGGGACTAGGACCTGTTGTTTTCCCTGAAATTCAAGCAAGAAATTTTATGCTTAAACCTTCCTTCATTTCAATGGTTCAGAAATATGAGGATGTTCCATCTGATATTATACAGCTATTGGCCTTTCCCTTTAGTCTGCAAGGTGCTGCAAAGAGATGGTATAATTCCTTGAATCTCAAAGTATCAAAACCTGGGATGAGTTAGAACAGAGATTCTTGGGTAGGTATTCCCTCCCCCCCCAGAAGACTACTTATTTGAGAAGTCAAATTCTGAATTTTAAACAACTTGCTTGGGAAGAGTTACATCAAGCCTGGGAAAGATATTCATATCTTTTACAGTCATGTCCACATCACGGTATTGAGGGATGGTTAATTATGCACTTATTTTATGAAGGGCTTTCTCTCTCAAATAAGAGTCAACTAGATATAGCTTCTGGAGGATCTTTTCTTAAGAAAAATTTAGAGAAAGCCTGTGGGATAATCTACAGGATCGCATCAAATTTTAATGATTGGTCAGGACAAAATGACGCAATTCTAACGGTTAATACAGTGGAAGAAAAGGAAAATGGGGAGAAAGGAATTATTCTGAATCAGAATGATCTTCGAGTATTATTGCCTTGGTGTTATGAGTCTCTTTTAAAAATATTCAATGAAGAAGCAGTTTCAATGGAGGAGAAGAAAGGGGATGATACTTTTCTAGAAGATGAAGAAGATTTGGAGAAAGGATCCCAAGATGAAGAGATTAAGTTGATAGAGCAAGAGCTAACTGTGCCAGAAATAGTATCACCCCAACCTGAGCTTAAGTCATTTCCATCAACTCTAAAATATGAATTCCTCGGACCAAATTCCACTTTTCCAGTTATAATCAATGCTAGTCTAATTGAGTCTGAAACACAGAGGTTGGTCGAAGAGTTGAAGCTGCATAGAAAAGCAATTGGATACACTATTGATGATATAAAAGGGATTAGTCCTTCCCTTTGCATGCATAGGATTTTACTTGAGGAGGGCTATAAAAATTCAATTGAGTACCAGAGGAGGTTGAATCCAAATCTGAAAGAGGTAGTAAAAAAAGAGGTGCTCAAACTTCTTGATGTTGGTATCATTTATCCAATTTCAGACAGTGAATGGGTGACGTAGTCCCAAAGAAAGGGGGAATGACTGTTATCAAAAACGAGGAAAATAAATTGATTCCAACACGAACAGTAACGGGGTGGCGAATGTGTATTGATTATCGAAAGCTGAACAAGGAAACGAGGAAGGATCATTTTCCCTTACCTTTTATTGATGAAATGCTTGAGAGATTGGCTAAGCACTCGTATTTTTGCTACTTGGATGGATTTAGGATTTTTTTCAAATTCCAATTCATCCCCAAGTTCAAGAGAAGACTACTTTCACATGCCCCTATGACACTTTTGCTTATCGCCGTATGCCTTTTGGGCTTTGTAATGCTCCAACCACTTTCTAGAGATGTATGATGGCAATTTTTTCAGATTTAATAGAGAAAATTATGGAGGTATTCATGGATGATTTCTCAGTATACGGGAATGACTTTGACACTTGTTTATCTAATCTCTCTACAGTTCTTCAAAGATGTGAAAAGAGGAATTTAGTGTTAAACTGGGAGAAATGTCATTTCATGGTTAGAGAAGGAATTGTTTTGGGGCATAAAATATCAGAACGTGGGATTGAAGTGGATCAAGCAAAAGTAAAAGTGATAGAAAAACTACCCCCACCAATTAATGTAAAAGGAGTGAGAAGTTTCCTAGGGCATGCCGGATTCTCTAGGCGTTTTATCAAGGGCTTTTCAAAAATTGCTAAGCCTTTAACAAATTTGCTAATCAAGGATGTTGAATTTTATTTTGACAAAGAATGCATGGAGGCCTTTAGTAAAATTAAAAGTGCCCTTATTTCAGCCCCAGTAATTCAAGCTCCGGATTGGAATCTTCCTTTTGAGATAATGTGTGATGCAAGTGACTTCGCAGTAGGGGCAGTGTTAGGATAAAGAAAAAATAAGATTCTACATGCTATACATTATGCAAGTCAAACGCTTGATGCAGCTCAAGTGAATTATTCCACTACTGAAAAAGAACTTCTAGCCGTAGTATTTGCATTTGATAAGTTTAGATCATATCTGGTAGGTTCAAAGGTAATAGTTTATAATGATCATGCAGCTATCCGATATTTACTAAGCAAGAAAGATGCTAAACCACGACTTATCAGATGAATTTTATTACTTCAAGAGTTCAACCTCGAGATTAGAGATAAGAAGGGAGCGGAGAACGTAGTAGCTGACCACTTATCCAGAGTTTGGAAAAATAAGGAAAAGGATGCAGATTTTGACTTACCTATTGATGATATTTTTCCTGATGAGCACCTTATATCCATATCGAGTGCTAAAATACCTTGGTATGTGGATTTTGTAAATTTCCTGGCAAGCGAAGTCCTACCCCCATATTTCTCCAATCAACAAAAGAAAATTTTTTGTTCAAATGTGAAGAATTATATTTGGGATGAACCTCTCCTTTATAGGAAATGCAATGATGTGATTTATCGAAGATGTATACCTGAGGAAGAAGTCAAGGATATCCTATTTCATTGTCATTCTTCTTCTTATGGAGGACATTTGGGGAGCTCTAAGACCGAGCAAAAATCCTTCAAGCAGGCTTTTATTGGCCCACTTTATTCAAAGATGCCAAGAAATTTGTACAATCATGTGATCAATGTCAGAGGACTGGAAATATTACTAGGAGGAATGAAACGACATTGAATTACATACTTGAAGTAGAATTATTTGATGTATGGGGAATATACTTCATGGGGCCATTTCCCTTTTCATATGGGAATAGGTTTATCCTTGTAGCAGTGGATTATGTGTCCAAATGGGTAGAAGCTATAGCCTCTCCTACAAGTGATGCGAGAACAGTTATCAAATTATTTAAAAGCATAATTTTTCCGAGATTTGTCGTGCCTAAGGCAGTCATTAGTGATGGGGGATCACACTTTATAGAAACACAGTTTGAGAATTTACTTAGAAAATATGGAGTGAGCCACAAAGTAACAACGCCATATCATCCACAAACTAATGGGCAAGCTGAGATCTCCAACCGTGAAATTAAAGCCATACTAGAGAAAACAGTATTAACTTCGCGAAAGGATTGGTCATGGAAGCTAGATGATGCCTTATGGGCATATCGTACTGCCTACAAGACTCCTATTGGGATGACTCCATTTCGGTTAGTTTATGGAAAACCTTGTCATCTTCCAGTAGAATTAGAACATAAAGCCTATTGGGCAATTACAAATCTAAACATGAATCTCAAGGAAGCAGGGGAGAAAAGGAAGCTTCAGTTGAATGAGCTTGATGAATTGAGATTGGATGCTTATGAACATGCTAGATCTTATAAGGAAAGAATAAAGAAGCGGCATGATCAACACATTCTCTGAAAAAGTTTCAAGGAAGGAGATCTAGTTTTATTATTTAATTCAAGGCTAAAGCTTTTTCCAAGAAAGCTTAAATCAAAGTGGACAGGTCCGTTTGAGGTTAGAAAGGTTTATCCTTTTGGAGCGGTAGATATTTGGAATAAAGATCTTGGATTGATTAAGGTAAATGGCCAACGGTTGAAGGAATATGTGCACAGTATGAAATTGGAAGAGAAACAAAGGTTGTATTTTTCTGAACCTTGTCCTCCAGATTGACTTTTTAGTTAAGTCATGTTCTAGGTTTCAATTCTTCATTAGTAGTGTTTTACTTGGTTTTTGTTTTGTTTTTAGGTTGAAATTTCACTTCCATGAGCTGGCCATGATTTCTTCATGGCCATGGAAGTGTGGGAGGAGCTAGAATGGAGGAGAAGTGTCAATTGGAGCAAAACAGAGCATGATCGTGTGCTGCACACGGTCAGGCTTACGGTGCAGAAAGGGGAGATGCTTGGGCCGTGTCTACATGACACAGCCGTGTGGAGTCTCCAGAGAAGAAAAGGTAGGTGGCCGTGTACCAGACACGACCGTGTGAAGAATCCAGAGGAGGAAAGCTTCTCGGTCGTGTCTCACACACGACCGTGTGAGGGAACTAGTGCAAAAGCCTGCACTGGTCGTGCCATCTGACACGGCCGTGTGAAGAATCCAGAGGAGGAGAGTTTCTCGGCCGTGTCTACCACACGGCCGTGTGAAGGAACCAGTGCAAAAGCCTACACTGGCTGTGTCATCTGACATGACCGTGTACTGATTTCAGAAAAGAAGGTTATTGAGGCCGTGTTCCGAACACGACCTTGCTAGGAAAGCCGAGAAGGAGATGAGTATGGTCGTGTCTTAGACACGACCGTGCAGAGAAAGAGGAACTAGGCCTTGTAATGATACACGACCCAGTCCACACCCTTAAAGGGAGTTAGGGCACGGGGTGTGGGCGGCACACGGCCGCACACCCCGTTCCCTCTTCTTCCTTCTCTCTCATTTTTCTTATCTCTAGGATTTTAGCCACCATTTCTAATTTCTTCCTCTCATTCTCCTTTTGAAGGCTCGAATCTCTTCCACCATGGAAAATGTGATGGAGGAATCCTCTTCTACAAGGAAAGGGAAGGAGAAGATGGTTGCAACAAAGGAGAAAAACTTTTGTTTTAAAGGAATTTCTAATGATTTTGGTATTGTCTTCTCTAGTGAGGAACAACGTTTTAGGTATTCTTCTTTATGTAAACGCCCTCTTGTAAGTACCAAATTTATGGATGATGAAACTTTGGTAACATTAGGGTTTAAGGATGATTTAAATTGGTTGTTTGAAAGAATAGGCTGGAGTGGTTTAATGACAATGAGATATCCTACCTATCCTAGAATCGTTTTTGAATTTTTGAGTTCCATAACGGTTGATAATGTTCAAGGTGGGGGTAGACTAAATTTTTTACTGTTTAATGAGGATTATGAATGGGTGTTGAGTGATTTTAATACTTGTTATGAGTTGCCTAAGAATGATTTGTGTACAATTTTACTTCAGTTCAAAAATTCACGCTTTTGGCAACACATTTCTGAACAGTCACATTTTAACCCTCATAATTCTAGAGCTCTTCACATTATTAACCCCATTTTTAGATATGCTTATTTAGTCATGAAGAATACCATATTTGGGAGAGAAGACAAAGTGGGATTAGTAAGACTTGTAGATTTGTACTGTTTATGGGCAATGGTTGAGAATGTTGATTTTAATTCAGGTTATTTCTTTCTTAAACATTTAGTGAAACTTGGAAAATCTGACTCTACCACACCTATTATTTTTGGTGGATTATTAACTCAGTTTCTTTGGTGTTAGGGTGTGATTTAAATGAATTGGAAATGATTGATAATTCTTGTAGATTAGACTTGAACTCATGTTTAGCAATAAAAATGATAAGACGTGAAGAACATGGATATAGTCTTCTTATTAAGAATAATTTCCCTTTAAGACTACCCAATCATGACCTCACTACCATTCATGTTAGGGAAAATTGGTGTTTGAAATTAGCAATTCAACATTCGAAAATATTGTCAAATTCATTTTCAAAAAGAGTTCCTTTGGTCAATCGTGATGTTCATAGCTTTAATTTTCAAGAACTTCATTCTGCTCTGGATAATATTCATAATAATTTTAATGTGACTGAAAAATTTCTTTCTAATAATAAACCCATGGAAGAAGAACAATTTAAAAAACTGCAAGATTGTTTCAAAAGTGAGAGGGAATTGTGTGAAAAGATTTCTCAATTTATGAATTCTTATAGAACCCATTGTGAGTTTAATGAAGATTTTCGGGGGTATATGAGTTTTTTTCAAGATGATGTTGACAAACTGTTCGAGTGTCATATGTTTGTTAGAAATGAAGTAAGGTGGTTTATTGATTACTTCCCTTTTATTCTGCCTAAATTTCCTGATCTACCTCCACCTCCACTATATTGATTTCATCGGGACGATGAAAAGTTTGAGTCTGGGGGTGGTGTCAAACCTAATTTCTTTTTGCATTCTAGTTTTCAGTTTTTGCTTGTTTTCTGCATGTTTAGTTTTTGTTTTTGCATTCTATTTCGATTGTCTAGCTTGAGTGCTTGTTTTGATAGTCATTTAACTATCTTTTGAAATCTTGTGGCATACATCTTGAGAACATCAAAACTTCACTTATATGCTTTCTTGTCTTCAAGAAAAATGTTAGCACGTTTATTATCTAGATTCATGATGTTGTAAATGAAGCTAGTAGTATGCCTAGTGTACCTCTTTTCTCTATCTTGAGTAGCATAAAATAAGCTAAGTATCTTATGGAGAAGAGTTTTAGTTTTGGCTTGACCTTAAGGATCTTACTTTCACTACACCTTGACTTGATGCTTGAATGGTTGATATCATTGAAATAGTCATGATTCATCTTGTTTGTTTAGTACTTGGTTTCCATGGTGTTTTTTCAAACTTCATTTTGGTTATTAGATGAGGCTCAACTCATGCAAGCTCATTTGGAAAAATCAAAATATCCCAACATTTGTGCTAAAAGTACACTTGTGAAATAAGATTTGCACAATGCAAATGCTTATGAAAAAAAATTGAAAAAAAGCAATGAAAAAAAAGTGAATATGGGATATAAAAAACCGTCGTCGTGAGTGGAATCTAGCAAGTCACCCATTTGAGATCGAGTTTGGTTATTGGGGAAATGACTGCTTAGCTTCTCTTGAGATTGAGCACACCTTTGAAACATTAGGTTGATTGAGAAATATGAACCAAGTGTGTGGCAAGTAAGTGTCTATCACTGGTTACTTGTCTATCACTGGAAACATTAGGAATTCAAATTTGATGACGACTTGACTAGAACATAGATTGAAACTTGAAGGGTTTTAAGTACTTTTTGCACTGAGCACAAGATACTTATGCTTGAGCCATACTTGACTTTGTTTTCATGATCATGCTTGTTAGTGAAACTTTTTGACAGAGTTAGGAAAGTACATTATGGTTTATGAATGTGTTGTAGAACATATGAATGTAGATTGTAACATTTTGCTTGAGGACAAGCAAAGGTTTAAGTTTGGGGGTGTGATGTGCGTAGATTGTATACACTTATTGGCATGTTTTGACTCACTTTCACATACTTTGAGCATGCATAATCTATGCATTTTCGTACTTTCAGCTTTCCTTTTTAGCATATTTACTCTCTTTGTTCGGAGATCTACTTTTGTGCATTTTCTGTATACAGGAGTCGAAATTGGTGAAGATTTCATGTTCAAAGCAAAATCTGTGAGCAAAGCAAGGGAAGAAGGTGCCCTACCTGAACCACACACTGCCCTGCTCTGGGGGGTTGCCCAAGCCATGTGGAGATCACGGGACAGAAGGCTGCAGCAGGAAATGAAGTGGTCATGGCCGTGTGAACCTGACACGACCGTGCAAGGATCTGAAGAACCCAGACATGAGAAGAAGCCTAGGCCATGTGCATCACACGGCTATGTGAGTTTTCCAGAGACTGGAGAAGCCTCGGCCGTGTGTCTCACACGACTGTGTGAGGTTCTCAATGGCAGGGAAGGAAGTAGGCCGTGTACATCACACGACCATGCCAGATTTCCAGAGGCTAAGGCAGTTCAAGCCTTGTAGATCTACACGATCATGTAAAGGGGCCATTGGCGGATGTTTGCCACGGCCGTGTTTCACACATGGCCGTGCAAGGCTGGCAGAGAGGAGAGTGGGCAGGGCCGTGTGAACCTCACACGGGTGTGCCACGGGGTCGTGTGGCACCCAAACTTCACCTCTATTTAAACCGTTCTTCAAGATTTGAAAGGGCATCTTCTCTCTCTTGGGAGAGAGCGAGATTTGGGTCTTTCCTTCCAATCTTGGGAGGATTTCTGGGCGTTCTAAAGGAGAATCTTCAACGGATTCGACTCCGGGAGCGTGGATTAGATCCGAAGACCAAGCTTCATCTTAGATAAGTTTTCTTTCTCTCCTCTTCTTGGATTGGGGATCAAGAAATGCTTGTAATCTTTGTATTTTCAAATTTCTCTCTTCGATTCATGGAGTAGATCTCTTTGTTTTAGGATGGAGGGAGTATTTGTATGATGAATTGATGTAAACTCTTGTGGATTTTTCATTTCCTTATTTCTATGATATTGTCTTGTTTGTATCAATTCAATCTTGAATGAATTGTTGTGATGTGGACCTAATTCTCATTTTAGATTGATTGTTTGAAAGTCCTATGGATCTTGTAGAGATTGTCTCCCACTAGATTTTCTGAGGGAAGCACGCGAAAGGTGCAAGCCCGTGTAAGGACGTTTGAGGGATAAGATTTAGGGAAAACTAGGATAATTCAAGAAGGTAGGATAGATTTAGGGATTAATCTTTATATCTTATGGGTTGAGAAGTATGATCTTTGTGTTGATTATCCGAGAGATCTTCGTGACAGGAACATGCCCGTGTAAGGACAACATAAATTCATATCTAATTGATCACATTTAGGTATAGATTTCAGTCTAGGCCGGTTGTATATTGCAAGGGAGAACCGGCAACCTTCTATAAATATTGGACAATTGAGAAATAGGATTTGGTAGATCATTTACATTGAGGAATCTTACAAAGAAACCAAAACTCCTAGAACATTCCTTTATCATAGCCCATAATCTTGTTTGTTGATCTTTCATTTATATGTTTACTTTTTATTAGTTACATTTAGTTTTTGAAAACCAATTGATTAGTTATTTAGCTAACTCGTGTTGAAGCATTTCTAGTGCTTATTCCAGTCCCTGTGGATACGATAATCTTTTATAGTACTTGCGACCTTTCCGTACACTTGCGGAGGTTAACAAGAAGCCACAAGAATTACTCCTTTTCACCTAGTTTATGGGGGTGAAACAGTGATTCCAATTGAAGTCGAAGTAGAGTCTGATCGAAGAAGGCTTTATGATGACAACAACATAGATCGACGCCTTATGGAGATTGACTTAATAGAGGAAGCACAGGACAAAGTAGCAACAAGGCTTATTTCCTATCAGTAAAGAATGAGACAAAATTATAACAAAAGAGTTATTCCAAAGTTCTTTTAAGTAGGTGATCTAGTATAGAAGCGCATCAAGCCTGTGGGAGATGTTAACAAGCTAGAACCCCAATGGGAAGGACCTTATAAAATCATACAGAAACTTATATCGGGCGCCTATTACCTCCAAAATACAGAAGGGAGAAAACTCAAACGACCTTGGAGTGCTAATCATTTGCAGCCATATAGAACTTAGAAAATATGCCTGTAAGTCATTTATGTATCTTGTTCAAACATTGTTAATATGAATAACAGATAAAGTGCAGGCAATTTTATTTGGAGAGGTAATATCCTCTTCTTTAAACCTCCATATAGTGGATCGGGGACCTTAAGAAGTGACTTGCCTGACAACCTTGGGGGGAACCGAAGACTTTAAACCATTGAACAGTTGATCGGGGACCTTAAGGAGTGACCGACTTGGCTTCCTTAGGGGGAACCAGAGACTTTAAACCATTGATCAGTCGATCAGGGACCTTAAGGAGTGATCGGTCTAGCTTCCTTACGGGGAACCTGAGACTTTAAACCATAATAGTCGATCGGGACCTTAAGGAGTGACCGGCTTGCCTTCCTTAGGGAGAACCGGAGACTTTAAACCATTGAACAGTCAATTAGGGACCTTAAAGAATAACTGGCCTAACTTCCTTAGGGGGAATCAGAGACTTTAAACCATAACAGTCGATCGGGGACCTTAAGGAGTGACCGTCCAGGCTTCCTTAGGGGGAACCAGAGACTTTAAACCATAACAGTCGATTAGGGATCATAAGGAGTGACCGGCCAGGCTTTCTTATGGGTAACCGGAGACTTTAAACTTTAACAGTCGATCGGAGACCTTAAGTAGTGACTGGCCAGGCTTCCTTAGGGCGAACTGGAGACTTTAAACCATAACAGTCGATTGAGGACCTTAAGGAGTGACCGACCTGGCTTCCTTAGGGGGAGTGAAGACTTTAAACCCTTGAACAGTCGATCAGGGACCTTAAGGAGTGACCAGCCTAGCTTCCTTAGGGGGAGTCGGAGACATTAAACCATTGAACAATCGATCGAGGACCTTAAGGAGTGACCGACCTGGTTTCCTTAAGGGGAACCGGAGACTTTAAATCATTGAACAGTCGATCAGGAACCTTAAGGAGTGACCAGAAAGGCTTCCTTAAGGGGGGTTGGAGACTTTAAACCTTCTCCAAGATCAACCATAGGTTTTAGCATCAACATTACTTATTGTGCAGATGTTTATTCTTGTTCGGTCATACAAATCTGACTGGTCCCTAATACTGTCGAGAAAGCACGGAGAAGCATTTACATGGCAGATATTTAATTTTGCACGGGCGTACCAATCTGATCGGTCTATCATACAGTCGAGCAAAGCCCAAAGGAACATATATATTACAGATGTTTAATCTAGCTCGGGCATACAAATTCGACTGATCCCTCATACAGTCGAGAAAGCACGGAAAAGCATTTACATGATAGATATTTAATTTTGCTCAGGCATACCAATCTTATCGGTCTGTCATGCAGTCGGGCAAAGCCCAAAGGAGCATACATATTACAGATATTTAATCTCACTCGAGCATATAAATCCGACCCATCCCTCATATAATCGGGAAAACCCCAAAGGAGCATTTATATATTATAGATGTTTAATCTCTCCCGGGTATATAGATCCGACTAGTTCATCAAACAAGTCAGGAATTCTTCATATATAAGCAAGATATTTAACTTATCATATAAATCCAGAGATCACCAGAAAAGGTTCATTCAACATTATATCACTCCAAAAATGATTATGAGGTCTACTTCCTTCAAGTATAATTTCTTTATGGAATTTCTCTACATATGGTGAACATATTGAAAAAGTTCGTTTATATAAACACTTGGGTGGTTCTCAAGATAAAGAAATCACACAAGGAAAGACAGGTAAGTATCTATTTTCATTAACATTTTATAAACAACAAGTAGTATACAATTGTCATGAAATTATGAAAAGCCATAGATACCAAATCCGAAGATTACTCAAATTTGCTTAGGAGGTCTTTTGGAAGTTCCTGGTTATGTCATCCATTATCCATAAATAGGGGAGGAGGATCTTCAGATAGGCAACCTCCCTCTCTTAGTTGTTGGATTACTCCTTCAACAGAGTGGGTGAGAGTTCCTACAATGCGCTTAGCATATTCCTTACCAAACTCGAGAGAATCTAAATAGGATCTGCACTCATCCTCGCCAACCTTATATGCTTGAAATTCAGATTGTAGGTTATCCTTTTCCCCTTGAAAAGTAGTTTTCTCTGCCTTAGCCTCCACTAGTTCTTTTAAGAACGAGCTTATTTGAAAATCTTGGGTTGGCAATCTTTCTTGTTGTTGGATCAAGGCAAAGTCTTTAGAAGCCAATTCTGGGGCTAACTCATGGGACCCCAAACTATGTGATTACTGTAACTGGTTTAGCAGAATAGTTTTGTGAGCAACATCCGAGAGAGGTTTAGCCTTTAAGGCATTTTTAACATCAAGCGTAGAATTAAGCCCTTGTAATTGTTGCTCTAAGTTTCTATTTTCTTCCTCTCGGGATTGTAGCAATTGGTCGATGCCTTGTAAAGCCTTTTCTAAGCTAACAGTAAACTTAGCTTGTGACTTCACCTTGTCCCGTAGCTGAATGAGTTCATTTTTAGGGAGGTTGGAAGCAGCTTGCAATTCCTCCATTTTATCTTTTAAAGTGTGATTAGTCCTCTCCAAATCTCCAACTAGTTTGCCAAAATGTAGACTCGGACCATATAGCTGGATAAAATGATAGCATGGTTACATTTTATAGGTATAAAATAAGGAAGTTAGAGTAAAAACTTACTGCAGTAGCTTGACGACTGTGGTCATCGTCACGCTTAGATAGGGTGCTTCTTTCCATATGCACCTGAGATTGTAACCAGGATTCACCTAGTGACCCCTTTAGTTGAAGTAGTCCATACGAAGTAGGGGTAGAAGTTTGACCAAACTGGGATGGTAATCCATGGACTTGTTTGAATAAGATGGAAGAGCTGGGGGAATCTGTAAATGGTGAAGAAAAGGAAGGGGGATGTTTAGAATCTTGTAAAAATGGGTCGGGAGATGAGAGGCTCGTTAACAAAGGATCCTATTCAATGGGTGTTATAATAGGCCTAAAAGTAATTGATCTCTTGCAAGGAGTTCTTTTAGCACGGGGCTTGGTGGAAGATGAAGGTAAAGCTGGAAGAAGGGGCAATGGGTCCGCAGGAGTAGTTGGTACCTCCTCTGATAAAGAAGCAGCTGGAGGAATTACAGGACACATAGGAATGCGAAGTCCTGGTTGATGTGCGTAGGTTTTATACACTTGTTTAGCATGTTTTGACATACATTCCTATATTTTATGCATGCTTTATCTATGCATTTTCATACTCCTTGCTTTACCTTTAGGATATTTACTCATCTCTATTCAGAGATCTGCTCGTGTGTATTTTCTATCTACAGGTGTCAAATTTGGAGAGGAAATGATGTTCATGGCGAATCTAATCAACAAACGAAGGAAGTCAGTGCCAGCCATGTGTGCCACACGACCATGCCAAAGGAACAAGAAGGAAACTGTTCTTGGCCATGTGGAGCAGACCGGGTGTGTAGCAACAACAGAAGAGGGGGCTGACATGGTCGTGTCATTTCACACGGCCATGTCACTTTTGAAGCAGAATCAGAACACGGCCGTGTAGATCTACACGACCGTGCAACCTTTCTAGAGGCCAAGCATTGTCAAGCCGTGTTTGCCACATGGTCGTGCAACATTTTCAAAGGCTAAGATTGGCACGCCCGTGTGTGCCACACGGTCGTGTGAGCCATCTAGAGATAAAGCATGGCACGACCATGTGAATCTCACATGGCCATGTGACTCTGACAAAGAGCTAAGATGTCGAGTGTTAGGATGTATACTAAAAGTCTAGCTTTTAGTATAAACATTTATCTAGAAATAAGAATCACATTGGTCAAATGTCTACATTTATGATAAATGTAGTTGTTCAATTAATTTATATTGTAGATAACATGGTGTGTGGTGTCACACACAGAGGATCATGTTATTAGTATCTTATAAATTATAAACAGTAGCTCACGACCAAGATTGAAAGGAACAAATCATTGGAAGGTCGTAGTGTAATTAGTATTAGTTTATCTTAACTATATAATTACACTAGTACACTTAGAGTGTATTGAGTATGACCATTAGAGGTCGTTTCTTTTTATACTGACTTTATAAAGGAACAAAGACCTCAGTTATTATGGAAGTGTGTGCTCTTAATCCTAATATAATAACAAGCACATATATTTGATATTTATTTCTTTAATTTATCAATGGGCGAGATTTAGTTCGATAAATCAATAAGCCCGATAAGTTGGGAAATGATATCACTTATAGTGTGTGTTGTTGATTATAGAAGGGAACTGTGTACTAGTAATCTAGGTTGGGAATGTCCCCAAGAGGAGCTCATAAGGATTGTCATGTTAAACCCTGTAGGTGACTTAGTTTGACATGAAGATAAGGTTGAGTGGTACTACTCTTGGACTTAGATATTAATTAAATGAGTTGTTAGTAACTCACTTAATTAGTAGACATTCGACATCTTAAACACAGGGAGATTGACACGCTCATAATAAGAAGGAGCCCAAAATGTAATTTGGGATTGGTGCGGTAGTTCAATAATAGTTCTTTAGTGGAATGAATTATTATTGATGAAATTAAGTTGTGTTCGGGGCGAACACGGGATACTTAATTCCATCGGGAGACCAAAACCAATTCCTCCTCTCGGTCCCTATAGTAGCCTCTTGTATATAGAGATTTATACGCACCACATACCCACCTTCTTACCCATCCAATGCGGTCGGCCAAGCTAGCTAGGAACCCAAGCTAGGGCCGGCCAAGTGGATGAGGCAAGTTGGTGGACGGCCAAAGCTTGGGTCCCAAGCTTAGGTGGTCGGCCACTAGAATATTAAAAAAGATTTTTATTAAAATTATTTCTTATGTGGATATCATGGTTTTAAAAGAGAGTTTAAAAAATTAAAAATTTCCTTTTATAGCTTTATACAAAAGATTAAGAGAAGAGATTAATCTCTTTCCTTATTTGTAGATTAAAAGGATGATTTTAATTTTTGGTAAAAACTTTCTTTATTTGTAAATCATCCACATGTATAAAAGAGAGTTTAAAATTTGAAATCTTTCCTTATTTGTTGATTAAAAGGTGGATTTTAAATTTTAAGAAAACTTTCCTTTTTAACCATGTTCATGATTTAAAGGAGAGTTTAAAAAATTAATTATTCTCTTTTTTAAGTTTCTACAAAAGATTAAGAAAAGATTTGATATCTTTCCTTATTTGTAGATTAAAAGAGATTTTAATTTTTAGAGATAACTTTCTTTTTATCCACATATTTAAAAGAAAGATTTTAATTTATAAATTTTCCTTTTTACTAACCATGAAGGGATTAAAATTATTGGAGAAATTTTTATAAATTTCTGGAGACAAATTAGGAAGTTTTAATTAAATAAAACTCTCCTTGTTTATAGCTTGTGATGGACGGCCATATGAATTGAGAAAATAAAATTGATTTTTAATTAATTAAATTTTCCTTTTCATGGCAAAAGAATTAAGGAAGTTTTTATTAAAATTTCCTTATTTGCCAAGACCAAGGATTATAAAAGAGGGGGTAGAAGTGCCTTCATGGGTGAACGACTCTATTCTATTTTTTCCCTCTTTTCTTCCTTGGTGTGGCCGACCCTTCTTCTTTTCTCTCTTCCTCTTGTGTGGCCGAAATCCTTTATCTCTTGGATCTTGGAGGAGGTGGCCGGATCTAGCTTGAGGAAGAAGGAGAGAAAGCTTGCATCCCTTGGAGCTTGGTTGGTGAAAAAAGTTCTTCATCGTTTAGAAGATATGCTTGGCCGAAACTTGAAGGAAGGAAGAAGAAGGTGCCTTGGTGGTCCTCGTCTCGGAAGATCGTTGCCCAAACAACGTCCGAGATTAGAAGAGTAATACGGTAGAAGATCAAGAGGTCATTATCTACTAAGTTAGGTATAACTAATATTGTTTTCCGCATCATGTTAGTTTTATCTCCATGTAAAAATACCAAATACAAGAGGCATGCGATTCTAGTATTTCGAATTAGTTTTCAATGTTGTCTTCTTTTATTTTTCTTTTCCTTGTGATTTGATTGTTCCTTTTGGTTGACCTAAAGTTATATAAGGAAATTAAATATTAGCTTTCCTTAAAAGGCTTTGTCTAGGCGGTGGTGGTTGTTCCCATATCCAAGAAGGCCATGTGCCTCGCCATGCAGTCCTGGAAGCCAATTTTGGAAATTAATATTTAATGGAATTAATAACCTAGGTGATTTGGATCGAACGTGTTAATTTCCGTAGGAGATCCAAGTCTAAACCTAAAAGAACAAATAAATTAAACTTAGGATCAAACGTGTTAAGTTCCGCAGGCGATCCGAGTTTAATTTAAAAGAACACATGGTAGCTACGAAAAGGTTCAGACCTTTGTACAAAATTTTTTGTACAGTGGAACCATTAGATTTTCCGAGTAGCAACCAACACCGAGGTCGTGTGAGGTCCACATGGCGGTGACACGGGCCGTGTGGCGCCAAAATCCCCTGCTCTATATAAAGTGTTTATTCCTCTTTGAAAAGGGGAAGGCTCTCCCTTTGGGGGGATCCAATCTGGAGACTTTTCTCCATCTTTAGGGTGTCGATCTGGTGATCTAAAGATGTTTCCATTCTTGATTCGACTCCGGTAGCAAGGATTGGTTCCGAAGATTACTCGTCATCTCTAGATAAGCATTTCTTTTCTATCTTCTTGATTTTGATCAAAATGTTTACGATCTTCTTGTCTTTGGATCTTCTCCTTTGTTTCATGGAGTAGATCTTCTTGTTCTAGGATAGAGGGAGTATTTGTGATGTGAATTGATGTAAGATTTCAATGATTTGCCAACTTCTTGTTTCAATGATATTGTTATGTTTTGTATCAATTCAATCTTGTATGGATTGTTGTGTTTGGATTTAATTACCATTCTTGATTGGATGTTTGTATTACTTGTGGATCTTATAGAGGAATTCTCTAGATTGTATGACCGAGGGGTATTGTGACAGGGTAGCCCCGTTAATGGACATCTAGGGGATCACCTTGAAGGGTGAAGCATGAATCTACAAAGAAGTGGGATAGATAGATGAGTTGTTCCTATATCTTGATGTGAATTGATTAGTGATGTATTTCTATGTTGTATGATCGAGGAGCGTCGTGACAGGACTGCCCTGCTAATGGACTTCATAGGGATCATGACTATTTAATTTCTTAAGGTGTAGATATAAGTCCCTTGCCGGTGTTTTCTGGAGGAGATAACCGGAGAATTCATACAAATGCATGACAATTGAGGATATAATTGGTAAAATCATATTACATTGATAAGTATCACAAAGAAACTAAATCTCCTAGAACATTCATAAAACATTGTTTCTGCATTACTTTTATATTTCTATTTTCTAGTTGCTTTTTAGTACGTGTAATTCTTAGTTTATTGTTTTGCTAATTCGCTTTGAGATATCTTTTGTGGTTATAACCCGTCCCTATGGATACGATATATTTTTATTACTGATGATGAAACCATGCACTTGTGGTTGAGTACTATGTTTTTGTCGTTGTTGCGAGGGACAACATCTATAATATTAGAGATTATCATTTGAGTTAGACTAAAATCTAGTTGTAACTCAACTTAGAAATTTTGTTTATTTTCATAATTGCATTTTGTATTTGCAACTCAAATATGGTATTCAGAGAAGAAAAATTGCTCGGTCGTGTACCACACACGGCTGTGTGAGTATACCCAAGAGGAAGGCTGCACTGCTCGTGTCAATTGACACGGCTGTGTGGGCATGCCCAAGAAGGAGAAACCTTGGGCCATGTAGATCTATACGGCCATGTGAAGCAACTCGACCTTGGCTGTGTCTATAAGACATGGTCGTGCTTAGGCTATTTCGGCCACATCCCCAAGCTGCTTCTTTCTCCCTAACTCTTCTCATCTTCAACCTTTCTTCTCAACCTCTCAGATCTAGATCCCAAACTCATTTTTTTCTCTATAAACTCCATCAAGATCAAAATCTTAACAATAATTCTCCTCTCCTATTTTCAAGATCTATAACTTCTTTTCCCAAATATCTTACTTTTCAAGATCTATTCCTACAAGATCACGCTTTTCCAACAAAACAACACCTTTCCCTATTTGAACTTGATAATATGTCTAATATTTTGAAGAAACTTCGTAAGGGAAGCGGTGGATCAGGCGGAGGAAGGGAGCCAACAAAGGAAAAGGGAAAGGAAAAGGCCACAAAGGGCAAAGGAATGAGGCTTTCATGAGACGAAGGTAACGACAATGAATTCAATAGCATTTTTAGAAATGAAGATCATAAATCTAGATTTGATATTCTTGTCAATAGAAAGATTGTATGTACACGGTACATGGATCCAACTATTTTAAATACTTTAGGGATTAGAGATGATGTTGATTGGATGATTGGTTCCCTTGATTGGAATGATATCATGTACACATATTTACCTACATATCCTCATATTTATACTTGCATTTTTGAGTTCATTAGATGTTCACTTTGCTAATGAAGATGATTACATTGGCAAAATAACTTTTAGATTAATGATTCAAGAATTTCAGTGGACATTTAGTAATTTCAATAATTATTTTGGATTGTCTACCGGTAGCCCTCACAGGTTTGACTCTAGATTCAATTGGAATAATTTTTGGAATTCGATTACTGGTTTGGATCAATCTTATGAGCCCTCTAGAGCTAAAGCTTCCCATTTGCAAAACATCATCTTTGGGTACTGATACGGGTTAGGTTTTATGGGTCTCCCGATGAGGAAAGAAAAGGAGGAAAGAATCAAAGGAGACAGGCTAATATCGGCCGGTACATACCTTTAGAACAAAGATAGACTAATATCGATCAGGACATACCTTATGGATGAAAATAAGACAATATCGGCCGGCACATGCCTTCAGAACAAAGATAGGCTAATATCGGTCGGGATATACCTTGTCGAAGGAGGACAAGCCAATATCGGCCGGTACATATCTTCAGAACAAAAATTGACTAATATTGGTCAGGGAATACCTTCCGAATAAAGGTAGGATAATATCGATCAGGACATACCTTTTGGATGAAAATATGCCAATATCGGCCGGGACATGCCTTCAGAACAAAGATAGGCTAATATCGGTCGGGATATACCTTGCCGAAGGAGGACAGGCCAATATCGGCCGGTACATATCTTCAGAACAAAGATAGACTAATATTGGTCAAGGAATACCTTCCGAATAAAGGTAGGATAATATCGATCAGGACATACCTTTTGGATGAAAATAAGCCAATATCGGCCAGGACATGCCTTCAGAACAAAGATAGGCTAATATCGGTCGGGATATACCTTGCCGAAGGAGGACAGGCCAATATCGGTCGGTACATATCTTCAGAACAAAGATAGGCTAATATTGGTCAGGGAATACCTTCTGAATAAAGGTAGGATAATATCGATCAGGACATACCTTATGGATGAAAATAAGCCAATATCGGCCGGGACATGCCTTCAGAACAAAGATAGGCTAATATCGGTCGGGATATACCTTGCCGAAGGAGGACAGGCCAATATCGGTCGGTGCATATCTTCAGAACAAAGATAGGCTAATATTGGTCAGGGAATACCTTGCGAATAAAGGTAGGATAATATCGATCAGGACATACCTTCTGGATGAAAATAAGCCAATATCAGCCGGGACATACCGTCAAGGTAAAGGTAGGCCAATATCGGTCGAGACATACCTTCCGGATGAAGGTAGAATAATATCGGCCAGGACGTGTCTTCAAGGTAAAGGTAGGCCAATATCGGTCGAAACATACCTTCCGGATGAAGGTAGAATAATATCGGCCAGGACATGTCTTCAAGATAAAGATAGGTCAACATCGGTCATGACATACCCTTAGGATAAGGATAGATTAATATCGGCTGGGAATGTTCTTTCAAGTAGATAGCTAACAAAGAACATTCAATCAATGCCTTAGAAACATGTTGAATAAAAGGCAGCTTATTGTTATTTTGTAACATAACAAGGAGGTGTCAAATAAAATAATTCATGACAGGTGTTATATAAAATAATTCATGACAGGTGTTATATATTTTTCGACGGGAAATATGCTTTCAGGTTATCTTGCAGGTGCTAAACGACAAAGAAGGTACATCTGGGGTACAAAAAAGATTCCTTAAAAATCATCTTCCGCAAGTACGCACCTGACATCATCTCATAACGAATTCTAACAAACCGGGGTCCACTTCATGATTACGGAGGTTATATGAAGTGGTATAAAAGGGGGAATCCTCGCCGTTGGCTGGGTAAGTTCACAACATCGTGTACTTTCACAACCCTAATTTCCTGGCTACTGTTCATCTTCTTTCTTCTTCCTTCACATCAAGAGAGATCACTAACTTGAGCGTCGGAGGGCCTAGCCAGGGATTCCCACCCCAGTCTTGGGTCACTGACGATAGTGTTGGCTGGTCTCTTGTGTGCAGGGGGCCTTGGAAGCTTGGGAGTCCCAATTTCTCCCCTTCGGACTGGGATTCCCTCCTACTTATCAGATTTCCTTCGGTGATTCTGGTTTTCTCCCGATCCGCTTTGGGTTTCTCGGATCGAGGTTCTATCAGCGTTGTTCTTCATCAGCACGGTGGGTTTCTTTCTTCCGGATCTCCGTTGTGGTCAGCTTCTCAGACAGGATCAAATTTGGCGCCGTCTGTGGGAATCTCACCTGAGTCTGAGACTACGTGATGGAAGAGGCTGGGAAATCAAACCTACTTACTATTAGTCGGGAGGATTTAGATTCTCTTATCAACTCCCATGTCCAAAAAGCCTTGCAGCAACAACAACAACAACTTCAAGCTCATACTGGAGCTACTCTGCCGACGGCTCATCATCCAGTGATATCGACCACTGAGCATCGGAAAGGAAAGGAGCTAGAAGAAGAAGAACATGTGTATTTTCCTCCAACTACTGTTTCTCCGACTAGGTGTCCCCGAGCCATCCTTCGCACTCCCCTGGATCCAGGGGCTAAAAGGCCTGTGTTCCAAGAATCCTCTGGCAAAGCACCAGACAGAGAAAAGCGTAAGATCAAAATGATGACTAGTGATAGCTTACCAGAGAAGGTCATCTCTCCATTCTCACAAAGTGTATAGATGACCCGCTTCCTAAGCGATATCAAAATCTTCAAATTGGAGAATATACCGGGACGACAGATCCAGAAGATCACTTGTTGAAATTTGAGAATGTAGCCTTGTTGCAACAATTCTCTGACGGAGTGAAGTGTCGGATGTTTCTCACTACTCTTGGGGGAGCAGCATAACGCTGGTTCAAAAGGTTACCTGAGAAGTCTATTCGAAAATTTAAGGATTTCAAGAAAGTCTTTCTACATCATTTCTCCAGCAACAAAAGGTATCATAAGACCCCATGGAGTCTATTTTCAATTAAGCAAACGTCTAAGGAATCCATCCGGGCATATATCAAAAGGTTCAATCAGGTAGCTATAGATGTACCTAACGCTACTACTGAAATCTTAGTAAGTGCTTTCTCTCAGGGTTTGAATGATAATGATTTCTTTAAAGATTTGGTAAGAAATCCTCCTATTAATTTTGATTCCTTGATTGAACGGGCTACTGAGTTCATTAACGTAGAAGAAGCCCAAGCTGCTCGTAGGAAAGAAGGTGTTCCCTCTTCCCCTACTCATGCTAAGGAGAAGGCTCCGACCCCCGTGCCCTCACCAAGAGGGCCTAGAATAACTCATCCATCTAATCGACAATCGGATTATCGTCCACAAGCTGTACAACATGTAGAGATGCAGCCAGATGTTAGTTAGAGCCCTAGAGCCAATCATTTGATGATTGTATGGACTCATGTATATCATATTCTTGTATATCAATAAAGGCATTTGTTTGGTTATTATACTTATTTATATTCGTGCCAAATAGACTAAGTATAATAGCGTCCTTGAGTAGAAGGTTCATACCTATATCAATCGATTAGTTGAATCGATAGTGAGATGATATAGGGAACACTACTCTAAATCATTCCTAGTCGAGTATTAACATTCAGGGACAATGTTAATACAATAAGACTAGCATGTAGGTCAGCTCGATGACTTGATCTCACAAGTCATGGATATAGAGATATCAAGCTGACACATGGGTATGCATTAGAGAATGTATACTGAATGACCCGCCATGAGAACGTATCATGGATCGTTATATGAGTGTCATATACTTTCTCATGTGACTATTAGTATGACTATTAGTCCTTAGACCTGAAGTCACCATGGATCCCTACATAAGGAGTTATGTACTTTGGTTTCGTCAAACGTCACCCGTAACTGGGTGGACTATAAAGGCGATTACTGGGTATATAACGAATTATGTAGAGGGATGTGAGTGATGTAGATGGGATCTATCCCTCCCATATGACGGGAGTGACATCGGTATTCTTGATAGAGTGAGACCACTAAGTGCATGGCCATGCCCAAATGAGTCAACATTAGATGTTGAGCTCATTTGATCGAGTGAGTCTACTTGGAGTTCAAGATTTAGATTGATTAGAGGATGACACGGTCTATGCCTCATATTGATCAATCTAGACGTCTAGGATAGAAGGACACTTGTTATTATTTTGTGAGTAGTCACAATTGGTAGTCACAAGGTGATGTCGGATCTCGACATTCTTGTAACTTGGGTAGTAATGATGTGTTGCTAGATATCGCTCATTACTTATGCTCCTAAATGGGTTTAGGGCATTGCCAACGTTACAAGAACCTATAGGGTCACACACTTAGGACAATTAGGTGGAGATTAGGTTCATATGATGAACCAAGAGGATTAGATTCATTTGATGAATCAAATTAGATTAAGAGTAATCCTAATTGGGCTAACTTGAGTTCGACTCAAGTTGATTCATGTGTTAAATGAGTCTAATTTAGATTTTGACTCATTGAATCAATTTAATTTAATGAATTAGATTCATTATATTAAGTTGGCTCGAATCAAATGATTTGATTAGATCCACCATGGTAGAGATGGAGTCAAGTTTGACTTGACTTGAGAAGGAAGACCAAAGGTTAATTTTGACTTGACCTTTTTGCCACCTCATTGGTGAGTTGGCATTAGGTGGACCAATAATGATGTTCCACATCATCATGGGTGCCACCTCATGGAAGTAACAAAGCCACTCTCTTAATGGTTTCATATTAAATGTAATTAATGCAATTAATGTGATTTTATGGTTTCATATTAATTGCAATTAATGCAATTAATGTGAATTTTGAAATGTGGCCGGCCACTTGGTTTTAAATTCATTTTTCATTCACTTGTGTGCATCTTCCTCCTTCTTCCTCTCAAGCTCTCCCTCTCCCTCTCCTCCCTTGGCCGAACCACATTGGTGCTAGCACACCTTGGTTTTTGGTCATCTCCATCTAGTGTGTCCGTGTGGATACTTCTAGAGGACCGGCGCTTGACGGTCTTGAGATCCGGCATCATTTGGACGAGCGGGAACGCGAAGGGCATCGCATCAAGGGTAAACACTTTTTCCTCATAGATCTAAGTAGTAGATCAATTTTTGAACTCGTACAAGAAATAGTTTTTCGAATTTTTATACGAATCTTTGCACGGATCTACGGCTTTGGGTCCTTCGGGGTTTCCGCGACGCGGTTTTCGCGGCTCGAAGAACCCAACAGTGGTATCGAGCCACGTGCAAAGACTTGTACGAGTTAGTTTTGGTTTTGGAAAACCAAAGCTTCTGTGATTTTCTGTAAAATTCAATTTTTATGTTTTTATGGGTAATTTTTCGTTATAGGCGAAGCACAAGTGTCTCGGCGCTTGTAGGCTTCGGCGATCGGGAAGAATTTTCCCAAACGGCTGCGTTTCGGCCCGAAATCTTTGGGGACATCTGACTCGGTGCCTTTAGATCGCTACGGAGCAACTCACGATGGTTAGATCGTGGGTAGGGCTGCCCCTAACCCCGCAAGGGATTTGCTCCGCGATCGCACCCGAAATCGCTAAAACGAACCCGTCGGGAAGATTTTTCCGAAAGGTAATGTCTCGCCCAAATCATTTTGGGACAGCGGGTTTACGCTGTTGGATCAAAGGAACCCTCGCGATGGTTAGATCGCGGGTAGGGCGCTGCCCTGGCCCCTGAAGGGATCCGTTCAGCGATTGCGCTCGAAACCGCTAAACGGGACCATGAAATTTTACTTGTAAAATTGTAAAATTAATTTTAAAATTATAGAAAATTATGAAAATATATAATTTTGAATTATATATATTAATTTGTGATAGTCATGGCCCAAAGCCCAATATGATTGGTTGTGTTGTAATTCATAATACGGCCTGCGTGCCGTGATGTGTTTTCGCGTGTTGTATTTATTTTATTATTCGTGACCTGCGCGTCGTGCCTCGTCTTTTATTCTTGTTATAAATTAGATTTAGACTTGAATGTAACTCGAGTTTCAAATTGTAATGTACAAATTGGAGCGGTGGAGGGTCCACACGAGACGGAGTTCCGAGGCAGGCACGAGCAACACAAGGTGGCCAAAGGGAGGCGCTTGGAGAAGCTGTTGACCCTAGGTTGACCAATCAATCTTCTCATTGGCTTGAGAAGATCGTAGTTGGGCCATGACTAAATCACAAATAGATTAATTAATTAATTATTATGTATTTGATGCATGTTTAATAATTAATTAATTAATTAGTGCCTTAACGATTAGATTAGATCTAAGTCGTGCACATGATGCACCCTTGCGATTAGATTAGATCTAAGTCGTGCACAAGATGCATTCTTCTCGATTAGATTAGATCTAGATCGAACCAACTCTAAAATGCCTAACTGTGCCGTGATACCTATCACTACCTCGATCACATGTATTGTTGAATCTGCCAAAGCAGAGCAATACATACTATCTTGGTAGGGTACGGAGGGACAATCTTGGTCCCGTCTATCAATGCATGGGTGAATAAAAACTCAATTAGATTGAGTATTCATAGTTACTCGGTTGGATCGAGTCAACTATAGGCATTCTTCCAATAGTTAGAAAGATAGGTCAAAATCACATCTATATTAACTCTCGGGCGTATTAGCCAAAGCTAACTCGAGTTTTAATATAAATGCGGATATTGATTCTATAAACAAGAGTTGCATAGAGATGTAATTGGTAATCGTTACCTACCGATCATACTAAGCCTTGGGCGTATTAGCCAAAGCTAACTCAAGGGTTAGTATGATGTGGATCTTGTCCCACAAGAATTATAGAATTCAGTGGGAGCATCATTTAATTAAAGGCCTAATTAAATGATTTTTAAAGAATATGATATTTATTTCTGCAAATTTTTCTGTTGTAGATAACCATGACGTCAAATACGAACATTTTCTCTCTGCGATCTGTCCTTGAGAAGGACAAGCTCAACGGAGCGAATTTCCTGGACTGGTACAGGAACTTGAGAATAGTTCTCACCCAGGAGCGTAAGCTGTACGTTCTGGAGCAGCCCATTCCGGAGGCTCCTCCTGCCAATGCCCCGCGAGTCGACAAAGATGCTTACAAGAAGCATCAAGACGACGCATTAGATGTGTCCTGTCTAATGCTCGCGACCATGAACTCAGAGCTTCAGAAGCAACATGAGTTGATGGGCGCTTTTGATATGGTTGAGCATCTTCGCCAACTATATCAGGGACAAGCGAGGCATGAGAGATTTGAGATCTCGAAGGCACTGTTTCAGTGCAAGATGTCAGACGGGGCTCCTGTAGGTCCTTATGTACTCAAGATGATTGGGTACATAGAGAACCTACAAAGACTGGGGTTCCCACTTGGCCAAGAGCTGGCCACTGACTTGATCTTGCAGTCCTTACCGGATAGCTATAGTCAATTCGTTCTCAACTATAACATGAACGAGATTGACAAGCCACTGCCCGAGCTACTTAGTATGTTATGAACTGCTGAGATTAACCTTAAGAAGGTTAAGCCCATTCTGATGGTCCAGAAGCATAAGGGCAAAGGCAAGCCCAAAGGCAAAGGAAAGTCCCAAGCCAAGGGCAAAGGCAAGGCACTGAAGCCTAAAGGAGGGGTCGCCAAGGATGCTACCTGTTTCCACTGCGGTCAGACCGGGCACTGGAAGAGGAACTGCAAGGTATACTTGGAAGATCTTAAGAAGAAGCGAAGTGAGACTTCCACTTCAGGTATATATTTCATAGAAGTCAATCTATCTATTTCTACATCATGGGTATTAGATACTGGATGTGCTTCTCACATTTGTACTGATGTGCAGGCGCTGAGAAATAGCAGAGCATTGGCAAAGGGCGAGGTGGACCTACGAGTAGGCAATGGAGCACGGGTTGCTGCTGTTGCTGTAGGAACTTATCAGCTATCTCTGCCCTCTGGGCTTGTACTAGATTTAGATGATTGTTGTTATGTGCCTGCTCTTACTAAGAACATAGTTTTAGTTTCTTGTTTAGACAAGAAAGGATATTCTTTTATAATAAAAGACAAATGTTGTTCTGTTTATTTGAAAGATATGTTCTATTGTAGTGCACCACTAATAAACGGACTCTATATTCTAGACCTTGAGAGCCCTATCTATAACATTAGTACCAAGAGGTTCAAGTCAAATGACATGAACCAAACATACCTCTGGCACTGTCGCTGTAACACCCCTAGAAAGCCTAGATAAGAAAATAAGGGTAATGAGAGTACGAATGAAAAGAAGATGTAAATATTCTATATTAAGATGGATTTAGATGATTAAAACTTTATGAAAGAAAAATAAAGTTGAGAATATAATCATCTATACATGATTTAAAATGTATGGAATTAATGTGGACAAAAGAAAGAAATAAGAGATAATATGTACATGTATGAAATATTTATGCATAATGCATAATATATATGAATTATTATGTGTAAAAGAAAATAAAATGTTAGAAGAGAGATTGAACCTTGGATCTCTTGTAGGGAACATGTATAGGATACCAAAGGGGATAGGAGAATTATTAGTAAAGAGAGGAAGGATTAAGTAGTTAAGAATAAGAAAGGATTCTTTCTACTTAAAAAGAAAAAGAAGTAAAAATATGCATAACCAAGTTTTGAACCTTGGTTCTCTTGTGGATGCATGCATGTGTTAACCAATTGGGATAAGAGAGGATATTGTAAGAGGAGAGATAGAAAATTTTATTAAAGGAGAGAAAAGAGAGCTACAAAAAAATAACTCAAAAGGCATATCTCTAGAATATTCCTATCATAAAGAAGAGGAATAAATGGGGAGGATGAATCAAGTCAAATTTCCTCCCCTCATTTTAGTATAAATAGGCATGGAGGGGTGACTTCAAATTCATCCTCCACTCCTCTCCCTCTCCTCCTCCCTCTTGTGCCGAGACCCCCTCTCTTCTTCTTCTTGTTGCCATGCAACACAAGAGGAAGGAAGCTCCTCTTCCTCCTCACTCCCTCCCTCTTCTTTCTTCCTTGTTGTTGCCGAGCAACACAAGAGGGAGAAGCTTCTTCTTCCTCCCCTCTCCACCAAAAGACCTAACCACTCCTTTCCCTCCATTGGTGCCGAACCTAGCAAGCAAGAAGAAAGGTCCAAGCAAGTTCTCAATTCTAGGAAACTTAAGCGAAGAAGGTAAGCTTCCCCTCACCTGTGGTACAAGGCTTTTTATATATTTTTATGTGAAATTTATGTAATGCCATGATATGTGATAGCATATGAAATGCTATACATAATGAGAAGAATGAAATATATGTAAATGCCATGATATGTGATAGCATATGAAATGCTATACATAATGAGAAGAATGAAATTATGTGAATGTCATGATATGTAATAGCATATGAAATGCTATACATAATGAGAAGAATGAAAAATGAAATGCATGAAAGATTGTTAAGGATATGATATGATAGTTATGCATGATAAATTACTTTGTATGGTTTGTACCAAGGGTGGGCTCCGTAAACGCCCCGGGGTCGATGGAATAAGACTCGGGCCTCGTCAGTAATGGGCTTCTGATGCCCTAGGTCGATGGAGTAAGACTCGGGCCTAGTATGTATGTATGGTAGGGTTCAAGACTTGCTACCTTGGACCTACGTATGATGTATGTGGTACAAACCGGGATCCCCAATGATGATGATATTAATTTCAAGTACTTACAAGTATAAGTTTTCAAATTCATGATGCATTGCCTGCATATGTGCTTGAATTAGCTAATGATTTGATATGATGCCATGATGATATGAATATGATACCTTTGTATGTTATATGCTTATGATATTACGCATGATATTAATATACGATGATTTTCGGTTTTAGTGAGTAGGAAAGGAACTTACTGAGCCATGAGTGCTCACAGCTTACTTTCCTTGTACCGCAGATAAAAGAACTGGATGAACTAGAGGAGCAACAGGAGGAGCGGATAAGGATGTGTGTGGTGGTGGCTCGGCAAAGAACGATTCGGACAGATTAATATGATTAGTTATAGAATCAATATATGCGCATTTGAACAAATCAGAATATGTGATATTATGCTTAATAAATTAAATTCTTTAAAGTTTTTATTCTTCCGCTGCTATAGTATAACTAAAGCATGTACGTAAGTAGTATAAAGAACGTAGCGCCGCCTTTGGTTGGGTAAGAAGGGCGGGCGTTACAGTCGCTTAGGTCATATAAATGACAAGCGCTTATCCCAGCTCCATAAGGATGGTTTGCTGGACTCATTTGATTTAGAATCATATGAGATATGCGAGTCATGCCTACGAGGCAAGATGACCAAGACCCCCTTTAGTGGGCATAGCGAGAGAGCAACTGATTTGTTAGGACTCATACATAGTGATGTATGTGGCCCTTTCAATGTTGCTGCTAGAGGCGGTTATAGGTACTTCATTACATTTACTGATGATTTCAGTAGATATGGTTATGTGTACTTGATGACACATAAGTCTGAATCCTTTGAAAAGTTCAAAGAATTCAAGAATGAAGTACAGAACCAGCTTGGCAAGAGTATTAAGGTACTTCGATCAGATCGAGGTGGTGAATACTTAAGCCATGAGTTTCGTGACTATTTAGCTGAGTGTGGGATTTTATCTCAACTCACTCCTCCTGGAACACCACAGTGGAATGGTGTATCCGAAAGGAGAAATCGTACCTTATTAGATATGGTACGATCTATGATGAGTCACACAGATCTTCCGACATATCTATGGGGATATGCTCTAGACACGGCAGCTTTCATACTCAACCGAGTTCCATCAAAGGCCGTGATAAAGACACCATATAGGATATGGACTGGGAGAGATGCCCAGGTGTCTTTCATGAGGATTTGGGGTTGTGAGGCTTACGTTAGACGTCAAGTCTCAGACAAATTAGGACCCAAATCCGACAAGTGCTTTTTCATTGGATATCCCAAGGAAACTAAGGGATATTACTTCTACATTCCCAGTCAGCACAAGGTAGTTGTGGCAAAGACTGGGGTCTTTCTAGAAAGAGACTTTGTTTCTAGAAAGACTAGTGGGAGCGCGTTCGATCTTGAAGAAGTTCAAGATGCGAACAATAGCACTGATGCCTCGATGGAAATTGAACTGGAACCACAAAGTGTTGTGGATGATGTTGTTCCACAAGGTGTTGAGGAACAACAACTAGTTCAAGTAGACATACCTCTTTGCAGGTCTAATAGGGTACGTTGTCAGCCTGAGAGATACTCATTTCTCTTGTCTGACCATGATGACATTGTGCTCATAGAGGATGAGCCCACCACCTATCAGGAAGCTGTGATGAGACCAGATTCCGAGAAATGGCTAGAGGCCATTCTCGGAGCTGGAATCTTCGATTCGATGATGTGATCAAACAGTTTGGTTTCATCAAGAATGAAGATGAGCCTTGTGTCTACAAGAAGGTTGTAGAAAACATAGTTGTCTTCCTCATATTGTATGTAGATGACATACTACTCATTGGGAAGGACATCCCTATGCTTCAGTCTGTCAAGACCTGGCTAAGGAGTTGCTTCTCAATGAAGGACTTAGGTGAGGCATCCCACATTCTTGGGATACAGATCTATAGAGATAGATCTAAGAGATTGCTTGGCCTAAGTCAGAGTACATACATTGACGTGGTACTCCTATGGTTTGCCATGCAGAACTCCAAAAAGGGATTTCTGCCGATGTCACATGGCATGAGTCTTTCGAAGACTCAAGGTCTCTCTTCTAGAGAGGAGAGAGACCGCATGGATCAGATCCCTTATGCCTCAGCCATAGGATCGATCATGCACGCCATGCTATGTACTCGACCTGATGTCTCGTATGCTTTGAGCATGACGAGCAGATACCAGTCAGATTCAGGTGAAAGTCACTGGATAGCGGTTAAGAATATTCTTAAGTACTTAAGAAGGACTAAAGAATATTTCTTGATATATGGAGGCAATGATGAGCTAACTGTAAAGGGTTACAGTGATGCCAGCTTCCAGACCGATCAGGATGATTACCGATCGCAGTCAGGGTTCATGTTTTGCTTAGATGGTAGTGTTATGAACTGGCAGAGTTCACAGCAGTTCTACAACGTTTCCATCTCATTCGAGAGATTATCAATAGAGGAGATGTGAAGATTTGCAGAGTACCTACAGAGGCTAACATCGCAGATCCCTTGACCAAGGCTTTGGCACAGAGGAAGCATGATGGTCACACTAGGTCTTTTGGCCTTAGAGCCTATACTGATTGGCACTAGTGCTAGTGGGAGATTGTTAGTTAGAGCCCTAGAGCCAATCATTTGATGATTGTATGAACTCATGTATATCATATTCTTGTATATCAATAAAGGCATTTGTTTGGTTATTATACTTATTTATATTAGTGCCAAATAGACTAAGTATAATAGCGTCCTTGAGTAGAAGGTTCATACCTATATCAATCGATTAGTTGAATCGATAGTGAGATGATATAGGGAACACTACTCTAAATCAATCCTAGTCGAGTATTAACATTCAGGGACAATGTTAATACAATAAGACTAGCATGTAGGTCAGCTCGATGACTTGATCTCACAAGTCATGGATATAGAGATATCGTCGACACATGGGTATGCATTAGAGAATGTATACTGAATGACCCGCCATGAGAAAGTATCATGGATCGTTATATGAGTGTCATATACTTTCTCATGTGACTATTAGTATGACTATTAGTCCTTAGACCTAAAGTCACCATGGATCCCTACATAAGGAGTTATGTACTTTTGTTTCGTCAAACGTCACCCGTAACTGGGTGGACTATAAAGGCGATTACTGGGTATATAACGAATTATGTAGAGGGATGTGAGTGATGTAGATGGGATCTATCCCTCCCATATGACGGGAGTGACATCGGTATTCTTGATAGAGTGAGACCACTAAGTGCATGGCCATGCCCAAATGAGTCAACATTAGATGTTGACCTCATTTGATCGAGTGAGTCTACTTGGAGTTCAAGATTTAGATTGATTGGAGAATGAAACGGTCTATGCCTCATATTGATCAATCTAGACGTCTAGGATAGAAGGACACTTGTCATTATTTTGTGAGTAGTCACAATTGGTAGTCACAAGGTGATGTCGGATCTCGACATTTTTGTAACTTGGGTAGTAATGATGTGTTGCTAGATACCGCTCATTACTTATGCTCCTAAATGGGTTTAGGGCATTGCCAACGTTACAAGAACCTATAGGGTCACACACTTAGGACAATTAGGTGGAGATTAGGTTCATATGATGAACCAAGAGGATTAGATTCATTTGATGAATCAAATTAGATTAAGAGTAATCCTAATTGGGCTAACTTGAGTTCGACTCAAGTTGATTCATGTGTTAAATGAGTCTAATTTAGATTTTGACTCATTGAATCAATTTAATTTAATGAATTAGATTCATTATATTAAGTTGGCTCGAATCAAATGGTTGGATTAGATCCACCATGGTAGAGATGGAGTCAAGTTTGACTTGACTTGAGAAGGAAGACCAAAGGTCAATTTTGACTTGACCTTTTTGCCACCTCATTGGTGAGTTAGCATTAGGTGGACCAATAATGATATTCCACATCATCATGGGTGCCACCTCATGGAAGTAACAAAGCCACTCTCTTAATGGTTTCATATTAATTGCAATTAATGCAATTAATGTGATTTTATGGTTTCATATTAATTGCAATTAATGCAATTAATGTGAATTTTGAAATGTGGCCGGCCACTTGGTTTTTGGGTGGAAAAATTCATTTTTCATTCACTTGTGTGCATCTTCCTCCTTCTTCCTCTCAAGCTCTCCCTCTCCTCCCTTGGCCGAACCATATAGGTGCTAGCACACCTTGGTTTTTGGTCATCTCCATCTAGTGTGTCCGTGTGGATACTTCTAGAGGACCGGCGCTTGACGGTCTTGAGATCCGGCATCATTTGGACGAGCGGGAACGCGAAGGGCATCGCATCAAGGGTAAACACTTTTTCCTCATAGATCTAAGTAGTAGATCAGTTTTTGAACTCGTACAAGAAATAGTTTTTCGAATTTTTATACGAATCTTTGCACGGATCTACGACTTTGGGTCCTTCGGGGTTTCCGCGACGCGAAAAAGCGATTTTCGCGGCTCGAAGAACCCAACACCAGAGGCACCGAGAAGATGGTGCTCTTATCATAAAACTAGCAGTCATCATACTGATGATTGTTTTGTTTTGAGGAATAGACGAGTCAATAAAGAGCGATATCAGAGGCAGAACTATTACTGGCTGCAGTACCCCAAGCAGCAGAGTCCGCCCAAACCGGAGTATCGCCCGGACGGAAACCGTCAAGAAGCAATACCAGTCCCGGCTGGTACCAGCCAAGTCTCAGAGAAAGCACCTTCGGAAACCACAATGACCCGTCAGGAAGAGAATAGAAACAATGCTGCTCGGGGCAATATTAACAAGATTACGGGCAGACCCACTGATGGGGATTCTAACAGAGCCAGAAAAGCACATGCCCGAAGATTGGAGATTCATACAGTAGGGTGCAGCATGGAACGAGCGGCCGGTCCTAAAATAAGGTTCGGGCCCAAAGATCTTGAGGGGGTAGAGATACCTCATGACGACGCATTGATCATCAAAGCTGTGATAGCCAACTACGTCATCGCTCGTAACGGGCAGCTCCGTCAACATTATATTCAAGAAGGCTTTTGATCAGCTGTAAATTGATCCAAGCGAGCTTCAACCGATTGCTACTCCTCTGTATGGATTCACAGGCAATGAGGTACAACCTTTAGGTCAAATGAAGTTAGCCATTTCTCTAGGGGAGGAACCCTTGATGAGAACCAGGAGATCTTATTTCATGGTGGTGGACGCTCCATCCTCTTATAATGTAATACTGGGTTGGCCTGCCTTGAATGAGTTTAGGGCGGTCGTTTCTACTTTTTGTCAGAAGATTAAGTTTCCTGTGGAGGACCAAGTCGGAGAGGTGCGGGGCGATCAGAAGATAGCCCGGAAATGTTACGTAGAAATCATTCGGACTGAGGCTAACACCGCCCGGAAAATTCAAAGAATGGAAGTTAATGCCATTCGGGAAAAGCAGCCCGTCCTGGTTTATGAAGAAAAGGAAGAAGTTCAGATCCAAATCGGACGGCCAGAAGCTACCACCTATGTTGCGGCCGATCTTGATCCTAATCTTAAAGCTGAATTGGTGCAATGTATGAAGAAGAATAATGATGTATTTGCTTGGACTCCCAAAGAAGTTTCGGGCGTTTCTCCTGCCGTCATGGAACATTCCTTGCATGTCTTCCCAGATGCCCGCCCGGTCATGCAAAGAAAAAGAAGTTTTAGTGCAGAACAAAATCAAATCATCAGAGAAGAGATTACCAAACTTATGGAGGCAGGATACATTAGAGAAGTACAGTTCCCAAGCTGGTTGGCTAATATGGTGTTAGTCTCTAAACCAGGAAATAAATGGCTAGTCTGCATAGACTTCCGGGATCTCAACAAAGCTTTCCCGAAGGATTATTATCCGCTACCCACGATTGATCAGCTTGTTGACTCCACTGCCGAATGCGAATATATCTCTATGTTGGATGCTTATCAAGGTTATCATCAAGTTCCTTTGGCCAAAGAGGATCAAGAAAAGGTCAGTTTTATAACATCTGAAGGTACTTATTGCTATAATGTTATGCCCTTTGGACTAAAAAATGCAGGAGCAACTTATCAAAGGCTTATGAATAAGGTTTTCCAGAAGTAGATTGGTAGAAATATGAAAGTATATGTTGATGACATCTTAATTAAATCTCTTCAAGCTGCTGATCTATGCAGGGATGTAGAGGAAACTTGCAAGACTCTATGACAATATGGGCTCAAGTTGAATCCCAGCAAATGTTTATTTGGCGCGAAGGGAGGAAAATTCCTAGGATATATGGTGTCCGAACGGGGGATAGAGGCCAACCCAAGCAAGGTCAAGGCACTGCAGAACATGGAGCTACCACGCAACATGAGGGAAGCTCAAAGATTGACAGGCTGAATCACAGCTTTGTCTAGATTTATTTCTAGATCGGCTGATCGTAGTTTTTACTTCTTTAAAATACTCAAAAAGGCTAATAAGTTTCAATGGAATGAGGAGTGTGATAAGGCTTTCCAAGAATTGAAAGATTGTTTAGCTACTCTCCCTGTGTTGGCTAAACCTATAGTAGGAGAAACTCTGTGGGTATACTTGTCGGCTAATGAGAACGTCGTAGGTTCTGTACTAGTTAGACAAGAGGGAAAGGAGCAACAACCTGTATATTTTTCTAGCCATTTATTAAAAGGAGCTGAGTGTAGATATACCATATTAGAAAAATTGGCTTATGCCCTAGCACAGACTGCTCGGAGGTTGCGCCTATATTTCTTAGCACATGAGATTATTGTATTAACTAACAGCACTCTTGGGCGAGTATTACTCAACCCAGAGACATCGGGACGGCTGATTAAGTGGACAACTGAACTTGGGGAGTATGATATCCAGTATCAACCTCCCTCGGCCATCAAGGCACATGCTCTGGCAGACTTCATCATAGAAGTTCAAGGCCCCGAGGAAGAAAACACTTGGAGGGTTTATGTAGATGGTTCTTCAACTAGGCAAGGTAGCGGAATTGGTGTTCTTCTTATATCACCAAGGGAAGATAGATTGAAACTCTCTATCAGGTTGAACTATAGAGCTACCAACAACGAAGCAGAATATGAATCCTTAATAGCGGGTTTGCAAGCTGCTCGGCATATAGGGGCAGCTCGAGTCCTTATTTATTCTGATTCTCAATTAGCAGCTCAACAACTATCAGGTAATTTTGAAATCAATAATAATAGGCTTAAGTTATATACTGAAGCATTTGATAAGTTGAAGTCTCAGTTTAAACAAGTAAATATACAAAAGGTTCCCAGATCTGAAAATCAAGTAGCAGATGAATTGGCTAAATTGGCTTCTGCTATAGTAACATGGAGTTTAGACAGACTCGTGGAACAAACTCTGTTAGTATCTTGTATTGAAAGACATGCTGAAGCAGAGATTCAAAGTGATTGGAGGGCTCAGATTATCTTATACTTGCAGCAAGGTATTCTTCCTAGTGATGTAGAACAGGCGAGAGTATTTAAGAAAAGGGCCGCTCAATACACTATGGTGGGAGAACAGTTATATAAAAGGGCTTTTTCCAGACCTTTGCTTAAATGTATTGGCACAGAAGATATATAGTTTATTTTACGAGAAGTTCATCAAGGTTCGTGTGGTAGTCATATAGGGGGAAGATCTTTGGCCCGTAAAATTCTGTTAGCGGGATATTTTTGGCCCACTCTACATGAAGATGCTAACAAGCTGGTGAGAACTTGTGTTTATTGTCAAAAGCATCAGAATGTCTCACATCATCCTACACAGTTATTGAGAACCTCTATAGTTGCATGTCCCTTTGATCAGTGGGGCATGGACATAGTAGGACCGTTTCCTATGGCAGCTGCACAGAGAAAATTCTTATTGGTAGCAGTGGATTATTTTTCTAAATGGGTGGAGGCAGAACCACTTGCTCGAATTACTGAAGATGCAGTTATTAAATTTTTGTGGAAAAATATAATCTGCAGGTTTGGCATTCATCATAAATTGGTCTCTGATAATGGAAGGCAATTTCAAGGGGATAGGATTTTATACTGGTGCGACAGTTACGACATTGTTCAGGCCTTCACCTCTGTCGCTTACCCACAAAGCAATGGCCAAGCAGAGGTAACTAATAGGGAGATCATTAGAGGTCTAAAAACCAAATTGGATCATGTTGGAGGTCGCTGGGGAGACGAATTGCCCAGTGTTCTTTGGGCTTACCGCACTCACCCCGGGAAGCTACAGGAATCACGCCTTTTCAGTTAGTTTATGGAGGAGAAGCAATAATTCCCGTTGAAGTTGGCGTAGAATCTGATAGACGGCGATTATATGATGAGGGCAACGAAGGTCGACGATTTATGGAGCTAGATTTGATAGAGGAAATAAGAGATAAAGCTGCTACCCGTCTTGTATCATATCGACAGCGGATGAGGCAAAACTATAACAAGAGAGTGATACCCAGATTTTTCCAAATAGGGGATTTGGTATGGAAACGAATTAAACCTGTTGGGGATGTCAGTAAGCTGGCACCACAATGGGGAGGACCTTACAAAGTGGTAGAAAAGCTCGCATCCGGTTCATATTATCTTCAAGATGTTGAAGGGAGAATTTTGGAACGCCCTTGGAGCGCTAATCATTTACAGCCTTATCGAACCTGACCAGATAACACTATTTAAGAAAATGTTCTCAATTATTTGAAGTCCTGGGGGAATTGAGGACAAATATACCTACAGTTTATGTACCTTATTTCTTTTAATAAAAACCAGGCAAGACAAATATCATCACGGGAAATAAGTATGGTTCATAAAGATTGACAAATATCAAGAGAATCTTCATTTTCTATTTTGGGCAATCAATAGGAGGAAATCCTAATCGGCCCCTGTAGCTCCCCACAAGGTCAAGAAAAACTGTAAAGAGGTTAGTACCAAAGTCATATTTTCTGCATAGGGCAAAAGTCGATCGGAAAATTCTATGAAGTAACTCGGTCGGATCTTCATAGGAGGAACCGGAGACTTTAAACTATTCCAGAGCAAAAGTCGATCGGGAAATTCTATGAAGTAACTCGGTCGGGTCTTCATAGGAAGAACCGGAGACACTAAACTATTCCAGAGCAAAAGTCGACCGGGGAATTCTATGAAGTAACTCGGTCGGGTCTTCATAGGAGGAACCGGAGACTCTAAACTACTCCAGAGCAAAAGTCGATCGGGAAATTCTATGAAGTAACTCGGTCGGGTCTTCATAGGAAGAACCGGAGACACTAAACTATTCCAGAGCAAAAGTCGATCGGGGAATTCTATGAAGTAACTCGGTCGGGTCTTCATAGGAGGAACCGGAGACTCTAAACTACTCCAGAGCAAAAGTCGATCGGGAAATTCTATGAAGTAACTCGGTCGGGTCTTCATAGAAGGAACCGGAGACTCTAAACTATTCCAGAGAAAAAGTCGATCGGGAAATTCTATGAAGTAATTCGGTCGGGTCTTCATAGGAGGAACCGGAGACTCTAAACTATTCCAAAGCAAAAGTCGATCGGGAAATTCTATGAAGTAACTCAGTCGTGTCTTCATAGGAGGAACCAGAGACTCTAAACTATTCCAGAGCAAAAGTCGATTGGGAAATTCTATGAAGTAACTCGGTCGGGTCTTCACAGGAGGAATCGGAGACTCTAAACTATTCCAGAGAAAAAGACGATCGGGAAATTCTATGAAGTTACTCGGTCGGGTCTTCGTAGGAGGAACCGGAGACTCTAAACTACTCCAGAGCAAAAGTCGATCGGGAAATTCTATGAAGTAACTCGGTCAGGTCTTCATAGGAGGAACCGGAGACTCTAAACTATTCCAGAGCAAAAGTCGATCGGGAAATTCTATGAAATAACTCGGTCGAGTCTTCACAGGAGGAACCGGAGACTCTAACTATTCCAGAGAAAAAGTCGATCGGGAAATTCTATGAAGTAACTCGGTCGGGTCTTCATTGGAGGAACTGAAGACTCTAAACTACTCCAGAGCAAAAGTCGATCGGGAAATTCTATAAAGTAACTCGGTCGGGTCTTCATAAGAGGAACCAGAGACTCTAAACTATTCCAGAGCAAAAGTCGATCGGGAAATTCTATGAAGTAACACGGTCGGGTCTTCATAGGAGGAACTGGAGACTCTAAACTATTCCAGAGCAAAAGTCGATCGGGAAATTCTATGAAGTAACTCGGTCGGGTCTTCACAGGAGGAACCGGAGACTCTAAACTATTCCAGAGCAAAAGTCGATCGGAAAATTCTATGAAGTAACTCGGTCGGGTCTTCATAGGAGGAACCGGAGACTCTAAACTACTCCAGAGCAAAAGTCGATCAGGAAATTCTATGAAGTAACTCGGTCAGGTCTTTATAGGAGGAACCGGAGACTCTAAACTATTCCAGAGCAAAAGTCGATCGGGAAATTCTATGAAGTAACTCGATCGGGGCTTTCATAGGAGAAACCAGAGACTATAAACCAGAGTCGATCGGGAAATTCTATGAAATACATCAGGCGGGTTTTCACAGAAGAAATCAATGATCCTAAACTAGCGCAAAGCATAATTAATCAGGGAATCTCCTGGCTTCGAAGCCTAATTAACCAGGAATCGAGAAGGGATTCTATACAGGAGCCCATATATATAAAAGTCTTTACTCAAAATTCGTCTGGGATATTATACTTAGCTTGAAGATCAATAGTTTTATACAATTTCGTATCCAGTCTCAACTGAGATCATTCATCCTCGAGGAGATACAAAGCATACTGGATGTTACTTAAGGAAGAATCCATCAAGACAAGGCTTAACTTCAAAAGATGAACAAGGGATTTTTAAATAAAGTTTATATTTAGTAATCAAAAGCATTTCAGAAGGGGTATTCTCAAGCTAGCATAAAGAGGAAGCAAGTAAGTGTAAAAATTTTCTTATACCCTACAAGTACTTAATTACTCAGTATTAACCGCACTTTTTCTCATTGTCAGTTCTTACATTACAAGTTTTTATAAATAAGTTTCTTAGACATTTGGAAAAGGACCTTTTAAATCCGCGGGCAGCTCTTCATTAAGCCTGCGGCGATTTATGAAAGAGAGAGGAGGTTCTTGGGGTAAATAACCACCCTCTCTTAACTGTTGAAGAACTCTCGATACAGAATGGTTTAGAGGCCCTACTATCCTACGAGCAAATTCTCGAGCAAAGGCTGAAGACTTCAAATAAGCCTGACGTCATTCCTCCCACCGGTTCTTCTCTTGCTCCTTGTAACTTTGAAAATCAGCTTGTAGATTGGCGTTCTGATCTTTCAAAGCATTATTCTCTGATTTAAGCTGCTCCAATTCCTTTTGAAGCAATGACAATTCAACCTCTTGAGCTTTCCTTTGCTCTTGTTCCTGTAGGAGAGCGAAATCATGAGAGGCTAAGTCTTGAGCTTGGTCATAAAGACAGGCATTATGGAGTTTTTCTACTTTCTCTAAAATAAGGCTTTTTTGAGAAGCATCTGAAAGAACTTTCTCTTTCAAAGCAATCTCTAGTCGAAGACCAGAGTGTAACCTCTCCACCTGTAATTCTAACGTCCTCCTAGCAAGCTCTTTGTCTTTCAATAGCTGTTGACATTCCTCCAATTCTTGCTTCAAGGTTCCCAATTGTTGATTTTGCAAGGCCACTTTCTCTTACACCTGAGCCCTATCACTACTAGAAGAAGGCGAAGCAGCCTTCAATGTCTCCAGTTGAGCTTTCAACTTATTGTTCTCATGATCATTAGCTGTAAGTAGTTGATCGATATGTAGACTTGTGGCGAGAAACTAAACAAGAAGATAATGTAGGTTAAAGATGAAGTTACAAAGCTAATAACACATAACTAGGAATACTTACAGCCACTGCCTGACGACTATTGCGATCCGCTCGATGTGGAAGACTAAGGCCTCGTAGTTGTTCATAACCCTGCATCCAAGATTCGGCCAATAAACCTTGCAGTTGCAAAGTGCCATGGCCGGGAGGGCTAGAAGGCCGTCCCAATTGAGAAGGTAAGCCCGCAGACAGTTTAAATAAAGGAGGGGGAATAGAGGAAGCTGGAGACGGAGAAGAAGAGGAGGCAATAGAAGGAAAAGGGATAGTAGAAGCAGGAGGAGCGAGGTAGGAACTAGACGGAATAGAAGGTAGCAATGTAGACGGGGTTGTTGAAATTGTGGAAACACTAACAGCTGAAGGGATGACACTGGGAGAAGATCTCCGGCAAGGTGTTCGTTTTGCTCGAGGCCTATAAGCCAAGGGAGGCAAGGCAAATGCCAAGGATGTAGAAGGCACAGGAGGGATAACGGCCATTTCAGAGGCAGAAGCAGGAGGAGCTGAAATAATAGAAGAAGAAGAGATAAGTAGACCAGGCCTCATCATCCGAAGAGCAGGACTGGAGATGATATTGGTGGGAGTCATCGGTGCCTTACCTCTCTCAAAAGAAATAGGCGCCGGAACAAGAGGAGCTTGCACAAAAGTACCAAAGAAATCGCCAAAGGGAGAGTCCTTGGTAAGATTTGGCTTTTTAACTAAGGTAACAAAAGACACTTCTTCCTCCTCTTCCATGAGTGCGACACCCTTTGCTCGTCGTTCTTCTTCGGAAAGCAAGCCCAAAGTAGAGGGATTAGGATTGGATCGGCTAGCCAATAACCATTTCTCCCCAAGATTATTGATAAAGGACTTGGTCATAGCAGAATTCCTATACATAAAAGCTGGAAGAATAGCATCGGCAGAAAGACATAGGATAAATATCATTATCATAGCGATATGCCAATCAGCAAAGGCGAAGTAAAATAATTATACTCACCAAAGGAACTATCCAAAGGAGTGTCAATGTTGCCTATCCCGAAGGGAAACATTAAGCCCTCTTCAATTAGATGTGGCAAACTGAATTTCGCTCCTCGCAGTTTAGGTAAAGCATAAGCAACAGAGGGATCGTTAAGAAGATCATGGATGCCCGGAAGTGGAGGTAAATCATGTATCCATTGGATAGGAAACGGAGGGGGAGAAGGGAGACGCATGTAGAAAAATTTACGATACCATTCACCTTGAGGAGGAATGCGGTTAAATAGAATGGCTTTGGGACGGGACTGAAACTTGAAAACGCCAACTTCTACTCGGCGAGTAATGAAGAAGTGATGAAAAAGACGGGGAGACAAGGGGAAATCTAACAGTTTCGATACCCCAATGAAACCCATCAGAATAAAAAAAGACTAAGGGACGAGTTGGTTTAGCGGGATATCAAAATAGCGACTGACATTGCAGAAAAAAGGATGAAGGGGAAACCTAAAACCTTGTAAGACTTGGTCCCTGAAGATGGAAATACATCCCAGGGGGGAAAGATGTGGACCCTCATGAGAAGCAGGACGAATGATATAAGAAGGAAAACCATAGGTTGCCTGTAAGTCCACTTCTTCTGTATCTGTGAGGTCGGAAGAGCATGAGAGAAACGACGCAGGAGAGGAAACCGCCATAGGGAAAAGCAATAACAGAAAAAGGAATCAAGGAAGAAGACGAAAGATGAAGAAAAACAAGAGAAAATTTCGTAAGCACTTATCTTTCCTGTTGCCTTATGCTAAAACCCTTAAGATGAAACAGCAAAAGGGGAAAAAGGCGCTTGGAATATCGATCGTCATAAATAGGTGATAATATTAAAGAATAAAATCAGGAGAAAAAAGTAAAGTTAGAAAAGCTACCTCGGAAAAAGGTGTAAGTTTCCTCAGAAGTATCCTTAGGAAACCCAGACAAGGATAAATAGAAATTAGTACAATAAACCATAAGTTTGAGGTGTGGATATAATAAACTGGAAGTCAAGCGTTGGAATAGTAGTTAATAGACGAAATTTGTAGATGAAAATCGAACGGTTTTGATAAATCGACCGAAATAAAGATCATTCAAAATATATGGATCAAAGGCTTATTATAGTAAGGCGAATAATATACGTTATAATAAAACCCAGTGAGGATACCATGGTAAACCAGTCGAGCAAAACAAATCGACCAATATCAAGGATAGCATGATGAAGCCATGTTAAATCGGGCGAGATGTAACTAAGCTATAAACTATCGAGCGGTATTTAGTATATATCGGTCGATTGTTAAGAAAAGACCCATAGGGAAATCTCGTGTTATGATAAACCAAATAACATGAGATATATTTACAGAAAACATATATCCTGAGAAAGAGTAAGATTCACAACCCAAGAGGAGTAATCAAAGTCACACGAGCTTATCATTACTGAATCGCAATAACTCGAACCTAAGTCAGAGTCAACCTAGGGTATAGATCAGGAGGTTTGCTTTCAATTAGTTTGCGTTTGTTCAAGAAATTAGGAGGAGGATCACGAGATAAATAATGCTCTTCTTTTAATTGCTGAATCGCCCCTTGAGCTCCTGTAGTAAAAGCGGATAGAATGGACCTCACAATCAGTCTGTTGAACTCGGGAGATTCAATCATGGCCGTGGCTCGCTCCTTATAACAAACATCCTCACCCCCTTTGTAAACTACCAACGCCATCTGAGAGGTTTTTAATTCATCTTCTTTGGCAGAAGCCTCAGCTTTAGCCGAATCAAGGGAAGTGGTCAAAGAGACTACCTCATCCTCTTTCAGTTGTAAGGCTTTGAGCTTCTCAGTCAATTCTGCTTCATAATTATTCTTTAGCTCTCCCAGCTTGGAAGTCAATTCTCGATTGAGGTCCGTAACCGATTTAAATTTTGCCTGAAGATTTTCAATTTGTACTTCGAACTGTTCCTTGGCGGCAACAGAAAACTTGGCAGAAGACAGCTCGGCAACTTGCCGTTGCAGCCTCTTATTCTCCGATTTCAATTTTTCGTTCTCAGTATATAGGTTGTGCAGTAGATGAGAGAAACCCATATTCTCTAGCCATCGCTGGAAGCATAATCATAGCTATGAGATAGTACTTCAGAAATAGAAAGCAGAAATCTATAAGAATACCTTATTCTCTTTATAAGAAAAGCGGTCAATTGCCTCAGGAATGGAAAGCTCCCCAAAAAGGGGACGAACCTCATCCCAAGAGCTAGCAAAAGAACCCCCCAGTAATATAGGGAGGACAGGAATGGTAGAAGAGCCAGCCGAGAAAGAAGAAGTAGGAACAGATGGTGGAGCAAAGATCAAGTAAGAGGAAGGCGAAGAAGGCAAAGACCCAAAAGTTGGTATAGATAAAGGAAAAGTAAAAGAAACATCTCCAGAGGCGCCGGCATTGGAGAAAGGCGAGGTAGGAAAGTTGAGAGAAGGATAGAGCTCCACCAGCGTTGGCTCATCAGAAGGAAGGTTACCCGAAGCAAAGCCTTCTGAAACCAACTCGTCAACAGGAAGAATAAGCCTCCTTTTTTAGGGAGGAGCCCTGGTTAGCTTGCGTCCTGGACGCTTGCCTGCGGAAACCTCAGCTATCAATTTACCCGAGCTACCAGGAGACGTGAGCTCAACTAAAGGTGTAACGCCCCGCCCCTCCTGCTAAGGCCACGGGGGTTACTTTACCATACTTACTTACTTATTACAGCGGAAGTCTTATTCGTAACATTTTATAACCTTTTCATGACTTTAAAATTCACCATGACTAATCATCTAATCACATAAACCACATAGCATACTTAATATTGTTTTCAAGTCATGATACTTAACACAAAGTAAAATGTCATGAAGTTATAAAGTAAATGACATAAAACTAGGCATAATTCTTATTTAGTGGAAGCAGGTATTTTCTTTATCCTTAGCCAGATCACTGCCACACATGTCCTTCTAGCCCCTCCTGCTGCTCCCCTAGTTCATCCATCCCTTGCCCTTATCTGTAGTACAAGAAAGTAAGCTGTGAGCACTCATGGCTCAGTAAGTTCCTTTCCTACTCACAAAAACCGTATAGCATATTAAAACACAAGTCATATCACATGTAGATAGTTTCTTCATATCATGTAGCATATCATGGCATAATCACAACATAATCATCATACATGTCATAAGCATCATCATAAACATCATGGCATAAACATAAGGTATCATGGCATAGCATAACATGATCATCAAATGCACCTTGACATATCATAACGTTATCATAAATATCATGGCATAATCATAAGGTATATGCAAGGTGTATTCTTAAACATGCATCATGAAAACATATGCAACATGTCTTTTGAAAACTATTAACATACATACTTAAACATAATCTCAACATAAGAGGGGATCCCGGCTTGTACCACGTACATAAATGCGCGCGTCCTAGTAGGTCCAAGGTAGCAAGTCTTGAACCCTACAAGGCATACATATACTAGGCCCGTTTCTTAGTCCATCGACCTAGGGGCACTTAGGAGCCCATCCCTAACGAGGCCCGTTTCTTAGTCCATCGACCCCGGGGCGCTTATGGAGCCCACCCTTGGTACAAGCCTTAAAAGTAAAATAGCATGTCATATCTACATAGTCCATATCACTCATGTCATATTCATGTCATGAAGAGTGCTCTTGATCCCACTTATAGGGAAGCAACTCTTTAGGCATAGCTTAAAGCATGTATATTTGAGCACACAGCATATCATGAACTTGAGCACACAGCATATCATGATCACATGCATAATTAAGCCCACAACCTATCATGAATTTGAGCACACAGCATATCATGAATTTGAACACATAGCATATCATGAGTTTAGGCACATAGCATATCATGAATTTGAGCACATAGCATATCATGAGTTTAAGCACATAGCATATCATGAATTTGAGCACACAGCATATCATGAAGTTAAGCACATAGCATATCATGAAATTGAGCACACAGCATATCATGAACTTAAGCACATAGCATATCATGAAATTAAGCACACAACATATCATGAAATTAAGCTCATAGCATATCATGAATAGGACCTAACATAACAAATAAACATCACAGCATGTCATAACTCTTATCATATCATAAAGCATTGCATGTGAAGTTCATGGAAAGAACATAATTAGGTCTCTAACCTTAGTAACAAGTGGTGGCCGAAACATGTAGAGATGGCTTAGGTTAGCAAGCAACAAAAGAGCATGTGAACCCTAAACATTTAACATTTCTTAGAACATAAGGAACATCTTAAGCATGTTTGGTATAGGTTCCAAGCTTTCTAGGTTCTTTTTTCATATCATGGCCGAAACCCATTAAGCCTCATTTTTGGGTTATAAGCAACATACAAGTATGAAAAACCCTAACAATGGCCACATCATATTTCATAAGAACAACTTGAGCATGTTTGATTTTGGTTCCAAGTTCTCTAAGCCTTTAACCCTAACATGGCCGAAACCCTAGCAACATGTTTCTAGGTTACAAGTAACATGAAAAGGTTGAACTTCATACTAATATCTCAGTACATATCATGAGAAGCACCATAAGTACTCTTAGTCTAAGTTTCAAGCTTCTCAAGCCCTTTAACCTAATGTGGCCGAACCTTGTTAAGCATGGGGATTAGGTTTCTAGTGGCATAAGAGCATGAAGACCATAAGAACTTTCTTAGTATTCATTACAAGGAATAACATGGACCACTTAGTTTAGAATTTAAGCATCCTAGGTCTTAAAAGCAAGTGTGGCCGAGAGTTATAGAGCAAGAATTCAAGTTTCTATGCAACAAGCAACATAAGAACATCAATTTATTTCATATCTTTTCATCAAGAAGGTCATGAGTATCTTAGACTTGATTTAAACTTTCCTAGGGCTCAAGCCTCAACATGGCCGAATCATCATATGCATAAAAATATAGTTCAACTTAACATAAGATCATGACATAACATATTAGCTTCATATCTTGTCTTATGAGAATCATAGCATGCTTAGGTTTGGGTTTTAAGCCCTTCTAGGCCCTCAACTCTATCATGGCCGAATGTTCATGAAGATGAAAATCAAGTTCAAATCAACATACAAGTGGAAATAAAACATTAATAACACTTTTTACCCTAAGGTACATATCATAAGGACAAGAGAGCATGCTTGATTTAGGTTTAAAGCTCTCCTAGTTCTTTTGTTCTTGCTTGGCCAAAAATCTAAGTTTATAAACTTATGTTCTAACCAAACATTCTAGCATGAAAATATTAGTTTAGTCCCCTTACCATAAGATACATATCATAACAACCATCATGAACATACCTAGTTGGTTTTTTTTTTCAAAGTTCTTTAAACCTTTCTTTTTGCTTTGGCCGAAACCCTCTTGAAACAAACATAGGTTTTTAAGAAATATATTTACATGACAATCATTTAGCTATTGTACCACAGGTGAGGGGAACTTACATCCTTTCGCTTGTGGTTTTTCTTAAGAAGAAAAATATCCTAGGAGCCAAGGAAGGAGATAGCTTCTTCTTGTTGTACCTCTTCTTGTTTTTCTTGCTTGGAAAGGATAGGTCTTGTAGTTGTCCTCTCTAGATTTACTTTTCTTAAAGGGGAACTGAGCTTAGTGTTCGGATCAAGGAGATGGGGGAGTCCTTGGTCTCGGTGGAGAAAGGAAAAGGAGGAAGGAGGAGGAAGAAGGAGAAAATGAGAGATTTCCTTTCTTATTTTCCATTTATTCACCATGAGGGAATTTATGCCTTCATTAATTCCCTCTCTTAACTCTCCCATGTCTCTTCTCTTGATTCTCACGAAAATGAGAAGAGGGAAAGGTGAGGAAGGCAACTTGCCTTCTTCTTGTTCCTTCTCTTAACCAAGAGGAAGAAGAGGTAAGAAATTTGGTTTTCTCTTGCTCTTTGCTTTATTTTTTTTTCTTCTCTCCTTTAACTACCATTTTTATTCCTTCCTATCCATATGTTACTCATTATCCTAGTGGTGATTATGTCATTAGTCTTCCTCCATTATTTGTGGGAGGTTCAAGGTTCAATCCTTGGCCTCCACCTCTTACCATTTATTTTTATTTTGTTTCTTAGTCCTCTTTTTCTCTTATTCTTTCTATTAATTTCCATGCTCTAATGAAAATAATACTCAAGTACTTATAAAAATTCGTGGGTGTTACAAAAGGAAGAGAGGTAGGGGAGGAGACAGCAGTAACCACTGGAGAGGTAACAGTGGGTACAGGATTGGGAATGATCTCTGCAGCAGGATCCTCAGGAGAACCTTCAGGAACCTCACGAGCCCCTGAAGAGCTAGGTACTTCGGCTAAGGAAGTCGGCTCTTCAATTGAGGGTGGAGGGGCGATAGCGGCCAGAAATTTGGCCTCCTTGGCACGAAGCAATTCTTCTTCCACGCGTATTTATTCGTTAATCAAAGCATCATAAAAACTCTCCACTGTATAGAAAAGAGAAATAGTTTAGGCAGTTATAAGCAAAAAAGAAAGGAACAAGACGTTAGCTAAGGAAATGTGAGTATCAGGTTTGACGGGGCTTAAACCAAATAGGTATAGAAGCTCGACCTTCAACCACTTCGGGATCGAGAGTCGGTGACCTAATAACTTCTCACAATAAATAGGAAAAGAGGGAAGAAGATGAAACTCTCTAACGTCGGGCAAGGGAGGCAAGAAAGATTTCCAAGCATGCGACCAAGGAATAGGTCCCGGAAACTTTAAAAAGAAAAAACGAGATTTCCAGGCTTTGAGAGACGACGGCATATCCCCAAAAAGGACCATTTTAGTTCACGACTGGAATAAGAAGACACTAGGTTCTGAACACTTGGGATAGGATAACATGAAGAAATTTTGAGGAGTAGGAGGAATATCTCGCAGACGAAACAACATGTAAGTACCACACAAATAGCGAAATGCATTAGGGGCAAACTGCTGCAAAGGAATATCAAAATACCTACTTATCTCAATCAAGAAAGGGGGAATGGGGAACCTTAAGCCCCCTATCAATTGATCCTTGAAAAAAGTCACGCAGTTATCAGGAGGATGATGAGGTTGATCATTCGGTGTTGGGAGTATGATTCTATATTCCTTAGGAATTTCATATTGACGACGGATGGATATGTAACACCCTCTAAACTTTTAAGATAAATAAGAGAATGATGAATTTTGCCTTATAAAAATAATAAGAATTGAGTTGAAGCAAAAAGAAATAAAATGAAATAAAAAGAAGAGGAGGTCAAGGATTGAACCTTGAACCTCTTATATTATAATTTATAGAATTAATTAGTAGAAACCAATTGGGATAGAGAGAAGATATTGATAGCAAGGAAAGGGAATGCATGATAAAGATAGGAGTAAAGATCTAAGAAGAGAAAGCAAGAAAAGAGCAAGAGAAAGGCAATTTGCCTTCCTCCCTTTCTCTCTCTTTTCCCTCTCTTGCCGTGACATTAAATGGAGAATGAAGGGGATTCATTCCCCCTTGTTCTCATCATAAATGATGAGAATAAATTATAAAATAAAATAAATAAAAGAAAATAGAAAATGGGTTAAAGGAGAAGGAAAGCAAAAAACCAATTTTGCTACCTCTTCCCCCTTAATATATAAAAAAAAAAATGATGTAAAGGGAAAATTCTATTTTTCTCTCATTTTCCCTCATCCTCCCTCTCCCTCACTGAACCCTCAGTCCCCTCTCCTCCATCTTCGGCCCAAGCCAAGGTTTTCTCCTAAGAAAGCCTAAGATACAAGGAGGACATAGCAAGGAATCAAGGGAAGGGAACTAGAAGAAGAGGCTACTTCTTCCATCACCACACCTTAGATCCACAAGCGAAAAGGAAGTAAACTTCCCCTCACCTGTGGTACAAGGCGTTTTATGTGCTTTTCAGATTTTATGAGGATTAGAAAACCTAGAATAGAATTTAAGAAAAATTCGGCCAAAGAAGAGTTTTCAAATCTAGGAAGGTTTAAACAAGTCCTCATTTCATGATATTTTTCTATGCTATGTAGGAAGGTTTTCCTTCATGTTTTTATACCTATATGATGCTTGGTCAGAGGAGTACCTAACCCTAGAATTTCGGCCAAAAATATTTTAAAGAGGTTAGGGAAATCATTGTTTAACCAAACTAGTACAAGATTCCCTCCATGAATTTCTAAGGGTCTTTGGTTGGTTTTTATTGCTTAAAAGTTACTTGGAACCAAAAGAAATCCACTCATATGTTTCGGCCAAGAAAAGAGCTTAGGGTTAGGAAGACCTTTAAATTTAAGTAACCATGTTTATATGATAGAATATAGAGTTCTCTTAAAGAATTGCATGTTGAATATTGCTAGAAATTCATGAACTCTTCATTAAGATTTTCGGCCATGATAAGATGGATAGCTTAGAAAAGCTTAAACAAAATTTTAACATGCTCAAGACCTCTGTGATATTAAGATATGTAAATTGTTTAATACTCTCATGCTTAATTAGGGTATAGAGAATTTAGTTACATGATATATGACATGTAAGATCACAAGGGTCCTAGCTTGTTTATGAACCAAATTTGTATATGATGTTCTTAGTAATTTTTTCCATGAAACTTACTTAGGTTTTCCATGCTTTAGGCCACTTAAAACCAATTTTAGAGATTGGTAGGATTCGGCCATGAGGAAAAAAATAAAAGAAAAAGGAAAGAAACTTAGGAAGCCTAAGACACAATTCACATGTATGTTTATTATGCTTGTCTTTATACATGCTATGAAACTTGTATGACTTCCTATGCTTTTAGGCTATTTTAAGCAAATTTAAACACTGATGAGTCTCGGCCAAGTAGGTTTTAAATGACCTAGAGGCCTTAGAATTGAAACCAATTGTGTTAAAAATGCTTCTTATGGAAATATGATAATATGTTGATTGAGTCACATGCTTGTATAATTTTTCCATGACCTAAATGAACCATTGTATATTTCGGCCATGAAGGGATAGATGCCCTAGAAACCCTAGAACAAAAATTAAATATGCTCATGTCACTCTACATGAAATATGATAAGTAGAAAGCCAAAGTTCTCATGCTATATGTTGTTTAATGACCTAAAATGAGGCTAGGGTAAGTTTCGGCCATACCCATTGTATGATGCCTTATTATGAATTTATACATGATGTTAGTTCAAGTTCACATGCTTGTATGCTTGCTTTTAGCCCTAATGAATACTTGTTAAATTTCGGCCATGACATATGTTAAGGGCTTGAAGAACTTAGGAACTAGCTCAAATATGCTTACTATGTTACTTGGAAAAAAAAAAGCTATAAATATGGTTTAAGGTTTCCATGCTTTCATGACATTTGGGACCTTGTTTCACACCTGATAGGGTTCGGCCACATGAAGTTTAGGGACTTGGAGAACTTAGAAACCAAGTTAATCATGCTTATAATGCTTCCTATGAAATTGATGTGATGATAATTTAGGTTTCACATGCTTGGAGGTTGTTTTTACCTAAATTGAGATCTAAGGGGGGGTTCGGCCATGATGAGAACCCAAGGGATTAGGAAGCTTAGAACCCAAGCTAACTATGTTACCATGTTTCTTATGATAGTATAATCACATGATACACCCTTATGCTTAAACATGTATGCTTGTGATTTATACTTTCCATGATATGATATGTGCTTAGAAATATGCATGCTTTGATGTTATGCTATGTGCTTAAAATATGCATGCTTTTATGATATGCTATGTGGATAGAAATATGCATGCTTTGATGATATGCTATGTGCTTAAAATATGCATGCTTTCATGATATGCTATGTGGATAGAAATATGCATGCTTTGATGATATGCTATGTGCTTAAAATATGCATGCTTTCATGATATGCTATGTGGATAGAAATATGCATGCTTTGATGATATGCTATGTGCCTAAAATATGCAGGCTCTTATGATATGCTATGTGCCTAAAATATGCATGCTTTTATGACATGATGTATGCCTAAGTGATGCATACTTTTTATGACATGATGTATGCCTAAGTGATGCATACTTTTTATGACATGATGTATGCCTAAGTGATGCATACTATTTATGATATGATGTATGCCTAAGTAATGCATACTTTTATGACATAACGTATGCCTAAGTGATGCATACTTCTATGATATGCTATGTGACTAAATGATGCATTTTTATACATGCTACATTACTTTGTAAGGCTTGTACCAAGGGTGGGCTCCTAATCAGCCCCTAGGCCTTTGGCTGTGTGATCCAGGCTAGTAAAAACAAAGGGATGGGCTCCTTAGTACGCCCCTAGGTCTATGGCTGTGTGATCCAGACCTGGTTCCTAGTATGATTCAAGACTTGCTACCTTGGATATAATTAGGAAGCGCGCATATCTACGTGATTTATCTATGTGTGGTACAAGCCGGGGCCCTGATTATGTTGATATTATGTTCAAGTATATATGTAAGAAGAAATGGTTTTAAAGATCATGAGACATACACATGTTTTTCGGATACATGTTTTTCAAAATCATATTGCATATACCTTATGATCATGTTGTGATGATGCTATGATTTATGATATGCCATGATTAGATACGATTATGTTATGTTTCATGCTATGCTTTAAGAGATTGATATGCCATGCCATCTTATGATGATACTATGATATGCCATGATTAGATATGATTATGTTATGTTTCATGCTATGCTTTAAGAGATGATATGCCATGACTAGTTATGATTTTGTTATGTTGCATGATATGCTTAAAGAGTATGATATGTTATGCCATGACTAGTTGAGATCATGTTATGTTGAGACATTCTTTGATCATGTGATGATTTTTTCGGTTTTAGTGAGTAGGAAAGGAACTTACTGAGCCATGAGTGCTCATAGCTTACTTTCCTTGTACCACAGATAAAGGAAAAAGCTGGATGAGCTAAAGGAGCAGCAGGAGAGGCAAGGAGATGTGTGTGGCAGTAGCTAAGCAACCAAATAAGAACCTGTTTTAAAAACTTTTAAAGAACTATGCTTTGGTATCATGAATTGTAGTACCGTATGTGTGACTTTATGTTATGTTTCTACTAATTTGATATCATGTTATTGATGCCATGATAGTGTAGTTCAGATTTGATGAAAAGAAAAACAAAAGAAAAGTTTTTATTAAACTAAGAAAATTATTTTAAGTCTTCCGCTGTTTTAAAAAGAAAAATTTGTACATGGAGTATCGTAGCCCCGTCCCTTAGGGTTAGCAGGGTGGGCGGGCGTTACAGGTTGGTATCAGAGCCAAAGTTTTTGCCAGCTCACTACACACACGTCAAGCCTCCGACCTGCGGCTCCAAGTAAGAATGTTTATGCTTAGTTTTATATGCTCATGCTTATTTTCTTGTGTTATATTATTTGCTTGATTTATTCTTTGAATTTCTTATATTGCTTACGCTTAAATTTCTTGTTATATACTTATGCTTTATTTGCTTTATTGCTTGTGTCACATTATTTGCTTGCTATTTATTTCTTTGCTTTATTATATTACTTATTCTTTATTTATGATGCATGGTTGCTACCTTATTCTTTATTTTTAGTCATAGTCTTAGACTAGGATTGCATCTTGGTAGGTTAGGAATAATACCAGAACAATCTCACAAATGGATAGAAACAAACAAAACAGTACGTTAGATTGGCTAAAAAACGATAACCACTTACACTAGTCTATTTGTCATTATTTAGATCAACATGGTTAGGACACGCAATGCCCGAACCGAGGGAACAGTGACTCTACCAGACCTGACACTGGTAGTCGCAGACCTCCAGCATCAGATCACAGAACAACAGCAGCTGATCACTACCTTAATGGGTCAGCAAGGCAACCCGGTTACCCCACCGGCAAATCAGAATACACTATCGGTTATACCTACAGCCGCACCAGTACCCCCGGCAGCCCCTATTCCGATGGTCCGACAAGAGGCCTATCTGATTCAGTGGCAAAGGCTTAAGCCGGAAGCATTCTCGGGAAACTGCGAACCATGGGATGCACAAGCCTGGCTTAAGACCATGGAGAGATAATGGAACTACTGGACTGGCCTGAACACGAGAAGGTCAAATGTGCGTCGTTCTGCCTTACCGGAGATGCCCGGATATGGTGGGACCGAGTAAAAGTGAAAAGACAAATAAACCAGATGCAGTGGATGGATTTTGAGACAAAGTTCTTAGAGGAATTCTTCCATATGCAAGTGACCAACAAGCACTATGACGAGTTCACTGAGTTCCGGCAAGGTGATCTGTCAGTTAACGAAGCCGTCAAGAAGTTCAACCGCCTAGCACGTCTGTGCCCAGAACTGATCAGTACTGAAAAAGAAAGGGTCCGGTTAATGTTAAAGATGCTCCGACCCGAGATCTCTCTGAACGTAGCCGCGGAGTTAATAGACCGCAGACTGCAGAGGAGCTAGTCAGCAGTGCCCTGATTACCGAGCACTACCAGAAAGCAATGAACAAGGGCAAGAACCAAGCACTGACCGGAGGACAAAAATCGCACAATACCAGAACCGACTGGAAAGGAAACTCAGGTGGAAAAAGGAAACAGTGGAACAATACAAAAGGTGGTCCGGCCAATAAGCAAACTAAATACCCTCAGTGTACCACTTGTGGAAAAATGCATTCCGGAGTATGCCTTCTAAGCACCAGGAAGTGCTATAGCTGTGGAAAGGAAGGTCATCTAGCGAGAAATTGCCCAACTCAGCCTCAGGCACCATCTCCGCAGAACTTTCAGAACAGGAGTGCCCCCGCACAGCTTCACCAGATGCAAGCTGCCATAGAAGGGACTTCAATCAGCCAAGGAAGATTGGAAGCCCTCCCCTTGTGAAAAATGCCAGAGTCTACTCCCTTACCCAGGAAGACGTGGCGAACGCCTTTACTGTCGTCACAGGTCAGCTATCTAATTTCAGTCAGTATGCTAGAATTTTATTCAATGCTGAAAGTGAACTGATGAGGGAATCCATCGAGAAACTGAGACATGTTTCGTATCCATTAGTTGAAACCATGTCCGGACGACTCTCTACCCTCACCATAACACCAACGTTATTTAAGAACATGTTAGAGAAGCAAACCAGGGACCCGAGCCTTCAAAGAATTAAACAAGAGACCGCAGAAGGAAAGAATGACGGGTTCCGTATCGCAGACGATGGAATATTATACCTCAGGGATCGATTATGTATTCCAGAGGATCCAGAGTTGCGAAAGAAGATACTGGAAGAAGCCCATACAACGCCTTATGCAATGCACCCGGGTTCCACTAAGATGTACCAGGACCTGAAAAAGAAATTTTGGTGGTCCGGTATGAAAAGAGAAGTGGCTCAGTACGTCAGTACTTGTCTGACCTGCCAAAGGGTAAAAGCTGAACACCAGAGACCCGGCGGATTACTACAACCTGTCCAAATTCCAGAATGGAAATGGGAAGAAATCTCCATGGATTTCATTTCAGGTCTACCCAGGACGACAAACGGATATGATGCTATATAGGTGATCGTGGACAGATTGACGAAGTCTGCACACTTTTTGGCGATCAAGATGACTTATTCAGCCTAACAACTAGCTCAGATATATGTTAAGGAAATCGTCAGATTACATGGTATCCCTAAGACCATTATTTCTGATAGAGACGGACGTTTTGTCTCGCACTTTTGGGAGTGCGTTCAGAAGGCCCTCGGCACGAAGTTGTTGTTTAGCACAGCCTTCCACCCACAGACTGATGGGCAGACTGAAAGAGTAAATCAAATATTGGAGGATATGTTAAGAGCTTGTGCCCTGGACTTCAAGGGGAGCTGGTGCCAATATTTATACCTGGCAGAATTCGCCTACAATAATAACTACCAAGCTACTATTGGAATGGCACCTTACGAAGCTCTATATGGGAGGAAGTGTAGGTCCCCTATATGCTGGTATGAGACCGGTGAAAAGAAGGAGATGGGATTCCGAACGGAGCTTATCGATGACACCACCCGAGCTATACAGAATATCCGCCAACGAATAGATACTGCTCAAAGTCGGCAGAAGAATTATGCCGATAAAAGGCGCAGACCGCTGGAATTCAGTACCGGAGATTTGGTATTCCTTAAAGTATCCCCAATAAAAGGGATAATGAGGTTTGGAAAGAGGAGCAAGTTAAGCCCAAGATATGTAGGACCGTACCGGATTTTAAAAAGAGTGGGCCAAGTCGCATACAGACTGGAACTACCTTCAGACATGGCAGCCATTCACAACGTGTTCCATGTATCGATGCTCAATAAATGTACTCCCAGCACAGATCAAGTGATTGAGCCTCAGTCGGTACAGGTGCAGGAAGACCTGAGTTACGAAAGTAAACCCATCCAGATTCTGGACCGAGAAATCAAGAGATTAAGGAACAAAGAAATACCCTTAGTAAAGGTCCTGTGGCGGAATCAACGATTTGAAGAAGCCACCTGGGAACGCGAGGACGATATGAAACTAAAGTACCCGGAGCTATTTTAAAGTTCGAGAACGAACTTTTTATGAGGTACGGGGTACTGTAACACCCACTAAACTTTTAAGATAAATAAGAGAATGATGAATTTTGCCTTAGAAAAATAATAAGAAGTGAGTTGAAGCAAAAAGAAATAAAATGAAATAAAAAGAAGAGGAGGTCAAGGATTGAACCTTGAACCTCTTATATTATAATTTATAGAATTAATTAGTAGAAACCAATTGGGATAGAGAGAAGATATTGATAGCAAAGAAAGGGAATGAATGATAAAGATAGGAGTAAAGATCTAAGAAGAGAAAGCAAGAAAAGAGCAAGAGAAAGGCAATTTGCCTTCCTCCCTTTCTCTCTCTTTTCCCTCTCTTGCCGTGACATTAAATGGAGCATGAAGGGGATTCATTCCCCCTTGTTCTCATCATAAATGATGAGAATAAATTAGAAAATAAAATAAATAAAATAAAATAGAAAATGGGTTAAAGGAGAAGGAAAGCAAAAAACCAATTTTGCTACCTCTTCCCCCTTAATATAAAAAAAAATGATGTAAAGGGAAAATTCTATTTTTCTCTCATTTTCCCTCATCCTCCCTCTCCCTCACCAAACCCTCAGTCCCCTCTCCTCCATCTTCGGCCCAAGCCAAGGTTTTCTCCTAAGAAAGCCTAAGATACAAGGAGGACTTAGCAAGGAATCAAGGAAAGGGAACTAGAAGAAGAGGCTATTTCTTCCATCACCACACCTTAGATCCACAAGCGAAAAGGAAGTAAGCTTCCCCTCACCTATGGTACAAGGCGTTTTAGGTGCTTTTCGGATTTTATGAGGATTAGAAAACCTAGAATAGAATTTAAGAAAAATTCGGCCAAAGAAGAGTTTTCAAATCTAGGAAGGTTTAAACAAGTCCTCATTTCATGATATTTTTCTATGCTATGTAGGAAGGTCTTCCTTCATGTTTTTACTTGGTCAGAGGAGTACCTAATCCTAGAATTTCGGCCAAAAATATTTTAAAGAGGTTAGGGAAATCATTGTTTAACCAAACTAGTACAAGATTCCCTCCATGAATTACTAAGGGTCTTTGGTTGGTTTTTCTTGCTTAAAAGTTACTTGGAACCAAAAGAAATCCACTCATATGTTTCGGCCAAGAAAAGAGCTTAGGGTTAGGAATACCTTTAAATTTAAGTAACCATGTTTATATGATAGAATATAGAGTTCTCTTAAAGAATTGCATGTTGAATATTGCTAGAAATTCATGAACTCTTCATTAAGATTTTCGGCCATGATAAGATGGATAGCTTAGAAAAGCTTAAACAAAATTATAACATGCTCAAGACCTCTGTGATATTAAGATATGAAAATTGTTTAATACTCTTATGCTTAATTAGGGTATAGAGAATTTAGTTACATGATATATGACATGTAAGATCACAAGGGTCCTAGCTTGTTTATGAACCAAATTTGTAAATGATGTTCTTAGTAATTTTTGCCATGAAAATTACTTAGGTTTTCCATGCTTTAGGCCACATAAAACATAGTTTAGAGATTGGTAGGTTTCGGCCATGAGGAAAAAAATAAAAGAAAAAGGAAAGAAACCTAGGAAGCCTAAGACACAATTCACATGTATGTTTATTATGCTTGTCTTTATACATGCTATGAAACTTATATGACTTCCTATGCTTTTAGGCTATTTGAAGCAAATTTAAACACTGATGAGTCTCGGCCAAGTACGGTTTAAATGACCTAGAGGCCTTAGAATTGAAACCAATTGTGTTAAAAATGCTTCTTATGGAAATATGATAATATGTTGATTGAGTCACATGCTTGTATAATTTTTCCATGACCTAAATGGACCATTGTATGTTTCGGCCTTGAAGGGATAGATGCCCTAGAAACCCTAGAACAAAAATTAAATATGCTCATGTCACTCTACATGAAATATGATAAGTAGAAAGCCAAAGTTCTCATGCAATATGTTGTTTAATGACCTAAAATGAGGCTAGGTTAAGTTTCGGCCATACCTATTTATGATGCCTTATTATGAATTTATACATGATGTTAGTTCAAGTTCACATGCTTGTATGCTTTCTTTTAGCCCTAATGAATACTTGTTAAATTTCGGTCATGACATATGTTAAGGGCTTGAAGAACTTAGGAACTAGCTCAAATATGCTTACTATGTTACTTGGAAAAAAAATGCTATAAATATGGTTTAAGGTTTCCATGCTTTCATGACATTTGGGACCTTGTTTCACACATGATAGGGTTTGGCCACATGAAGTTTAGGGACTTGGAGAACTTAGAAACCAAGTTAATCATGCTTATAATGCTTCCTATGAAATTGATGTGATGATAATTTAGGTTCCACATGTTTGGAGGTTGTTTTTACCTAAATTGAGATCTAAGGGGGGGTTCGGCCATGATAAGAACCCAAGGGATTAGGAAGCTTAGAACCCAAGCTAACTATGTTACCATGTTTCTTATGATAGTATAATCACATGATACACCCTTATGCTTAAACATGTATGCTTGTGATTTATACTTTCCATGATATGATATGTGCTTAGAAATATGCATGCTTTGATGATATGCTATGTGCTTAAAATATGCATGCTTTCATGATATGCTATGTGGATAGAAATATGCATGCTTTGATGATATGCTATGTGCTTAAAATATGCATGCTTTCATGATATGCTATGTGGATAGAAATATGCATGCTTTGATGATATGCTATGTGCTTAAAATATGCATGCTTTCATGATATGCTAGGTGGATAGAAATATGCATGCTTGGATGATATGCTATGTGCTTAAAATATGCATGCTTTCATGATATGCTATGTGGATAGAAATATGCATGCTTTGATGATATGCTATGTGCTTAAAATATGCAAGCTCTCATGATATGCTATGTGGTGAAAATATGCATGCATTTATGACATGATGTATGCCTAAGTGATGCATACTTTTTATGACATGATGTATGCCTAAGTGATGCATACTTTTTATGACATGATGTATGCCTAAGTGATGCATACTATTTATGATATGAGGTATGCCTAAGTGATGCATACTTTTATGACATAACGTATGCCTAAGTGATGCATACTTCTATGATATGCTATGTGACTACATGATGCATTTTTATACATGCTACTTTACTTTGTAAGGCTTGTACCAAGGGTGGGCTCCTAATCAGCCCCTAGGCCTTTGGCTGTGTGATCCAGGCTAGTAAAAACAAAGGGATGGGCTCCTTAGTACGCCCCTAGGTCTATGGCTGTGTGATCCGGACCTGGTTCCTAGTATGATTCAAGACTTGCTACCTTGGATATACTTAGGAAGCGCGCATATCTACGTGATTTATCTATGTGTGGTACAAGCCGGGGCCCTGATTATGTTGATATTATGTTCAAGTATATATGTAAGAAGAAGTGGTTTTAAAATCATGAGACATACACATGTTTTTTGGATACATGTTTTTCAAAATCATATTGCATATACCTTATGATCATGTTGTGATGATGCTATGATTTATTATATGCCATGATTAGATACGATTATGTTATGTTTCATGCTATGCTTTAAGTGCTTGATATGCCATGCCACCTTATGATGATACTATGATATGCCATGATTAGATATGATTATGTTATGTTTCATGCTATGCTTTAAGAGATGATATGCCATGACTAGTTATGATTTTGTTATGTTGCATGATATGCTTAAAGAGTATGATATGTTATGCCATGACTAGTTGAGATCATGTTATGTTGAGACATTCTTTGATCATGTGATGATTTTTTCGGTTTTAGTGAGTAGGAAAGAAACTTACTGAGCCATGAGTGCTCATAGCTTACTTTCCTTGTACCACAAATAAAGGAAAAAGCTGGATGAGTTAAAGGAGCAGCAGGAGAGGCAAGGAGATGTGTGTGGCAGTGGCTAGGCAACCAAATAAGAACCTGCTTTAAAAACTTTTAAAGAACTATGCTTTGGTATCATGAATTGTAGTACCGTATGTGTGACTTGATGTTATGTTTCTACTAATTTGATATCATGTTATTGATGCCATGATAATGTAGTTCAGATTTGATGAAAAGAAAAACAAAAGAAAAGTTTTTATTAAACTAAGAAAATTATTTTAAGTCTTCCGCTGTTTTAAAAAGAAAATTTGTACATGGAGTATCGTAGCCCCGTCCCTTAGGGTTAGCAGGGAGGGCGGGCGTTACAGGATAATCTAGCATTCTTATCAAAGACAGAAGACATTTGGACATACCAAGGAGCAATTGCTTCCTCAGCCATGAACAAAGGTATAGGCTAGGGAAACAAGGGATTACTTACTGGAGACAAGAAAGGGGATCGTCGTGAAACGGTGAGCACGAGGACTGGTTGGAGACAGCAACAGGAAAAGAACTCTAGAGAAGGGAAAAGGAAGGACGAGGTTTAAAAAGGAAACGAAAGGTTTAGGGTTTGAAAAACGGACGACTGTCGTCAGATTAGGACATTGGTATCTCAGAATACGCTGAGGATCACAATAGAAAGGCAAAAGACCTATGTGACGTGGCAGTCAGGAAAAATATGTGCCATACCATCATGAAAACATCCACATCGGATGTGATAGGTCAGATCACGTTGGGGTTGGTAACGTCTCGGAGTACGTTTCTAAACACTCTCTCACCTGAAGGAGAACCAATCACTAGCCAAGAAGCTTCGAAAGAAGATGTATATAACTGGGTATAATAAAACAAAAGGGATTGGACTTTTGACTAAACCCAGGTTAAAGACAAAAGTATTTAAGGATTAAGATTTAGATGAAGAATAGATTTCAAAATCAACGCCCTTGTGAAATACAAACTAGTATTTGATCAAAATAATGTTGTATTAGCCGGTATGATTTTAAAATTTAGTCGTGATATGCCCACAGTTAAGACAACCTCAGTCATGATTGCAGCATTACAGTTACTCTTGTAAATTACAGAAAGGTTTCATAGAATCATTTAATTCAATACAAGAGTCCATTGTTACATTTAGAATCTGATCAAATACACAACGATACATTTTCCCTTGGAACAGTAAGCCTTAGGCAAATAACCCAGTTCACAAACACAAGTTCTCACAACACTTAGAAAATGTCAATCCCACTGGATTCAAACTTACCATGGAGAGGAGATGGAAATAGCCCACTTCGTCTGAGCTTGCCAAGGCACATAAGAGGCAATATGTTTCCCTGGACGAAGAAAGCAACAAAAAACAGAAAAACTCAAGGGTGACGAGACAGGGAAACATTGATTCATTCCATAATGGCAAAATAAATGTCAAAACCACTTCCCCTCTCAAGCCGTATGAGCTCAGCAAGTGGAGCAATCAATTTTAGCCCAAGGGTAACATGTGTTGTGCCCTTCACACAACACCCATGGGTCATTTGGCTGCTCCTCTATAAGTAGTAAAATTTTCTCTGAAGTTTCTTGGGTCCATCAGAGCACCTGCAACTTTGGATAAAAGATCTAGACTGTGAAGCTTCATCTCTTAAGACAATCCCTTGAATTCCAGAAGTAACCGGAGCAAAAATCTCAATGAACTCATATATAGATCTCACCTGGTCCAACAAAAGTTGCCCCCAAAGAGGAGGATCCACGACCATGGCCTTAGCAATAAAAGGTGGCAAGGAAGAAAAAAAAACTGAGAGGGGTTGTGGGTGAAGAGAAGGTTGTAGCCCTATTTAAAGGAGAAAAAGGCTCACAGGATTGCTATACTTAATTTATTAAGACAATGGTGCACAAAATCTGTGAGGTCATTTCAAAATCTGGAGCAGAGTCACGGGTAGGAAAAGACAGGACCATACTTTTGTCTAGTCAGTTGTCTACTCCTCCTTCGACTAGACTTGAAGGGAAGGCTAGTGATACGGGTTAGGTTTTATGGGTCTCTCGATGAGGAAAGAAAAGGAAGAAAGAATCAAAGGAGACAGGCTAATATCGGTTGGTACATACCTTTAGAACAAAGATAGACTAATATCGATCAGGACATACCTTATGGATGAAAATAAGCCAATATCGGCTGGGACATGCCTTCAGAACAAAGATAGGCTAATATCGGTCGGGATATACCTTGCCGAAGGAGGACAGGCCAATATCGGCCGGTACATATCTTCAGAACAAAGACAGGCTAATATTGGTCAGGGAATACCTTCCGAATAAAGGTAGGATAATATCAATCAGGACATACCTTATGGATGAAAATAAGTCAATAACGGCCGGGACATGCCTTCAGAACAAAGATAGGGTAATATCGGTCGGGATATACCTTGCCGAAGGAGGACAAGCCAATATCGGCCGGTACATATCTTCAGAACAAAGATAGGCTAATATTGGTCAGGGAATACCTTCCGAATAAAGGTAGGATAATATCGATCAGGACATACCTTATGGATGAAAATAAGCCAATATCGGCCGGGACATGCCTTCAGAACAAAGATAGGCTAATATCGGTCGGGATATACCTTGCCGAAGGAGGACAGGCCAATATCGGCCAATGCATATCTTCAGAACAAAGATAGGCTAATATTGGTCAGGGAATACCTTCTGAATAAAGGTAGGATAATATCGATCAGGACATACCTTCTGGATGAAAATAAGTCAATATCAGCTGGGACATACCGTCAAGGTAAAGGTAGGCTAATATCGGTCGAGACATACCTTCCGGATGAAGGTAGAATAATATCGGCCAGGACGTGTCTTCAAGGTAAAGGTAGGCCAATATCGGTCGAGACATACCTTCCGGATGAAGGTAGAATAATATCGGCCAGGACATGTCTTCAAGATAAAGGTAGGTCAACATCGGTCGTGACATACCCTTAGGATAAGGATAGATTAATATTGGTCGGGAATGTTCTTTCAAGTAGATAGCTAACAAAGATCATTCAATCAATTCCTTAGAAACATGTTGAATAAAAGGCAGCTTATTGTTATTTTGTAACATAACAAGGAGGTGTCAAATAAAATAATTCATGACAGGTGTTATATAAAATAATTCATGACAGGTGTTATATATTTTTCGGCGGGAAATATGCTTTCAGGTTATCTTGCAAGTGCTAAATGACAAAGAAGGTACATCTGGGGTACAAAAAAGATTCCTTAAAAATCATCTTCCGCAAGTACGCACCTGACATCATCTCATAACGAATTCTAACAAACCGGGGTCCACTTCATGATTATGGAGGTTATATGAAGTGGTATAAAAGGAGGAATCCTCTCCGTTGGCTGGGTAAGTTCACAACATCGTGTACTTTCACAACCCTAATTTCCTGGCTACTGTTCATCTTCTTTCTTTTTCCTTCACATCAAGAGAGATCACTAACTTGAGCGTCGGAGGGCCTAGCCAAGGATTCCCACCCCGGTCTTGGGTCACTGACGATAGTGTTGGCTGGTCTCTTGTGTGTAGGGGGCCTTGGAAGCTTGGGAGTCCCACTTTCTCCCCTTTGGACTGGGATTCCCTCCTACTTATCAGATTTCCTTCTGTGATTCTGGTTTTCTCCCGATCCGCTTTGGGTTTCTTAGATCGAGGTTCTATCAGCGTTGTTCTTCATCAGCACGGTGGGTTTCTTTCTTCCGGATCTCTGTTGCGGTCAGCTTCTCAGATAGGATCAGGTACTTACATAGAGTTATGAGTAAAATTATTTTTGGTAGAGGGGAAAGCGATGGAGTTGTTAGGAAAGTGGAACTTTATGCTTTGTGGGCTATATTACATAAGGTTGATTTTGAATCTGGTTTCCAATTTTTACAAACCTTGGTGAGAGCTAAGAAGGCATCCTCGGGATCGATTGTTTTTGGCAATTTGATTACTTAAGTAGGTATAAATTTGGGTTGTGATCTAGATGAGCTAGAGATCATTCATGGCAATAACATGATCGATATTGATGCATGTCTTGCTATAAAAATGATTTGTTGTGATGAGAATGGTTTTGCTTTTCCTAGGAGGAATGCTTTCCCACTACCCCTTCCTTATCCCGAGCGGACTTCTGTTCCCAACCTTGCTAATTGGGTGATCACTGATGTAGATCCTAAAAATGCCCCTTCTTTATTCGGAGACACTGAGCCCCACCTTGAGACCTCGTCATCTAGACACCCACAGCCTTCCGAACATCTGGAACCTGCTAGGCATTCTTTTGCCTATGGTACGAGTCATTCCAGATTTGATTATTCTAATTTTCATGCATCTCTAGACTCACTTCATGAGAAGCAGGAGGCCCAACGTGTAATGTTGGTGTAACACCCATGAATTTTTGTTATATAAATACATAGGTATTATTCTCATTAAGAGCATGAAATAAATAAAAAGGATAAGAGAAAAAGAAGAGTAAGAAACAAAATAAAAATAAGAGGTAAGAGGTGGAGGCCAAGGATTGAACCTTGAACCTCCCACCAATAATGGAGAAAGATTAATGGCATGATCACCACTAGGATAGAAAGTAACATATGCATAGGAAGGAATAAAAATATTAGTTAAAGGAGAGAAGAAAAAATAAAACAAGGAGCAAGAGAAAACCAAATTGCTCACCTCTTCTCCCTCTTGATTAAGAGAAGGAATAAGAAGAAGCAAGTTGTTTTCCTCACCCTTCCCTCTCCTCATTCTTTTCGTGGGAATCAAGAGAAAGAATAATGGATGAATTAAAGGGAAAAATTAATGAGGACATAAATTTCTCTCATGATGAATAAATAGAAAAAAAATGAGAAGTAAACCTCTCATTTTCCTCATTCTTCCTCCTCCTTCCTTCTTTTCTTTCTTCACCGAGACTAGGAGATCCACCCACTCCTTGATCCGAGCACTAAGTCAAGTTCTTCTCCAAGGAAGCCAATTTTCAAGAAGAAACCTTCAAGTTCTAGCCTCCCCAAGCAAAGGAAATCAAAGGAGGCACAAGAAGAAGAAACTTCTCCCTTCCTTAACAACTAGAACACTTTCCTCCTTAAGAAAAACCACAAGCGAAAGGAAGTAAGTTCCCCTCACCTGTGGTACAATAGCTATATGTTTGTTATGAAAAATATTGCTTAAAAAGCTATGGTTAATTCATAAGGGTTTCGGCCAAACAAAGAAAAAAAAAGAGTTTAAAGAACCTTGAAAACCAACTAAGAGTTTAAAGTTCCCCTCATGATTTTTGCTTATGTTATGTACCTTATGGTAGGAGAGATAAACTAATATTTTCATGCTAGAATGTTTGGCTAGAACATAAATTTATGAACTTGGATTTTCGGCATAGAAGGAACAAAAGAGCTAGAAGAGCTCTAAATCTAAACCAAACATGCTACCTTGTTTTTATAATATGTACCTAATGATAAGTGGTGTTGTTGATGTTTTTCCCCACTTGTAAGTCAATTTAAACTTGATTCCATATTCATGTATATTTGGCCAAGATAGAGTTGAGAGCCTAGAAGGGCTTTAAACCTAAAAATTTAAGCATGCTATGATTCTTATAAGACAAGATATGAAGCTAATGTGACATGCCATGATCTTAGGTTAAGTTGAACAATATTTCTTATATATGATGGTTCGGCCATTTCAAGACTTGAACCCTAGGAAGGTTTAAATCAAGTCTAAGATACTTATGCTCTACTTTATGAAGAGATATGAAATAAATTAATGTTCACATGTTGCTTGAAACTTGAATTCTTGTTCTTTAGTATTCGGCCACAATTGTTTTTTTTGACCTAGGATGCTTAAATTTCTAAACTAAGTGGTCCATGTTAATCTTTGAAATGAATGCTAGGAAAGTTCTTATGGTCTTCATGCTAATATGCCACTAGGAACTTAATACCCATGCTTACATGATTCGGCCACATTAGATTAAAAGGCTTGAGAAGCTTGGAACTTAGACTAAATGTACTTATGGTGATTCTCATGATATGTATTGATATGTTAGTATGAAGTTTAACCTTTTCATGTTGCTTGTAACCTAGAAACATGTTGCTAGGGTTTCGGCCATGTTAGGGTTAAAGGCTTAGAGAACTTGGAACCTAAATCAAATATGTTCAAGTGGTTTCTTATGGAATATGATATGAAAATTGTTAAGGTTGTTCATGCTTATATGTTGTTAATAACCCAAAAGGAGGCTTAATAAGTTTCGGTCAGGTTATGAAAAGGGACCTAGAAAGCTTGGAACCTATACCTAACATGCTTAAGATGCCTCTTATGTCATAAGAAATGATAGATGTTTAGGGTTCACATGTTCTTTTGTTGCTTGATAACCTAAACCACCTCTATATGTTTCGGCCACCACTTGTCACTAGGGATAGAGACCTAATTTTGTGTTCTTCCATGAACTTCACATGCAATGCTTTATGATATGTGGAGAGTATGACATGCTGTGAGGTTCATTTATATATGTTAGGTCCTATTCATGATATGTTGTGTGCTAAGTTTCATGATATGTTATGTGCTTATTTTTATGATATGCTGTGTGCTAAATATCATGAAATGCTATGTGCTCAAGTCTATGATATGCTGTGTGCTAAATTTCATGATATGCTATGTGCTCAAGTTCATGATATGCTGTGTGCTTAAACTCATGATATGCTAAGTACTCAAACTCATGATATGATATGTGCTTAAACTCATGATATGCTATGTACTCAAGTTCATGATATGTTGTGTGCTTAAGATCATGATAGGTTGTATGCTTAATTATGCATGTGTTCATGATATGCTGTGTGCTCAATTATACATGCTTTAAGCTATGCCTAAAAGAGTTGCTTCCCTATAAGTGGGATCAAGAGCACTCTTCATGACATGAATATAACATGAGTGATATGGACTATGTAAATATGACATGCTATTTTACTTTTAAGGCTTGTACCAAGGGTGGGCTCCATAAGCGCCCCGGGGTCGATGGACTAAGAAACGAGCCTTGTTAGGGATGGGCTCCTAAGTGCCCCTAGGTCGATGGACTAAGAAACGGGCCTAGTATATGCCTTGTAGGGTTCAAGACTTGCTACCTTGGACCTACTAGGACGTGCACATTTATGTACATGGAACAAGTCGGGATCCCCTTATGTTGAGATTATGTTTAAGTATCTATGCTATACGTTTTAAAAAGTCATGATGCATGTTTTAAAAGTTCACCCTGCATATGCTTTATGAATATGTCATGATATATATATGATGATCATGTTATGATATGCCATGCTATCTTGTGTTTATGCCATGATTATGCCATGATATCTATGATTGTGCTCATGATATATATGATGATCATGTTATGATATGCCATGCTACCTTGTGTTTATACCATGATTATGCCATGATATCTATGATTCACCCTGCATATGCTTTATGAATATGTCATGATATATATATGATGATCATGTTATGATATGCCATGCTATCTTGTGTTTATGCCATGATTATGCCATGATATCTATGATTGTGCTCATGATATATATGATGATCATGTTATGATATGCCATGCTACCTTGTGTTTATACCATGATTATGCCATGATATCTATGATTGTGCTCATGATATATATGATGATCATGTACGATATGCTATGATACTTTATGCTTTGATATATGCTTTGTGATTGTTGACATGATATACGGATTTTGTGAGTAGGAAAGGAACTTACTGAGCCATGAGTGCTCACAGCTTACTTTCTTGTACCATAGATAAGGACAAAGTTTGGATGGACTAGGGGAGCAGCAGGAGGGGCTAGCAGGATGTGTGTGGTAGTGACTGGCTAAAGAAGAAAAGACCTGCTTTCGTTAAATATGAGTTATGCTTGTTTGATATTTTTATGATTGTAACTCCATGACATTTATCATGTTAGTTCCTATATGTCTTGAAATAATGTAAGGTATGACATATGGATTCTATGTTTCAAAAATTTACAAGTAAGACTTCCGCTGTAATAAGTTAATAAGTTGTTAAGTAGGGTAAAGTAACCCCCATAGCCTTAGCAGGAGGGGCGGGGCGTTACAGTTGGAGGGTCGCTTTTCTTTATCACCTAATCAGTTTAGAGAGGTGCAAGATCATTTTCAGTTTACAAGGAATTTTCAAGGTCAAGTGGTTGAGTTTGTTCAGGACTATGATATTGATCAAGCTAGGATGAGAGAATTCATGTAGGATATGAGTATTTCTAGCCAACAAGTTAATGCCCTCTATGAATATCATAAGTTCATGAGTGAGACTCTGGGTTTTCCTAGTTTTCCTATCGGTCGTCCACGTAGACCTCCACTTCCTCCTCCACCAACATATTGATTTCATCGGGACGATGAAAAGTTTAAGTCACATTTTCAGTTTTATGCATTTTGTTATTTTTTGTCTTGCTTTTGTTATGCTTGTTTGGTTTGTTTTTTTTACTATTATTTGACTATCTTTTGAAGTGTTTTGTAGCATTCATATTGAGAACATCGATCCTCACTTATATGCTTACTTGTCTAAAAGCAAAATGGTTAGCACGTTTATATCTTGATTCATGATGTTGTAAATGATGCTAGTATGTTTAGTATACCTCTTTTCTCTATCTTAAGTTGCATGATGTGAGATAAGTATTGTATGGAGATAAGTTTGAGTTTTGGCTTAACCTTAAGGATCTTACTTTCACTTTACTTGAGCTTGAATAGTTGATATCATTGAAATAGTCATGATTCATCTTATTTGTTTAGTACTTGGTTTCCATGGTGAATTCTCAAACTTCATTTTGGTTACTGGATGAGACTCGAATCATGTAAGCTCATTTGAAAAATCAAAAAAATCTCAATATTTGTGCTTATGTATATTTGTGGTTAAGTGTTGCACCTTGCAATCACTTAGGAAAAAAAATAAAATGAAAAAAAGTGAAAAATGGAAAAAAATGATGATGACAAATAAGGGATATAAAAAACAGTTATCGTGAGTGGAAACTAGCAAGTTACCCCTTTGACACCGAGTTAGATTACTGGAGAAATGACAGCTATGCTTCTCTTGATATCGAGCACGCCTTTAAGACCCTGGGATGTTTGAGAAATATGAACCAAGTGTGTGGTAGGTAAGTGCCTATCACTGGAAACATTAGGAACTCAATTGGATGATGACTTGACAAGGATGAAGACTGAAACTTGAAGAGTTTGGGTCACTTATTTGCACTGTGCACAAGAGACTTATGCTTAAGCCATATTTGAGTTATTTCTATGATCATGCTTATCAATGAAACTTGTAGATAGAGTAAGAAAAGTGCATTAGGGAGAATGACGCATTATTGAGCATGTGAATTTTGATTGCAGTATTTTGCTTGAGGACAAGCAAAAGTTTAAGTCTGGGGGTGTGATGTGCGTAAGTTTTATGCACTTGTTTAGCATATTTTGACGCACATTCCTATATTTTATGCATGCTTTATCTATGCATTTTCATACTCCTTGCTTTACTTTTAGCATATTTACTCTTCTCTGTTCGAAGATCTACTCTTGTGTATTTTCTATCTGAAGGAGTCAAATTTGGAGAGGAAATGATGTTCATGGCGAATCTAATCAACAAATGAAGGAAGTCAACGCCAGTCATGTGTGACACACAGCCATGCCAAAGGAACAGGAAGGAAAATGATCTTGGCCGTGTGGAGCAGACCGGGTGTGTAGCATCAACAGAAGAGCGGGCTGACATGGCCGTGTGGTTTCGCACGACCGTGACACTTTTGAAGTAGAATCAGAAAACAACCATGTAGATCTACACAACCATGCAACCTTTCCAGAGGCCAAACATTGTCAGGCCGTGTGTGCCACACGACCGTGTAACATTTCCAGAGGCCAAGATTGGCACGGTCGTGTGTGCCACATGGCCGTGTGAGCCATCCAAATATGAAGCATGGCACGACTGTGTGAATCTCACACGGCTGTGTGACTCTAGCCGAGAGCTAAACAGCCGAGGTCATGTGAGGTCTACACAACGGTGACATGGGTCGTGTGGAGCCCAAATCCCCTGCTCTATATAAAAGGTTTCTTCCTCATTGAAAGGGGGGAGGCTCTACCTTTGGGGAGATCCAATCTGGATGCTTTTCTCCATCTTTTGGGTGCCAATATGGTGATCTAAAGACGTTTCCATTCCTGATTTGACTCCAGTAGCAAGGATTAGTTTTGAAGATTACTTGTCGGCTCTAGACAAGTATTTCTTTTTCTATCTTCTTGATTTGGATCGGAATGTTTACGATCTTCTTGTTTTCGGATCTTTTCCTTTCTTTCATGGAGTAGATCTTCTTGTTCTAGGATGGAGGGAGTATTTGTGATGTGAATTGATGTAAGATTTCAAGGATATGCCAACTTCTTGTTTCAACGATGTTGTTATATTTTGTATCAATTCAATCTTGTATGGATTGTTGTGTTTGGATCTAATTACCATTCTTGATTGGATGTTTGTATTACTTGTGGATCTTGTAGAAGAATTCTCTAGATTGTATGACCGAGAGGCGTCATGAATGGGCTGCCCCGTTAATGGACATCTAGGGGATCACCTTGAACGGTGAAGCAAGAATCTAAAAAGAAGTGGGATAGATAAATGAGTTGTTCCCTATATCTTGATGTGAATTGATTAGTGATGTGTTTCTATGTTGTATGACCGAGGGGCGTCGTGACAGGACTGCCCCGCTAACGGACTTCATAGGGATCATGACTATTTAATTGCTTAAGGTGTAGATATAAGTCCTTTGTTGGTGTTTTCTGCAGGAGATAACCGTAGACTTCTTACAAATGCATGACAATTGAGGATATAATTGGTAAAATCATATTACATTGATAAGTATCACAAAGAAACTAAATCTCCTAGAACTTTCATAAAACCTAGTTTCTGCATTACTTTTCTATTTCTATTTTATAGTTGCTTCTTAGTACGTGTAATTCCTAGTTGATTGTTTAGCTAATTCGCTTTGAGATATCTTTAGTGGTTATAACTAGTCCTTGTGGATACGATATCTTTTTATTAATGACGATGAAATCGTTCACTTGCGGTTGAGTAACACTGGTCTCATCATAGTTAATGCAAAATTGGAATGAACAAGTGTAGGAGGAACAAATTCTTTACCTCTAGAATGGGAGATTTCAGAAGGAATAATAGGGACTTGTTCAAAAGTAGCGATGGTATATGAAAGGGGACAAGGGGCTGAGGTACGAGGTTTTTTGCGTTTCACCATGAAGGGACCCTGTTGTTCTGAGGGGCTTGAGGATTCCTGAGGTCGTGCAGAGGGAGGTTGTAGGCCAAGGGAAGAAGAGGGTTGATTAAGATGACGATCCCTTAATAACTCTTCACCTATTCTTGTTAAAACTGCCCTCATCAAGCGAGTATTCTTGTACATGAAAGCAGGAAGGATAGCGTTGGCTAGAGAAAGAGAAAAATTCATGTTAAAAACAATGTGAAATAGTCCAAAAGCATACATAAAGAGAATAATCTTACCAAAGGGGGCTTCCAAGGTCTTGTCTATGGTGCTAAGACCAAATGTAAATAATAAGCCTTCAGTGATTAGGGCAGATAAGTTAAATTTTGCGCCCTTTAATTTCCCCATAGAAGAACAAAGAACAGAATCTTCCAAGATATTACCTAATTAAGGAATAGGGGAAAGATTCCGATGCCAAGTTATTGGGTACGATGCCGGAGAAGGAAGATGCATAAAGAAAAACTTATCCCATCATTCTCCTTGATGTAACACCCGCCCTCCCTGCTAACCCTAAGGGGCGGGGCTACGATACTCTATGTACATATTACAGCGGAAGACTTGAAATAATTTTTTTTTCTTAGTTTAATAAAACTTTTCTTTTGTTTTCAAATCCGAACTACACTAATATGGTTTCCATAACATGATAACAAGATAAATAGAAACATAACATCAAGTTACCCATATAGTATTACAATTTACGAAACCAAAGCATAATTCTTAAAAGTTCTTAAAGCAGGTTCTTATTTGGTTGCCTAGCCACCGCCACACACATCTCCTTGCCTCTCCTGCTGCTCCTTTAGCTCATCCAGCTTTTTCCTTTATCTGTGGTACAAGGAAAGTAAGCTATGAGCACTCATGGCTCAGTAAGTTCCTTTCCTACTCACTAAAACCGAAAATCATCACATGATCAAAGAATGTCTCAACATAACATGATCTCAACTAGTCATGGCATAACATATCATACTCTTTAAGCATATCATGCAACATAACAAAATCATAACTAGTCATGGCATATCATCTCTTAAAGCATAGCATGATACATAACATAATCATATCTAATCATGACATATCATAGCATCATCATAAGGTAGGATGACATATCAAGCTCTTAAAGCATAGCATGAAACATAACATAATCATATCTAATCATAGCATATCATAAATCATAGCATCATCACAACATGATCATAAGGTATATGCAATATGATTTTGAAAACATGTATCCGAAAAACATGTGTATGTCTCATGATCTTTAAAATCATTTCTTCTTACATATATACTTGAACATATTATCAACTTAAAGGGGATCCCGGCTATGTACCACTTACATATTGCGCGCAACCTATGTAGGTCCAAGGTAGCAAGTCTTGAACCCTACAAGGCAAACATACTAGGCCCGAGTCTTACTCCATCGACCTAAGGGCACTTAGGAGCCCATCCCTAACGAGGCCCGAGTCTTATTCCATCGACCCCGGGGCGCTTATGGAGCCCACCCTTGGTACAAGCCATATAAAGTAAAGTACATGTCATACTTATACATATCACACATCATAAGAGCATGCATCACTTAGGCACACATCATATCATAAAAGTATGCATCACTTAGTCATACATTATATCATAAAAGTATGCATCACTTAGGCATACATCATATCATAAAAGTATGCATCACTTAGGCATACATCATGTCATAAAGTATGTATCACTTAGGCATACATCATATCATAAAAGTATGCATCACTTAGGCATACATCATGTCATAAAAGCATGAATATTTTCACCACATAGCATATCATAAAAGCATGCATATTTTCACCACATAGCATATCATAAAAGCATGCATATTTCTATCCACATAGCATATCATAAAAGCATGCATATTTCTAGCACATGTCATATCATGGAAAGTATGAATCACAAGCATACATGTTTAAGCATAAGGGTGTATCATGTGATTATACTATCATAAGAAACATGGTAACATAGTTAACTTGGATTCTAAGCTTCCTAATCCCTTGGGTTCTTATCATGGCCGAACCCCCTTAGATCTCAATTTAGGTAAAAATAACCTCCAAGCATGTGGAACCTAAATTATCATCACATCAATTTCATAGGAAGCATTATAAGCATGATTAACTTGGTTTCTAAGTTCTCCAAGTCCCTAAACTTCATGTGGCCGAACCTTATCAGGTGTGAAACAAGGTCCCAAATGTCATGAAAGCATGGAAACCTTAAACCATATTTATAGCATTTTTCTTCCAAGTAACATAGTAATCATATTTGAGCTAATTCCTAAGTTCTTCAAGCCCTTAACATATGTCATGGCCAAAATTTCACAAGTATTCATTAGGGCTAAAAACAAGCATACAAACATGTGAACTTGAACTAACATCATGTATAAATTCATAATAAGGTATCATACAAAGGGTATGGCCGAAACTTACCCTAGCCTCATTTTAGGTCATTAAGCAACATATTGCATGAGAACTTTGGCTTTCTACTTATCATATTTCATGTAGAGTGACATGAGCATATTTAATTTTTGGTCTAGGGTTTCTAGGGCATCTATCCCTTCATGGCCGAGACCTACAATGGTCCATTTAGGTCATGGAAAAATTATACAAGCATGTGACACAATCAACACATTATCATATTTCCATAAGAAGCATTTTTAACTCAATTGGTTTCAATTCTAAGGCCTCTAGGTCATTTAAACCCTACTTGGGCGAGACCCATCAGTGGTTAACTTTGCTTCAAATAGCCTAAAAGCATATGAAGTCATACAAGTTTCATAGCATGTATAAAGACAAGCATAATAAACATACATGTGCATTGTGTCTTAGGCTTCCTAGGTTTCTTTCCTTTTTCTTTTATTTTTCCTCATGGCTGAAACCTACCATTCTCTAAACTAGGTTTTAAGTGGCCTAAATCATGGAAAACCTAAGTAAGTTTCATGGCAAAAATTACTAAGAACATCATATACCAATTTGGTTCATAAACAAGCTAGGACCCTTGTGACCTTACAAGTCATATATCATGTAACTAAATTCTCTACACCCTAATTAAGCATGAGAGCATTAAACCACGTTCATATCTTAATATCACAGAGGTCTTGAGCATGTTAAAATTTTGTTTAAGCTTTCCTAAGCTATCCATCTTAACATGGCCGAAAATCTTAATGAAGAGTTCATGAATTTCTAGCAATATTCAACATGCAATTCTTTAAGAGAACTCTATATTCTATCATATAAACATGGTTACTTAAATTTTAAAGGTCTTCCTAACCCTAAGCTCTTTTCTTGGCCGAAACATATGAGGGGATTTCCTTTGGTTCCAAGTAACTTTCAAGCAAGAAAAAGCAATAAAAGATCCTTAGTAATTCATGGAGGGAATCTTGTACTAGTTTGGTTAAACAATGATTTCCCTAACCTCTTTAAAACATTTTTGGCCAAAATTCTAGGGTTAGGTACTCCTCTGACCAAGCATCATATAGGTATAAAAACATGAAGGAAAACCTTCCTACATAGCATAGAAAAATATCACGAAATGATGACTTGTTTAAACCTTCCTAGATTTGAAACTCTTCTTTGGCCGAATTTTCTTAAATTCTATTCTAGGTTTTCTAATCCTCATAAAATCCAAAAATCACATAAAAAGCCTTGTACCACAGGTGAGGGGAAGCTTACATCCTTTTCGCTTGTGGATCTAAAGTATGGTGATGGAAGAAGTAGCCTCTTCTTCTAGTTCCCTTCCCTTGTTTCTCTTGTTAAGTCCTCCTTGTATCTTTGGCTTTCTTAGGAGAAAACCTTGGCTTGGGGCCGAAGATGGAGGAGAGGGGACTGAGGTTCTCGGTGAGGGAGAGGGGAGAATGAGAGAAATGAGAGAAAAATTAGAATTCTTCTCTTTACTTGCTCCCTTTTATGTTAAGGAGGAAGAAGTAGCAAAATTAGTTTTTGCTTTCCTTCTCCCTTAGCCTTTTTTTCTATTTTATTTTTATTTTTATTTATTTATTTATCCTCATCATTCATGGTGAAATAAGGGGGAATGAATCCCCTTAATTAGCCTCTTTTATTTTCGGCAAGAGAAGAGAGAAAGAGGGAGAGAAGGAAGGAAGGCAAGTTGCCTTTCTCTTGCTCTTTTCTTGTTTTCTTTTGGCTAACTTTTACTCTCACCCTTATCATGAGTTTCCCTCCTTTTCTATCAATATCTTCTCTCTATCCCAATTGGTTTCTACTAATTAATTCTATAAATTATAATATAAGAGATTCAAGGTTCAATCCTTGACCTCCTCTTCTTTATATTTCATTTTATTTCTTTTTGCTTCTACCCACTTCCTTTTATTTTTCTAAGGCAAAATCCTACATTCATATGCTTATCTTAAAAGCTTAGTGGGTGTTACACTTGAGGAGGAATTCTATGGAACAAAGTGATTTTAGGGCATGATTTAAACTTCAAAACACTTTCTTCCACTTGATGAGGAATGAAAAAGTGATGGAAAAGTTGAGCAGATAAGGGAAAATCTAGTAAACGGGAAACAACAATAAAACCAACCATGACAGAGAGTGATTGGGGGATGAATTTATTTAGGGGAAGGTCAAAATATATACTAATGTCAACAAAGAAAGGATGAATGGGAAATCTAAAATCACATAAAACCTGTTTCCAGAAAATCGCCACATTTTCTGGAGGAGGAAGATGAAGACGATCCCTGGAGGTAGGAATGGCTAGGTATGTAGGGAAGTTATAGTTCCATTGAAGCTCACAGGCTTTCGACACAGTAAACTCATAATAGCACTAAGTGTACCACTTATCAGAGGTCAACATTGATAACAGGAGGGAGTAGGAAGAGCAAGAAGGACTAGGAAAAAGTGAAGGATAAAAGATACGCGTGTAAGGAAATAGGTTGCTAATCACGCAAACGCACAGCGGAAAAACCTATTTCCTCCAGGAGATCAATGCGAAGGGAGATGAACAATATACTAAGTTTACATAGGAACATAGAATGAGAGATTATACCTTTGTAGCGTGCACACGTTCTCCCGACAGCTCGGATCTCAACACGATCAAGCGTCCATGCTGTAACACCCATAAATTTCCTCTATTTAAATACAACAACAAGAAGTAGAAGAAGAGATAAAAGAAATAAAAATAGATTAATAAATGGCCTTGGGCTAGGATTGAACCCAAGACCTCTTATTTATGATTGGTTAAAGTTTCCATTAGGGTGGTGGTAAAGCATCGCATTAGGAATAGGAAACAATTGATTATAAGTAGACTTTGTGTGAAAGATGCTTCAACTTCCACCTAGTATAAAAGGGAAAGAAAGAGATGAAAACCTAGCTTTTCATCTCCTCTTCTTTCCCTAGCCGAATTTTCCCCTTCTCCTTCTTCTTCTCTTTTATATTTCGGCCAAGAAAGCTAGAGCTCCAAATCTTGAAGTTTTTCTAGGGAAGGATCTAAGGAGAGGGTTTCTCTCAAGGAAGTAGTACACGTGGGGAAGGTGTCTTGGGGATTAAAGCGTTCAAGAGGGGATTTATCTTCCCTACACCCTAGAAGAGTAAGATTTAGCTAAATGATGTAAGTACTTCTCACCTGTGGTATAAGTTACTTCGTCGATGCATGTTGTAGTATGTATCTATGTAAGTTAAGAGAAAATTCATGCCATGATATGTTTCATGTATGTTAAAGAAGATAGATGTTATGATTGTAATATGCCCTCTAAAGTTCTGGGATTAAGAGCACATTTAGAGACTTTGATTTGCTTCCCATTAAGTTTTGGGACTAAGAAGCATAATCAAGTGGCCTAAGGTGCTTCCCCAAAAGTGTGAGAGATTAAGTGCACACAAGGTGTTTGTTGAAATGACAAGCTAGTGCAAGTATAAGAAAGTGATATTAAAAGAAAGTATTTTACTTTGATGTGGCATTGTACTGGACACAAGGTCCATCGGTGGGCTCCTAGATCGCCCCTAGGCCCCTAGATCACCTAGTAGTACCTTAATAAGTTCGGGATTAGCTACCTCGGATCTTATTAAGGATGCCCGCAAAGTGGTACAATACCGGGCCAAAAGCAAGTTGATTATTATTTTCACTAGTACGTAATATGAAGTTTTCCCAAGTTCATGGTTTATTTAAGTGGAAGCATTCTTAAGTTTGGGAATTAGAGATTATAAGGCCAGTTTTGATGAACTCTATTGTATAGCAAGGTTTATGGTTTTCATTACTTGTTTTCAATACATGCATGGTTTTATGTTGACGTCTCATGATAATCCTATTTATAAATGTTGATGTTTGCATGATGAGTCTATTTTAAAATACATGTCATGTACATATTTCCAAATTATGGGTTTTTGCATTAGTAATTATTGAGTGCATGTTTTGTGTTCCTTTAAGCAGTTTTGCAAAGCATGTTTCCCTTTTTAATGCATTGTTTTGTGAGTAGATGGTACTTGCTAAGCGTTTGCTTATAGATTACTTTTCCTTATACTGTAGATAAAGGTAAAGAAAAGCTCAAGTAAGGAGGGGCAGTAGGAGCAATATTTGCTGGTGTGTGTGACGGAACACTGGGAAGTGATCTTGGAACTTGCTAGTGCATGTAATATGTTAGATTTTGGTCCTGATGGATCTATGGTCTTATTTCTCTTTGTATAAAAATGCTATTAAGAGTTGTGTATGATGAAATTAATAGTTTGTTAGTAATTAGCATGTCAAAGACTCTTCATAAAGAAATGGGAGAGAACAGTAAACCAAGAGGGAGTACAAAGGGGAGAACCAACCTCCATTGTAGTGCTGGGTGTGACCCCACATGGTCGGTGACACGACCGTGTGGATTCACACGACCATCACCTGCCCCCTCTCGGCCTAGGTGACATGGTCGTGTGGATTCACACGGCCATCACCAGCTCCTTCTCGGCCAAGGTGCCACGACCGTATAGTTTGGCACGGTCGTGCACCTCTTCCTGTCACACCTCTTCCTGTCAGCTGTGACGAAGGGGTGCACGACCATGTGAAACCACACGGTCGTCTCATTTTACCCGAGAAGAAAAGGTGCACGACCATGTGCTTCACAAGGTTGTGTCACCTTGACCTAAACCAAGAGGAATGCCCTACACGACTGTGTGAGCCGCACGACCATGCTCCTCTTCCTTACTAGCTAGGTGACACGGCCGTGTGGAAGCCACACAGCCATGCCCTGCTGCAACAGGGGAGGCCTTACACGGCCGTGTGGCACACATGACCGTGCCCAAACTTGGGTCTGGTAAGGCTACACGGCCGGTCACCACCACACGACCATAGCATGCCCCTTCACAGGTAGGGCCACAAGGCTAGTTAGGGCCACACGGCCCAGACCCCTCAGCAACTATAAAGTTCCTCTTAGCTCTGCTTTGCTCCAAACCATGGCTTAACAGTCGAAACAAGTTCAAACTAGATTTCTGAATCGAGCGAAGTGTAAATAACAATGTCCTTAGAAGGTATAAAAAAAAAGGTAACGTCCAGCTCTAAGTTAGGGTGTTTTGAAGGGCAGTCATTACAGTTTGGTATCAGAGCGGTTCCATCCTTCCACCCCACACACACTGCAAGCATTGATCCTGCAGCTCTCAAGTAAGAAAGTATCTGCTCACAACTTTTATGCATTTTATTTTTGTTATGATTAGTAAAAAATTCTTGTTGAGATTCAACATGCTTATAGATGAAAGTAGTAATGAGAACAAGTAGGAATGAGGAGTGGCTGACGTATGTTTTCACTGGTTTTGGCTTATGATATGTAGAATGGCTAGAGGATGACCAGCTAGATAGTTGAGGGTTAATGAACCTCAACCAGGGGAAAATGAGTCTACACCACAGCCCAACCTTTTGGAAGTAGTAGCTCAGCTTCAGAGACAAGTGGCTGAGCTGCAGCAGGTTATTACCGCCCTAACTGCTAACCAGTAAGCTTCCCCTGTGGTCCCACCGGAAGTCAATATGGTAACACCTACTATAGATGAAGTACCATTTGTTATACCTGTAGCCCTAGGAAAGGTGGTGAGGCAAGAAGCATACCTCATCCAGTGGTAAAAATTGAAACCAGTGAATTTCTCTGGAACCAATGAACCATTGGTTGCTCAGGCCTGGTTCAAAACCCTAGAGAGTATAATGGAGATATTAGATTGGTCGGAGGTAGAAAAGATTAAATGTGCTTCCTTCTGTTTCACTGGTGATGCAAGAATGTGGTGGGAACGGGTCAAGGCAAAATGAAAAGTAGATCAAATGACCTGGTCTGACTTCGAGACTGAGTTCTTCAAAGAGTTCTTCCATATACGAGTCACGAACAAACATTACGATGAGTTCACGGAATTCTGACAAGGAAGTTTATCAGTAGATGAAGCCGTGAAGAAATTTAATAGGTTGGCTCACCTATGTCCCGAGCTGGTCAGCACAAAAAGAGAAAGGGTAAGACTAATGCTCAAGATGCTGAGGTCAGAGATAGCTCTGAATGTAGCTAATGGAATTAATAGACCGCAGACTGCAGAAGAGCTAATTGGTAGTGCCCTGATCACGGAGCATTATCTGAACAGTATCAAGCAGCAGAAGCCAGTACTGATGGAGAACAAAGGTCAAGGGAGTTCTAGCACTCAGAAACCCAGAGTCATGGGTCAACTTGGAAAGGAAGCTCCAAGAGGAAGCAGCGGAGTAATAAGAAGGGAGGATCCGTAAACAAGCAACCTAAGTATGCCACATGTTCCACCTGCGGAAAGATGCATCCTGGAATCTGTCGCAAGGGTATGAGTGACTGTTATACATGTGGTCAAGAGGAGCATATGGCCAAGAATTGCCCGACCAAGATCAACCTTCCTCCTGCACAACCTATGCAATATAGAGGCAAGCAGGCACAGCTACACCAGATGCATGCTGCGTTGGAGGATCTTCATATTAGCCAAGGTAGACTGGAAGTTGCACCAAGTTCTACAAATGCTCGAGTTTTCTCCCTTACCAGAGAGGAGGTTGCAAACGCCTCCACCATTTTCATAGGTCATATATGCATTTTTAATGAATATGCAACTGTGTTATTTGATACTGGGGCAACCCATTCGTTTGTCTCCATAGTATTTGCTGAAAGAATATGTATATCCCCGGAGGTCCTAAGTGGATAATTCTTGACGACACTACCCTCGGGAGAGATAATGTCATCTATACACTGCTGCGAGCTGTGCCAGTCAAAATTTTAAACAGAGAACTATACAGCGATCTGATCTTGCTGAACATGTCTGATTATGATGTTATTTTTGGGATGGACTTCTTGAGCAAGTATGGTGCTTCCATCGAGTGTCGTAAGCAAAGGGTTCTATTCCAACCAGAGGCAAAGTCTATGTTTGAGTTCATCGGAGATTCAAGGAAGAGAACCCCAAAGTTTTTATCGACCTTGAAAGCTCAGAAGATGTTAGCCAATGGATGTGTTGGGTTTCTAACTCATGTGGTTAATACCCAGCAAGAAAGAAATAAAGAGCTAGAGGAAGTTAGAGTCGTGTGTGACTACCCGGAAGTGTTTCCCGATGAGTTGCCAGGTTTAGCGCCGGATAGGAAAATTGAATTTGAAATTGAACTCATCCCTAGTACCCATCCAATCTCAAAAGCACCCTACCACATAGCTCCAGCAGAATTGAAAGAACTTCAGGGACAGTTATAGAAGTTACTTGACAAGGGCTTCATTCGCCCTAGTCACTCACCATGGGGAGCTTCGGTGTTGTTCGTAAAGAAGAAGGACGGGTCCATGCGAATGTGTGTGGACTATCGAGCGCTGAACAAAGTAACAATCAAGAAAAGGTATCCCTTGTCGAGGATTGATGATCTATTTGATCAGTTAAAGGGAGCCATAGTTTTTTTCCAAGATAGACTTGCGGTCCGGATATCATCAAGTGAAAGTGAGGGCAGATGATGTACCGAAGATGACATTCCAAACGAGGTATGGACACTACAAGTTTGTAGTCATGCCTTTTGGAGTGACGAACGCTCTGGCAACATTTATGGATCTGATGAACATTGTTCAAAGCGTATTTGGATAAGTTTGTAATCATCTTTATAGATGATATTCTTATATACTTTAACAGTCAGGAAGAACATGTTGAACATCTGAAGACAGTATTACAGATTCTTCAACAGACACAGTTGTACGCGAAGTTCTCCAAGTGCGATTTTCGCTCGATCAAGTGTCCTTCCTAGGTCACATTATTTCCAAGGATGGGGTCATGGAAGACCCGACAAAAATAGAAGATGTGAGTAACTAGAATAGACCCAGGAATGTCAGTGAAATCAGAAGTTTCCTTGGATTTGCAGGCTATTATAGGAAATTTGTTGAGAACTTCTCAAGGATTGCCTCTCCATTGACAACACTTACCAGGAAGAATAGAAAATTTGAGTGGACAGAAGATTGTGAGAAGAGTTTCATTGAACTAAAAAGGAGACTGACTAGTGCTTCAATCCTGACTCTTCCAGAAAATGCAAGAGCTTTGATATGTATAGCAATGCTTCTAAATTGGGGCTCGAAGCTGTACTGATGCAGAATGGCAGAGTCATTGCCTACGCCTCGAGACAACTCAAAGATTATGAGAAGAACTATCCCACTCATGACCTCGACTTAGCAGCAGTAGTTTTTGCTCTCAAAGTCTGGAGGCACTACTTATATGGAACTTAGTGCAAGATTTACACAGATCACCAGAGTCTGAAGTATTTCTTCACTCAAAAAGACCTAAACATGAGACAACAGAGATGGCTTGAGTTAGTCAAAGACTATGATTGTGAAATCCTCTATCATCCAGGGAAGGCGAACAAGGTAGCAGATGCGCTCAATAGAAAATCTTGCGTAACTTTATTGTCCTTATCTGCCATGTCCCAACCCCTACGGAAGGAAGTAGTAAATTTTGGGCTAAAAATTATTACTGGGCAACTGTAACACCCCTAGAAAGCCTAGATAAGAAAGTAAGGATAATGAGAGTTTGAAGGTAGTGAAAAGAAGGTGTAAATATTCTAAGTTGAATATTAAGATGGGAAGGATTTAGATGATTAAAACTTTATGAAAGAAAATAAAGTTGAGAATATAAATCATCTATATTTATAATACATGGAATTAATGTAAACAAAAGGAAGGAATATGAGATAATATATATGTGTATGAAATATTTATGCATAATGCATAATATGGTGATATATGAATTATTATGTACAAAAGAATATCAATAATATGTTAGAAGAGAAATAGGATTGAACCTTGGACCTCTTGTAAGGAACATGTATAGGATATCAAAGGGGATAGGAGAATTATTGATAAGGAGAGAAAGGACTAAGTAGTTAAGAATAAGAAAGAATTCTTTTTACTTAAAAGGAAAAGGAAGTAAAAAGAAGTAAAAATATACATAACCAAGTTTTGATCCTTGGTTCTCTTGTGGATGCATGCATATGTTAACCAAGTGTGATAGGAGAGGATATTGTAAGAGGAGAGATAGGAATTTTAATTAAAGGAAAGAAAAGAGAAATTAAAGGAAAGAAAAGAGAGAACTCAAGAAGCATTTCTCTAGAATATTCTTATCATTAAAGAGGAGAAATAAATAAGGAGGATGAATCAAGTCAAGTTTTCCTCCCTCATTTTAGTATAAATAGGCATGGAGGGTGGCTTCATCCTCAACTCACTCTCCTCCTCTTCTCCTAGAGGTGCCGAGACACTCCCTCTTTTCTTTCTTTCTTTTGTTGCCGAGCAACACAAGAGGAAGAAGCCTCCTCTTCTTCCTCCTCCTCTCCACCAAAAGACCTAGCCACTTCTTCCTCCATTGGTGCCGAGCAAAGCAAGCAAGGAAGAAAGGTCCACAAGCAAGTTCTCAACTCTAGGAAACTTAAGCAAAGAAGGTAAGCTTCCCTCACCTGTGGTACAAGGCTTTTATGTGATTTTCGGATTTATAAGGATTAGAAAACCTAGGAAAGAATTTAAGAAAATTCGGCTAAAGAAAAGGTTTTCAAATCTAAGATGATTTAAACAAGACCTCATTTCATGATAAGATTTTCTATGCTATGTAGAAGGATTCTTTTCCATGATTTTATACTGATATGATGTATGATCAGAGGAGTATCTAACCCTAGGATTTAACCAAAAATATTTTAAAGAGGCTAGGAAGATTATTGTCTAACCAAACTAGTGCAAGGTTCCTTCTATGAAATGCTAAGGACCTTTCTATGGTTTTCTTGCTTGGAAATTAATTGGAACCAAAAGAAAACTCACTTGTATGCTTCGGACCAGAAAGGTTAAGGGTTAGAAAGACCTTCAAAAATTTAAATAAACATGCTCCTATGATAGGATATAAAGTTTCTTAAAGGGTGTTCACATTGCTAGAAACTCATGAACTCTTTTTAGGGTTTTTCGGCCATGATAAAAGGGATAGCTTAGATTAGCCTAAACAAAAATATTAATATGCTCAAGACCTCTGTGATATTATGATATGAAAGTTGATTAATGCTCTCAAGTTTAATTGGAATGTAGAAAATTAGTTACATGATATAAGATATGTAAGATCACAAGAGTCCTAGCTTGTTTATGATCCAATTTTGTGTATGATGTTCTTAGTAACTTTTGCCATGATATTTACTTAGGCTTTCCATGCTTTAGGCCACTTAAGAAACCTAGCTTAAGGACTGGTAGGTTTCGGCCATGAAGGAAAATAAAAGAAAAAGGGAAAGAAACCTAGGAAATGCTATACATAATGAGAAGAAATGAAATTATGTTATGTAATATGCCATGATATGTTATAGCATAGGAAATGCTATACATCATGAGAAGAAATGAAATTATGTTATGTAATATGTCATGATATGTTATAGCATAGGAAATGCTATACATAATGAGAAGAAATTAAATTATGTTATGTAATATGCCATGATATGTTATAGCATAGGAAATGCTATACATAATTAGAAGAAATTAAATTATGTTATGTAATATGCCATGATATGTTATAGCATAGGAAATGCTATACATAATGAGAAGAAATGAAATTATGTTACGTAATGATATGTTATAGCATAGGAAATGCTATACATAATGAAAAGAAATGAAAAAGGAAATGCATGAAAGATTGTTAGGGACACGATATGATAGTTATGCATGATAAGTTATTTTTTTTGTATGGTTTGTACCAAGGGTGGGCTCCGTAAACGCCCCGGGGTCGATGGAGTAAGACTCGGGCCTCGTCAGTAATGGGCCTCTGAATGCCCTAGGTCGATGGAGTAAGACTCGGGCCTAGTATGTATGCATGGTAGGGTTCAAGACTTGCTACCTTGGACCTACCTATGAAGCGCGCGCATTATGTATGTGGTACAAACCGGGATCCCCTCTAATGATGATATTAATTTCAAGTACTTATAAGTATAAGTTTTCAAATTCATGATGCATTGCCTACATATGTGCTTGAATTATCTGATGATTAGATATAATGTCATGTGATATTATATGAATATGAATATGATACCCTTGTATGTCGTATGCTTATGATACCTCGCATGATATTGATATGCAATGATATGAATTCGGTTTTAGTGAGTAGGAAAGGAACTTACTGAGCCATGAGTGCTCATAGCTTACTTTCCTTGTACCGCAGATATGGGGGATGGATATTCGGAACGACGGAGCAGCAGGAGGAGCAGATAGTGATGTGTGTGGTGGTGGCTCGGCAAGAACGATTCGGACAAATTAATATTTTTAGTTATATGATCAATATATGCACATTCGAACTAATCAGAATATGTGATATCATGCTTATTTAAATAAAAGGAATGATTTAAAATTTTCCGCTGTTATAGTATAACTAAAGCATGTACGTAAATAGTATAAGATCGTAGCGCCGCCCTTGGGTAAGAAGGGTGGGCGTTACAGCAACTCTCCACTTTGACACTAGTGTCAACCTTGCTTGACGATAAACAGAAAGGCTAGGATGAAGATCCTAATATTCAGAAGATCAAGCAGGGAATACAAGAAGGAGAAAATGGGGAGTTTCGAATATCAGACCGTGGGATGCTATATTATGGTAATCATTTTTATGTCCCTAATCAAGAAGAACGGCGAAAGAAAATTCTAGATGAAGCCCATAGAACACCCTATGCAATGCATCCTGGTTCTACGAAGATGTACCAAGATTTAAAGGAATGCTTCTAGTGGTCTGGAATGAAGAGAGATATTGCTATATACATCAGTACATGTCTGACGTATCAACGGGTTAAAGCGGAACATCAAAGACCAGGCGAAGTTCTACAGCCTATCCAGATCCCAGAGTGGAAGTGGGAGGATATATCTATGGATTTCATAGTAGGATTACCCACAACTGTGAACGATTATGATACTATCTGGGTAATAGTAGATAGATTGACCAAGTCTGCTCATTTCCTAGCAATCAGAACATCCTACTCTATTGAGCAGTTAGCACAACTGTATGTGAAAGAGGTCATCAGATTACATGGAGTTCCCAAAACCATAATTTCTGATAGAGATGGTCATTTTACTTCACACTTCTGGGAGTGTGTACAGAGAGCTCTTGGCACTAAGTTACGATTCAACACAGTATTTCATCCTCGGACTGACGGGCAAACAGAATGGGTGAACCAAATTTTGGAAGATATGCTACGGGCTTGTGCCTTAGATTTCAAGGGGAGCTGGTGTCGATACCTATGCTTAGCAGAATTCGCATACAATAATAACTATCAAGCTACTATCAGAATGACACCCTATGAGGCTCTATATGGGAGGATATGTAGATCTCCTATTTGTTGGTATGAAGTGGTGAAAAGAAAGAAATGAAACTCCAGACAGACCTCATCGAAGACACCACCAAATCTATTCAGAACATTCGTCAGAGAATAGAAACTGCTCAGAGCCGACAGAAAAACTATGAGGATGTGCGTCGTAGACTGCTAGAATTTGAGGTTGGGGATTCAGTATTCCTCAAAGTAGCTCCTATGAAAGGAGTGATGCGGTTTGGGAAGAAAGGAAAGTTGAGTCCATGATATGTGGGGCCATACATGATCACCAAAAGAGTTGGCAAGGTAGCTTATGAGCTGGAACTACCACAGGAATGTCGGCTATTCATAATGTATTCCATGTCTCAATGCTGAAGAAGCATGTTCCTAATGCAAACCAAGTGATTGAACCACATATAGTACAAGTCAAGAGGATCTCAGTTATGAAAGTCGACCTATTTAGATAATAGATCGAGAAGTTAAGAAACTGAGAAACAAAGAGGTACCGTTAGTAAAAGTGTTTTGGCAAAGTCAATAGTATGAAGAAGCAACATGGGAACACGAGGATGATATGAGATAGAAGTATCCATAATTAGTTCAAGTTTGAGGATGAACTTTTTATAAGGTATGGTGAATTGTAACACCCATAAATTTCCTCTATTTAAATACAGCAAAAAGAAGAAGAAGAAGAGATAAAAGAAATAAAAATAGATTAAAAAATGGCCTTCGGCTAGGATTGAACCCAAGACCTCATATTTATGAATGGTTAAAGTTTAGATTAGGGTGGTTGCAAAGCAACACATTAGGAATAGGAAACAATTGATGATAAGTAGATTTTGTGTGAAAAGATGTTTCAACTTCCACCTAGTATAAAAGGGAAAGGAAGAGATGAAAACCTAGCTTTTCATCTCCTCTTCTTTCCCTAGCCGAATTTTCCCCTTCTCCTTCTTCTTCTCTTTGATATTTCGGCCAAGAAAGCTATGGCTCCAAATCTTGAAGTTTTTCAAGGGAAGGATATAAGGAGAGGGTTTCTCTCAAGGAAGTAGTACACACGGGGAAGGTGTCTTGGGGATTAAAGCGTTCAAGAGGGGATTTATCTTCCCTACACCCTAGAAGAGTAAGATTTAGCGAAAGGATGTAAGTACTTCTCACCTGCGGTATAAGTTTCTTCGTCGATGCATGTTGTAGTATGTATCTATGTAAGTTAAGAGAAAATTCATGCCATGATATGTTTCATGTATGTTAAAGAAGATAGATGTTATGATTGTAATATTCCCTCTAAAGTTCTGGGATTAAGAGCACGTTTAGAGAATTTGATTTGCTTCCCATTAAGTTTTGGGACTAAGAAGCATAATCAAGTGGCCCAAGGTGCTTCCCCATAAGTGTGAGAGATTAAGTGCACACAAGGTGTTTGTTGAAATGACAAGCTAGTGCAAGTATAAGAAAGTGATATTTAAAGAAAGTATTTTACTTTGATGTGGCATTGTACTGGACACAAGGTCCATCGGTGGGCTCCTAGATCGCCCCAAGGCCCCTAGATCGCCTAGTAGTACCTTAATAGGTTCGAGATTAGCTACCTCGGATCTTATTAAGGATGCGCGCAAAGTGGTACAATGCCTAGCCCAAAGCAAGTTGATTATTATTTTCACTAGTATATAATATGAAGTTTTCCCAAGTTCATGGTTTATTTAAGTTGAAGCATTCTTAAGTTTGGGAATTAGAGATTATAAGGCAAGTTTTGATGAACTCTATTGTATAGCAAGGTCTATGGGGTTCATTTCTTGTTTTCAATACAAGCATGATTTTATGTTGACGTCTCATGATAATCTCATTTAAAAATGTTGATGTTTGCATGATGAGTCTATTTAAAAATATTGGGTTTTTCGGGCCGCGAAAATCGCTTTTCACGTCGCGGAAACCCCGAATCACCCAAAGTCGTAGATCCGTGCAAGGAAAAACCGAATGAAATACAAGTACGAGTTTCAAAAACTTTAGATCTACTCCTAGATCTATGTGTTGAGAGCTTTTACCTTTGAAGCGTGCCCTCGCAAAATTCCCGCTCGTCCAAGGTACGTGTCGGATCTCCAAAGTATCAAGGTAGATACTTCTCTAGTGACATCCACTCGAACAAGGAGTGCTCTCTAGCACTCAAGGATGGAGAAGAGAGCCCCAAGTGTGCTAGCACTTTCTAGAGCTCTCGGATAGAATTTGAAAAGGGAGAAAAGAGAGAAAAACAAGAAGACTCTCACATACTCAACTAGTAGTATCCTCTTCTTGTGTCCTTCACACTCTCTTATCTTTTCTTGGATGAAACTCAACACCATCTCCTCACCATGGAAGTCATGGCAACAGCAAGAGGGAGAGGAGGAAGTGGCATGAAGTGAATGCACCATAAAGCCACACAACCAAAAACCCCACCACTAATGTGTGGCCGGCCAATACATCTTGTAACCTCCCCATTAATGTGGCCGGCCACATTAAAGCCAAGGGGAGGGTGTAACCCCCATGAGGTGGCATGCCTCATGAGGTGGAGGTGATGTGGCAAGGATGAGTCATCCTTATGATGTGGCAATACATCAAGTCAAACTTGATGTTTCAACTTCTACTTGGTCAAGTCAAACTTGATCAATTGTCTTCCTTGTTGAGTTAAATCCAACCTTTGGTTCAAATCAATTTTAATTTAATGAATCTCAATTCATTAATATAAATTGACTCAATGAATCAAATCTAAATTAGACTCATTCAACAATTGAATCTAATTGAGTCTAACTCAATAAGTCTAATTTGAATCCAATCTTTGGTGCATCATATGAACCTAATCCAATTGGTTCATCATATGAACCTAATCTCCATCCACTTGTTCTTTGTGTGTGACCCAATAGGTTCTTGTAACGTTGGCAATGTTTCTAAACTCCTTTAGAAACATAAGCAATGAGCGGCATCTAGCAATACATCATTGCTACCCAAGTTACAAGAATGTTGAGATCCAACATCACCTTGTGACTACTAATTGTGACTCCTCACAATATGTGACATTGTCCTTCTATCCTAGACATCTAGATTGATCAATATGAGGCATAGACCGTGTCATCCTCTAATCAATCTAAATCTTGAACTTCAAGTAGACTCACTCGATAAAATGAGCTCAACAACTAATGTTGCATTTGGGCATGGCCATGCACTTAGTGGTCTCACTCTATCAAGAATACCGATGTCGCTCCCATCATATGGGAGGGATAGATCTCATCTACATCACTCACATCCCTCTACATAATTCGTTATATACCCAGTAATCGCCTTTATAATCCACCCAGTTACGGGTGACGTTTGACGAAACCAAAGTACATAACTCCTTATGTAGGGATCCATGGTGACTTTAGGTCTAAGGACTAATAGTCATACTAATAGCCACATGAGAAAGTATATGACACTCATATAACGATCCATGATACTTTCTCATGGCGGGTCATTCAGTATACATTCTCCAATGCATACCCATGTGTCAACTTGATATCTCCATATCCATGACTTGTGAGATCAAGTCATCGAGTTGACCTACATGCTAGTCTTATTGCATTAACATTGTCCCTGAATGTTAATACTCGACTAGGAATGATTTTGAGTAGTGTTCCCTATATCATCTCACTATCGGTTCAACTAACAGATTGATATAGGTGAGAACCTTCTACTCAAGGACGCTATTATACTTAGTTTATTTGGCAACAATATAAGTAAGTATAATAACCAAACTAAATGCCTTTATTAATATACAAGAATTTGATACAATGAGTCCATAGAATCATCAAATGATTGGCTCTAGGGCTCTAACTAACAATCTCCCACTAGCACTAGTATCAATCAGTATAGGCTCTAAGGCCTAATGACCTAGTGTGACCATCATGCTTTCTCTGTGCCAAAGTCTTGGTCAAGGGATCTGCGATGTTAGCCTCTGTAGGTACTCTGCAAATCTTCACATCTCCTCTCTCGATAATCTCTCGAATGAGATGGAAGCGCCGTAGTATGTGTTTGGTCCGCTGGTGTAAGCGAGGTTCCTTCGCCTGTGCTATAGCTCCATTGTTGTCACAATAGAGCTCATTGGGGTAAGCAATGCTAGGAACCACCCCAAGTTCAGTGGTGAACTTGTGGATCCAAACTGCCTCCTTTGCTGCATCTGATGTAGTAATGTACTCGGCTTCGTTGTTGAATCAGCTATTGTATCCTGCTTCGAACTCTTCCAGCTGACAGCACCACCATTAATGCAAAATACGAACCCCGACTGCGATCTATAATCATCCTGGTCGGTCTGGAAGCTAGCATCACTGTAACCCTTTACAGCTAGCTCATCACTGCCTCCATATATCAAGAAATATTCTTTAGTCCTTCTTAAGTACTTAAGAATATTCTTCACCGCTATCCAGTGACTTTCACCTGGATCTGACTGGTATCTGCTTGTCATACTCAAAGCATACGAGACATCAGGTTGAGTACATAGCATGACGTACATGATCGATCCTATGGCTGAGGCATAAGGGATCTGATCCATGCGGTCTCTCTCCTCTCTAGAAGAGGGACCTTGAGTCTTCGAAAGACTTACGCCATGTGACATCGACAGAAATCCCTTCTTGGGGTTCTGTATGGCAAACCGTAGGAGTACCTTGTCAATGTATGTACTCTGACTTAGGCCAAGCAATCTCTTAGATGTATCTCTATAGATCTGTATCCCTAGAATGCGGGATGCCTCACCTAAGTCCTTCATTGAGAAGCAACTCCCTAGCCAGGTCTTGACAGACTGAAGCATAGGGATGTCCTTCCCAATGAGTAGTATGTCATCCACATACAATATGAGGAAGACAACTATATCCCCTACAACCTTCTTGTAGACACAAGGTTCATCTTCGTTCTTGATGAAACCAAACTGTTTGATTGCATCATCGAATCGAAGATTCCAGCTCCGAGAAGCTTGCTTTAGTCCATAAATGGACCTATGCAGCTTGCATACTCTACTAGTATGCTGTGGTCTACAAAACCCTCAGGTTGTGTCTTGTACACATCCTCGAGCAGGTTTCCATTCAGAAACGCGGTTTTGACATCCATCTGCCATATCTCATAGTCATGGTAGGCTGCAATAGCAAGTATGATCCGAATGGACTTAAACATCACTACTGGAGAAAAGGTATCATCATAGTCAATACCGTGAATCTGCTCGAAACCTTTAGCTACCAAGTGACCCTTATAGATAAGTTCATCCATGTCAGTCTTTCTCTTAAAGACCCACTTGCATCCAATGGGTTTTACCCCTTCAGGTGGATCAACCAAAGTCCATACTTGGTTGGTGTACATGGATTCCATTTCGGATCTCATGGCCTCTAGCCATTTCTCGGAATCTGGTCTCATCCTGATAGGTGGTAGGCTCATCCTCTATGAGCACAATATCATCATGGTCAGACAAGAGAAATGAGTATCTCTCAAGCTGACGACGTACCCTATCAGACCTGCGAAGAGGTATGTCTACTTGAACTGGTTGTTGTTCCTTAACTCCTTGTGGAACATCATCCACAACACTTTGTGGTTCCAGTTCAACTTCCATCGAGGCTTCAGTGCTAGTATTCGCATCTTGAACTTCTTCAAGATCGAACGTGCTCCCACTAGTCTTTCTAGAAACAAAGTCCCTTTCTAGAAAGACCCCAGTCTTTGCCACAACTACCTTGTGCTGACTGGGAATGTAGAAGTAATATCCCTTAGTTTCCTTGGGATATCCGATGAAATAGCACTTGTCGGATTTGGGTCCTAATTTGTCTGAGACTTGACGTCGTACTTAAGCCTCACAGCCCCAAATCCTCATGAAAGACACCTGGGCATCTCTCCCAGTCCATATCCTATATGGTGTCTTTATCATGGCCTTGGATGGAACTCGGTTGAGAATGAAAGCTGTCGTGTCTAGAGCATAGCCCCAAAGGTATGTCGGAAGATCAGTGTGACTCATCATAGATCGTACCATATCTAATAGGGTATGATTTCTCCTTTCGGATACACCATTCCACTGTGGTGTTCCAGGAGGAGTGAGTCGAGATAGAATCCCACACTCAGCTAAATAGTCACGAAACTCATGGCTTAAGTATTCACCAACTCGATCTGATCGAAGTATTTTAATACTCTTGCCAAGCTGGTTCTGTACTTCATTCTTGAATTCTTTGAACTTTTCAAAGGATTCAGACTTATGTGTCATCAAGTACACATAACCATATCTACTGAAGTCATCAGTAAATGTGATGAAGTATCTATAACCGCCTCTAGCAGCGACATTGAAAGGGCCACATACATCACTATGTATGAGTCCTAACAAATCAGTCACTCTCTCGCTGTGCCCACTAAAGGGAGTCTTGGTCATCTTGCCTCGTAGGCATGACTCGCATATCTCATATGATTCAAAATCAAATGAGACCAGCAAACCATCCTTATGGAGCTGGGATAAGCGCTTGTCATTTATATGACTTAAGCGACAGTGCCAGAGATAGGTGTGGTTCATATCGTTCGATTTGAACCTCTTGGTACTAACGTTATAGATAGAGCTCTCAAGGTCTAGAATATAGAGTCCGTTCATCAGAGGTGCACTACAATAGAACATATCGTTTAAATAGACAGAACAACATTTGTTCTTTATTATAAACAAAAATCCTTTCTTGTCCAAACAAGAAACTGAAATTATGTTTTAGTCAAGGCAGGCACATAACAACAATCATCTAATTCTAGTACAACCCCAGAGGGAAGGGATAGATGATAAGTTCCTACAGCAATAGCAGCAACTCGTGCTCCATTGCCTACTCGTAGGTCTATCTCACCCTTCGTCAATGCCCTGCTATTTCTCAGTGCTTGTACATTAGTACAAATGTGCGAAGCACATCCGGTATCTAATACCCACGACGAAGAAATAGAGAGGTTGACTTCTATAACATTTATTCCTGAAGTAGAAATCTTATTTCTCTTCTTGTTAAGATCTTCCAGGTATTCTGTGAAATTCCTCTTCCAGTGCCCTGCTTGTCCTTGATATAGTTGACGAAGATGTTCAACCATATCGTAAGCACACATCAACTCATGTTGCTTCTGAAGCTCAGAGTTCATGGTTGCGAGCATTAGACAGGACACATCTAATGCGTCATCTTGATGCTTCTTGTAAGTATCCCGGTCAGCTCGCGTGGCAGTGGCAGGAGGAGCCTCCGGAATGGGCTGCTCCAGAACGTACAGTTTACGTTCCTGAGTGAGAACTATTCTCAGGTTCCTGTACCAGTCCAGGAAATTTGATCCGTTGAACTTGTCCTTCTTAAGGACAGAACGCAGGGAGAAAGAGTTCGTATTCGACGTCATGGTTATCTACAACAAAAAATTTGCAGAAATAAATATCATATTCTTTTAAAATCATTTAATTAGGCCTATAATTAAATGATGCTCCCACTGAATTCTATAATTCTTGTGGGACAAGATCCACATCATACTAACCCTTGAGTTAGCTTTGGCTAATACGCCCAAGGCTTAGTATGATCGGTAGGTAACGATTACCAATTACATCTCTATGCAACTCTTGTTTATAAAATCAATATCCGCATTTATATTAAAACACGAGTTAGCATTGGCTAATACGCCCGAGAGTTAATATAGATGTGATTTTGACCTATCTTTTCCAACCGTTGGAAGAATGCCTATAGTTGACTCGATCTAACCGAGCAACTAGGAATACTCGATCTAATTGAGTTTGTATTTACCCATGCGTTGATAGGCGGGACCAAGATTGTCCCTCCGTACATTACCAAGATAATATGTATTGCTCTGCTTTGGCAGATTCAACAATACAGATGATCGAGGTAGTGATAGGTATCACGGCACAGTTAGGCATTTAGAGTTGGTTCGATCGAGATCTAATCTAATCAAAAAGGATGCATCTTGTGCATGACTTAGATCTAATCTAATCGCAAGGGTGAATCATGTGCACGACTTAGATCTAATCTAATCGTAAGGCACTAATTAATTAATTACTTATTAAACATGCATCATATACATAAGCAATTAACTAATTAATCTATTTGTGATTTAGTCATGGCCCCACTATGATCTTCTCAAGCCAATGAGAAGATCGAATGGTCAACCTAGGGTCAATAGCTTCTCCAAGCTCCTCCCTTTGACCACCTTGTGTTGCTCGTGCCCGCCTCGGAACTCCGTCTCGTGTGGACCCTCCACCGCTCCAATTTGTACATTACAATTTGAAACTCGAGTTACATTCGAGTCTAAATCTAATTTAAAATCAGAATATATGAGAAAGGCACGACGCGCAGGTCGCGGAAAAATAAAAACATACAACACGCGCAAACACATAACGGCACGCAGGCCGTATTATGAATTACAACACAATCCAATCATATTAGGTTTTTGGGCCATGACTATCACAAAATTAATATATAATTCAAAATTATATATTTTCATAATTTTCTATAATTTTAAAAATTAATTTTTTATAATTTTTACGAGTAAAATTTCCCGGCGGTCCCGTTTAGCGGTTTCGGGCGCAATCGCGGAACGGATCCCCTTGCGGGGCCAAGGGCAGCGCCTGTTGGTTGCTACTCGGAAAACCTAGAGGTTTCACTGTACAAAAATTTTGTACAAAGGTCTGAACTTTTTCCTAGCTACCATGTGTTCTTTTAAATTAAATTTTGGATCGCCTGCGGAACTTAACACCTTTGATTCAAAACATAATCTATTTGTTCTTTTAGGTTTTGACTTGGATCTCCTGCCAAACTTAACACGTTTGATCCAAATCACCTAAGTTATTAATTCCATTAAATATTAATTTCCAAAATTGGTTCCCAGTACTGACGTGGCGAGGCACATGGCCTTCTTGGATATGGGAGCAACCACCACCGACTAGACAAAACCTTTTAAGGAAAGCGAATATTTAATTACCTAAAATAAATTTAGATCAACCGAAAAGAACAATCAAATCACAAGGAAAAGAAAAACAAAAGAACACTATATCGAAAACAAATTCGAAATACTATAATCGTATGCCTCTTGTATTTAGTATTATTTCCAAAAATAACTAGTATGATGCGGAAAGAAAAATTACTAGTTATATCTTTTAGAAAGACCTCTTAATCTTCTACCATATTCCTCTTCTAACCTCGGACATTGTGTGGGAAACAATCTTCCGAGATGAGAACCACCTAGGCACCTTCTTTCTTCTTCCTTCAAGTTTCGGCCAAGCACAAGAACTTCCAAAGGATGAAGAATTTTCCACAACCCAAGCTCCAAGGGATGCATGCTTTCTCTCCTTCTTCTCCTTCCTTGATCCGGCCACTCCTCCAAGCTCCAAGAGATGATAGATTTCGGCCACAACAAGAGGAGAGAAGAGAAAGGGAAGGGTCGGCCACCACAACAAGGAAAAGAGGGAGAAAAATAGAATAGAGTCCTTAGCCTTGAAGCCTCCTCTACCCCATCTTTTATAATCCTTGGTCTTGGCAAATAAGGAAAATTTAATAAAAACTTCCTTAATTCTTTTGCCATTGAAAAGGAAAATTTATTTAATTAAAACAATTTTCTCTTTTCAAATTTCAATGGCCGGCCATAACAAATAATATCTCCAAGCAAATAAAATTTTAAACACTAATTAAAACTTCCTTATTTGCTTCCGGAAATTTATAAAATTTTCTCCAATAATTTTTATCCCTTCATGATTGGTTTATAAAAAGGAAATTTAATAAATTAAAATCTTTCTTTTAAACATGTGGATAAAAAGAAAGTTATCTCTATAAATTAAAATCTCTTTTAATCTACAAATAAGGAAAGATATCAAATCTTTTCTTAATCTTTTGTAGAAACTTATAAAAGAGAATATTTAATTTTAAACTCACTTTTAAATCATGAACATGATTAAAAAGGAAAGTTTTCTTAAAATTTAAAATCCTCCTTTAATCAACAAATAAGGAAAGATTTCAAATTTTAAACTCTCTTTTAAACATGTAGATGATTTACAAATAAGGAAAGTTTTTACCAAAAATTAAAACCATCCTTTTAAACTACAAATAAGGAAAGAGATTAATCTCTTCTCTTAATCTTTTGTAGAAAGCTATAAAAGGAAATTTTTAATTTTTAAACTCTCTTTTAAAATCATGATATTCACATAAGAAATAATTTTAATAAAAATCCTTTTTAATATTCTAGTGGCCGACCACCTAAGCTTGGGACCCAAGCTTTGGCCGGCCACCTACATGGCTCATCCACTTAGTCTTGGCCGGCCCTAGCTTGGGTTCCAAGCTAGCTTGGCCAACCCCATTGGATGGGTAAGAAGGTGGGTATGCGGTGGGTATAAATCTCTATATACTAGAGGCTACGATAGGGACCGAGAGGAGAATTGGTTTTGGTCTCCCGATAAAATTAAGCATCCCGTGCTCGCCCCGAACACACAACTTAATTTTATCAATAATAATTCATTCCACTAGAGAACTATTATTGAACTACCGCATCAATCCCAAATTACATTTTGGGCTTCTTCTTATCATGAGTGTGTTAGTCTCCCTGTGTTTAAGATAACAAATGTCCACTAATTAAGTAAGTTACTAACAACTCACTTAATTAATATCTAGCTCCAAGAGTAGTACCACTCAACTTCATCGTCATGTCGGAGTAAGTCCACCTGCAGGGTTTAACATGACAATCCTTATGAGCTCCTCTTGGGGACATTCTCAACCTAGATTACTAGGACACAGTTTCCTTCTATAATCAACAACACACACTATAAGTGATATCATTTCCCAACTTATCGGGCTTATTGATTCATCGAACTAAATCTCACCCGTTGATAAATTAAAGAAATAAATATCAAATATATGTGCTTATTATTATATTAGGATTAAGAGCACACACTTCCATAATAACTGAGGTCTTTGTTCCTTTATAAAGTCAGTATAAAAGAAACGACCTCTAATGGTCCTACTCAATACACTCTTAGTGTACTAGTGTAATTATATAATTAAGATAAACTAACACCTAATTACACTACGACCTTCCAATGGTTTGTTCCTTTCCATCATGGTCGTGAGCTACTGTTTATAATTTATAAGGTACTGATAACATGATCTTCTGTGTGTGACACCACACACCATGTTATCTACAATATAAATTAATTGAACAACTACATTTATCACAAATGTAGACATTTGACCGATGTGATTCTTATTTCTAGATAAATATTTTATACCAAAAGCTAGGCTTTTAGTATACATTCTAACAGCGCCCCTACCCGTGATCTAACCATCGCGAGGGTTCCTTTGCGATCCAACAGTGCCTAAACTCGCTGTCCCAAAACGATTTGGGTCGAGACATTGCCGTTTCGGAAAAATCGTCCCGACAAGTTCGTTTTTAGCGATTTCGGGTGCAATTGCGGAGCAAATCCCCTTGCGGGGTTAGGGGCAGTACCCCTACCCACGATCTAACCATCATGAGTTGCTCCTTTATGATCTAATGGCACCCAAGCCCGCTGTCCCAAACGGATTTAGGGCAAAACGAAGCCGTTTAAGGAAAAACTTCCCGGTAGCCGAAGCCTTTAAGTGCCGAGATACTTGTGCTTCGCTTCTACGGAAAAATTACCCATAAAAACATAAAAAACTACATTTTACAGAAAATCACAGAAGGTATAGTTTTCATAACACCAAAAATTAAACTCGTACAAGCCTTGCACGTGGCTCTGATACCACTGTTGGGTATTTTGGGCCGCGAAAACCGCTTTTCGCGTCGCGGAAACCCCGAATCACCCAAAGTCGTAGATCCGTGCAAGGAAAAACCGAATGAAATACAAGTACGAGTTTCAAAAACTTTAGATCTACTCCTAGATCTATGTGTTGAGAGCTTTTACCTTTGAAGCGTGCCCTCGCAAAATTCCCGCTCGTCCAAGGTACGTGTCGGATCTCCAAAGTATCAAGGTAGATACATCTTTAGTGACATCCACACGAACAAGGAGTTCTCTCTAGCACTCAAGGATGGAGAAGAGAGCCCCAAGTGTGCTAGCACTTTCTAGAGCTCTCGGATAGAATTTGAAAAGGGAGAAAAGAGAGAAAAACAAGAAGACTCTCACATACTCAACTAGTAGTATCCTCTTCTTGTGTCCTTCACACTCTCTTATCTTTTCTTGGATGAAACTCAACACCTTCTCCTCACCATGGAAGTCACGGCAACAGCAAGAGGGAGAGGAGGAAGAAGCATGAAGTGAATGCACCATAATGCCACACAACCAAAAACCCCACCACTAATGTGTGGCCGACCACATCTTGTAACCTCCCCATTAATGTGGCCGGCCACATTAAAGCCAAGGGGAGGGTGTAACCCCCATGAGGTGGCATGCCTCATGAGGTGGAGGTGATGTGGCAAGGATGAGTCATCCTTATGATGTGGCAATACATCAAGTCAAACTTGATGTTTCAACTTCTACTTGGTCAAGTCAAACTTGACCAATTGTCTTCCTTGTTGAGTTAAATCCAACCTTTGATTCAAGTCAATTTTAATTTAATGAATCTCAATTCATTAATATAAATTGACTCAATGAATCAAATCTAAATTAGACTCATTCAACAATTGAATCTAATTGAGTCTAACTCAATAAGTCTAATTTGAATCCAATCTTTGGTGCATCATATGAACCTAATCCAATTGGTTCATCATATGAACCTAATCTCCATCCACTCGTTCTTTGTGTGTGACCCAATAGGTTCTTGTAAAGTTGGCAATGTTTCTAAACTCCTTTAGAAACATAAGCAATGAGCGGCATCCAGCAATACATCATTGCTACCCAAGTTACAAGAATGTTGAGATCCAACATCACCTTGTGACTACTAATTGTGACTCCTCACAATATGTGACATTGTCCTTCTATCCTAGACATCTAGATTGATTAATATGAGGCATAGACCGTGTCATTCTCTAATCAATCTAAATCTTGAACTCCAAGTAGACTCACTCGATCAAATGAGCTCAACATCTAATGTTGACGCATTTGGGCATGGCCATGCACTTAGTGGTCTCACTCTATCAAGAATACCGATGTCGCTCCCGTCATATGGGAGGAATAGATCCCATCTACATCACTCACATCCCTCTACATAATTCGTTATATACCTAGTAATCATCTTTATAGTCCACCCAGTTACGGGTGACGTTTGACGAAACCAAAGTACATAACTCCTTATGTAGGGATCCATGGTGACTTTAGGTCTAAGGACTAATAGTCATACTAATAGCCACATGAGAAAGTATATGACACTCATATAACGATCCATGATACTTTCTCATGGCGGGTCATTCAGTATATATTCTCCAATGCATACCCATGTGTCAACTTGATATCTTCATATCCATGACTTGTGAGATCAAGTCATCGAGTTGACCTACATGCTTTATTGCATTAACATTGTCCCTGAATGTTAATACTCGACTAGGAATGATTTAAAGTAGTGTTCCCTATATCATCTCACTATCGGTTCAACTAACCGATTGATATAGGTGAAAACCTTCTACTCAAGGATGCTATTATACTTAGTTTATTTGGCACCAATATAAGTAAGTATAATAACCAAACTAAATGCCTTTATTAATATACAAGAATATGATACAATGAGTCCATACAATCATCAAATGATTGACTCTAGGGCTCTAACTAACAAAAAAGTACATGCCATGTACATATTTCCAAATTATCGGTTTTATCATGAGTAATTATTGAGTGCATGTTTTGTGTTCCTTCCAGCAGTTTTGCAAAGCATGTTTCCCTTTTTAATGCATTGTTTTGTGAGTAGATGGTACTTACTAAGCGTTTACTTATAGATTATTTTTCCTTATATTGCAGATAAAGGTAAAGGAAAGCTCGAGTAAGGAGGGGCGGCAGGAGCAATGTTTGCTGGTGTGTGTGACGGAACAATGGGAAGTGATCTTGGAACTTGCTAGCGCATGGAATATGTTAGATTTTGGTACTGATGGATCTAAGGTCTTATTTCTCTTAGTATAAAAATGCTATTAAGAGTTGTGTATGATGAAATTGATAGTTTGTTAGTAATTAGCATGTCAAAGACTCTTTCTAAAGAAATGGGATAGAACGGTAAACCAAGAGGGAGTACCAAGGGGAGAACCAACCTACTTTGTTGTGCTGGGTGTGACCCCACACGACCCATGACACGACCGTGTGAATTCACACGGCCATCACCTGCCCCCTCTCGGCCTGGGTAACATGGTCGTGTGGATTCACATGGCCATCACCAGCTCCTTCTCGGCCTGGGTGCCACGACCGTGTAGTTTCACACAGTCGTGCACCTCTTCCTGTCGGCCGGAGTGACACGGGCGTGTGGCTTCACATGGCCGTGCATTCCTCTTGGTCTCGGTCAAGGTGACATGGTCGCGTGAAGCAGACGACCGTGCACCTCTTCTTCTCGGGTAAGATGACACGGCCGTGTGGTTTCACACGACCGTGCACCCCTTCGTCACAGCTGAGGTGACACGGCCATGCTCCTCTTCCTCACTAGCCAGGTGACACGACCATGTGGAAGCCACACGACCGTGCCCTACTCCAGCAGGAGAGGCCTTGCACGTTTGTGTGGCACACACGACCGTGCCCAAACTTGGGTCTAGTAAGGCCACACAGCCATAGCATGCCCCTTCATGGGTAGGGCCACAGGCTGGTTAGTGTTGGGTTATCGGGCCACGAAAACTGCGTTTTCGCGTCGTGGAAACCCCGAATCACCCATACGACTGGATCTCGTGCGAAGGATAGATTTCAAAATTTAAATACGAGTACGAGTTTCAAACTATGATCTACAGTAGATATACAAAGGAAAAACATTTTATACCTTCGAAGCGAAGCCCTTTGCAATCCCGCAAGTCCAAGGTACGTCGGATCTCGAAGTTGTCAACGTAGACAACTCTCTAGAAGTATCCACATGAACAAGATATGTTCTCTAACACACAAGGATGGAGAAGAAGAGCACCACAAGTGTGCTAGCACTTTCTAGGGCTCTCGGGTAGGATTTAAAAGGGGAGAAAGGAGAGAAAGAAAAGGAATCTCACATACTCCTCTAGGTACCCTCCTTTGTGACCTTCACTTCACCCTTTCTCTTGGAACTCAACACATTCCTCTTCACCTTGCTTGAAACTCACGGCCAAGAAGAAGAGAAGGAGGAGGAAGAGAGCTAAGGAAGAAGATGCATTCAACACCAAATCAATGCCATAAAAATGAAACCCCATTTTCATTATGTGGTCGGCCACACATGAGTACCTCCCCATTTAATGTGGCCGGCCACATTAAATGGAGGATTGTAACCTCTTGATCTCCCTTGATGATGTGGAGATGATGTGGCAAGGTTAGTCATGCCATGTAGGATGAGTCAACCTTCATGATGTGGCAATACATCAAGTCAAACTTGATGTTTCAACTTCTATTTGGTCAAGTCAAAATTGACCAATTCTCTTCCTTGTTGAGTTAATATCCAAACTTTGATTCAAGTCAATTTTTAATCTAATGAATCTCAATTCAGTAATATAAATTGACTCAATGAATCAAATTTAAATTAGACTCATTCAACAATTGAATCTAATTGAGTCTAACTCAATAAGTCTAATTTGAATTAATCTGAATCCAATCCTTGGTGCATCATATGAACCTAATCCAATTGGTTCATCATATGAACCTAATCTCCTTCCACTTGTTCTTTGTGTGTGACTCAATAGGATCTTGTAACGTTGGCAATGTTTCTAAACTCCTTTAGAAACATAAGCAATGAGCGGCATCTAGCAATACATCATTGCTACCCAAGTTACAAGAATGTTGAGATCCAACATCACCTTGTGACTACTAATTGTGACTCCTCACAATATGTGACATTGTCCTTCTATCCTAGACATCTAGATTGATCAATGTGAGGCATAGACCGTGTCATCCTCTAATCAATCTAAATCTTGAACTCCAAGTAGACTCACTCGATCAAATGAGCTCAACATCTCATGTTGACTCATTTGGGCATGGCCATGCACTTCGTGGTCTAACTCTATCAAGAATACCGACGTCGCTCCCGTCATATGGGAGGGATAGATCCCATCTACATCACTCACATCCCTCTGCATAATTCGTTATATACCCAGTAATCGCCATTATAGTCCTCCCAATTACGGGTGACGTTTGACGAAACCAAAGTACATAACTCCTTATGTAGGGAACCATGGCGACTTCAGGTCTAAGGACCAATAGTCATACTAATAGTCACATGAGAAAGCATATGACACTCATATAACGATCCAAGATACTTTCTCATGGCGGGTCATTCAGTATACATTCTCTAATGCATACCCATGTGTCAACTTGATATCTCTATATCCATGAATCGTGAGATCAAGTCATCGAGTTGACCTACATGCTAGTCTTATTGCATTAACATTATCCCTGAATGTTAACACTTGACTAGGAATGATTAAGAGTAGTGTTCCCTATATCATCTCACTATCGGTTCAACTAACCGATTGATATAGGTGAGAACCGTCTACTCAAGGATGTTATTATACTTAGTTTATTTGGCACCAATACAAGTAAGTATAATAACCAAAAACCAAATGCCTTTATTTATATAGAATATGATACAACAAGTCCAAAATACAATCATCAAATGATTGACTTTAGGGCTCTAGCTAACAATCTCCCACTAGCACTAGTGTCAATCAGTGTAGGCTCTAAGCCCAAATGACCTAGTGTGACCATCATACTTCCTCTGTGCCAAAGCATTGGTCAAGGGATCTGCGATGTTAGCCTCTGTAGGTACTCTGCAAATATTCACATCTCCTCTCTCGATGATCTCTCGAATGAGATGGAAGCGCCGTAGTATGTGTTTGGTCCACTGGTGTGAGTGAGGTTCCTTCGCCTGTGCTATAGCTCCATTGTTGTCACAATAGAGCTCAATGGGGTAAGCAATGCTAGGAACCACCCCAAGTTCAGTGATGAACTTGCATATCCAAACTGCCTCCTTTGCTGCCTCCGATGCAGCAATGTACTCGACCTCTGTTGTTGAATCAGCTACTGTGTCCTGCTTCGAACTCTTCCAGCTCACAGCACCACCATTATTGCAAAAGACGAACCCCGACTGCGATCTATAGTCATCCTGGTCGGTCTGGAAGCTAGCATCACTGGAACCCTTTACAGCTAGCTCATCATTGCCTCCATATATCAAGAAATATTCTTTAGTCCTTTTTAAGTACTTAAGAATATTCTTGACCGCTATCCAGTGACTTTCACCTAGATCTGACTGGTATCTGCTCGTCATACTCAAAGTATACGTGCCATCAGGTCGAGTACATAGCATGGCGTACATGATCGATCCTATGGCTGTGGCATAAGGGATCCGATCCATGCGGTCTCTCTCCTCTCTAGAAGAGGGACCTTGAGTCTTCGAAAGATTCATGCCATGTGACATCGACAAAAATCCCTTCTTGGAGTTCTGCATGGCAAACCGAAGGAGTACCTTGTCAATGTATGTACTCTGACTTAGGCCAAGCAATCTCTTAGATCTATCTCTATAGATCTGTATCCCTAGAATGCGGGATGCTTCACCTAAGTCCTTCATTGAGAAACAAGTCCCTAGCCAAGCCTTAATAGACTGTAGCAAAGGGATGTCTTTCCCAATGAGCAGTATGTCATCCACATACAATATGAGGAAGACAACTATGTCCCCTACAACCTTATTGTAGACACAAGGTTCATCTTCGTTCTTGATGAAACTAAACTGTTTGATTGCATCATCGAAACGAAGATTCCAGCTCCGAGAAGCTTGCTTTAGTCCATAAATGGACCTATGCAGCTTGCATACTCTGCTAATATGATGTGGATCTACAAAACCCTCAGGTTGTGTCATGTATACATCCTCGAGTAGGTTTCCATTCAGAAATGCGGTTTTGACATCCATCTGCCATATCTCATAGTCATGGTAGGCTGCAATAGCAAGCATGGTCCGAATGGACTTAAACATCGCTACTGGAGAAAAGGTTTCATCATACTCAATACCATGAATCTGCTTGAAACCTTTAGCTACCAAGCGACCCTTATTGATAAGTCCATCCATGTCAGTCTTTCTCTTAAAGACCCACTTACACCCAATGAGTTTTACCCCTTCAAGTGGATCAACCAAAGTTCATACTTGGTTGGTGTACATGGATTCCATTTCGGATCTCATGGCTTCTAGCCATTTCTCGGAATCTGGTCTCATCACAGCTTCCAGATAGGTGGTAGGCTCATCATCTATGAGCACAACGTCATCATGGTTAGACAAGAGAAATGAGTATCTCTCAGGCTGACGACGTACCCTATCAGACCTGCGAAGAGGTATGTCTACTTGAAGTAGTTGTTGTTCCTCAACTCTTTGTGGAACAACATCATCCACAACACTTTGTGGTTCCAGTTCAACTTCCATCGAGGCTTCAGTGCTATTGTTCACATCTTGAACTTCTTCAAGATCGAACATGCTCCCACTAGCCTTTCTAGAAACAACGTCCCTTTCTAGAAAGACCCCAGTCTTTGCCACAACTACCTTGTGTTGACTGGGAATGTAGAAGTTGTTGGTGCAGGAAGCATCCGACGATCGAACCTAAGTTTTGATAATGGCAAAGGGATTCAAAGTTAAGATTCTCTGTTATCTAACATGTTGAATGAGTGTTTCAGGAAAGTCCTAACTGCGTTTAGGCAGGGGAAAACCCTAAGCGGGGGTAACCTTAGGTCCTAGGGGGTGGTAACCCTAGGTGAAGGAAAATCCTAAGGGGGGGTAACCTTAGGTCCTAGGGGGCGGTAACCCTAGGTGGAGGAAAACCCTAAGGGGCGGCAACCTTAGGTCCTAGGGGGCAGTAACCCTAGGTGGAGGAAAACCCTAAGGGGCGGCAACCTTAGGTCCTAGGGGGCGGTAACCCTAGGCAGAGGAAAACCCTAAGGGGCGGCAACCTTAGGTCCTAGGGGGTGGTAACCCTAGGTGGAGAAAAACCCTAGGGGGTGGTAACCCTAGGTCCTAGGGGGTGGTAACCCTAGGCGGAAAGTCCAGTCGATCTGGAGGACCGGACTGGCATCAGGTAATCTCTCCTGAGGGGAGTAGGTGAGGACGCGTTCCCCATAGAGGGAACAGTAGGCGTCGGGTCGACCTAGGGTTTTCAGTTGGAAACCCGAAGTCAGACTCGGACAGTCCGGAGACTGTCTATACTTCATTTATCATGTTTATTGTGCTAACTTTGTGTTGCAGGATAGTGTTTGGGACTAACGTATCTTGCAGGTGCAAAGGAGCAACCTAAAGCCTCGGATGAACAGTGTCCGAGGCGCCTCCATGAAGCTTTGAGGCGCCTCGGGTGCAAACAGAAGGCGCCTTGGAAGGCGCCTTGAGAGGGCTATAAGGTGCCTTGAGAGGATGAAGTTCGACCAGATCAGATGTTATCCACGCGGAAGACCAGGCAGCATGGAGGCGGCTTGAACACCCTTTATAAGGGGGGTTCGACCAGCACTTCAAAGTATCAAGTTCTGAGCTTTCCTTCTTCAACGTGGTGCTATCAAAGTCATTCCGAAGTGCTGCTGCAACATTCCGACGACCCGGAGCTTCGTTTTTCTCTTCTTTAAGTTGTCGGTACAAAGTTATTCTAATTGTTGTTACATTTGTAATTTGTAATTCTTATCGAGCTTATAGTTGTTGCCCACCGGAAGCGATCAAGGATCGCGGGCCTTCGAGTAGGAGTCGCCTTAGGCTCCGAACGAAGTAAATCCCTTTGTGTCTTTGTCTTTATTTTATTCCGCTGCATTTTAATTACTCCGATAATTTTCTGATAATCGTACGAAATAGCCACGAGCGCTACTCACCCCCCCCTCTAGCGCGGTCTTGATCCAACAATTGGTATCAGAGCATAAAGGTACCTAAAGGTAGTCCAAGCATGGGTACCTAAGTCCAACTTGGTCAATCAAGTTGAACTTGGTCAATATTGGGTCCCCAAGGATCAAGTCTATTACCTTGATAAACCTTATCGAGGCTATGATCCAGGGGGAGCAAAAAGAAAAATAATATTAAGAACATAATTCAAATTAATATTCAAATTAAATTCGAAATTAAAATCAAAATTCAAAATTCAATTAAAAAATTTGAAATTAAATTCAAAATTCAAAAATCAATTAAAAACTCAAAATTAAATATTCAAAATCAAAAATTCAATTTAAATCAAATAAAAGGAGGATCCAGAATAGCTGGCACCCCTAACTAAACTACCCGACTGGGTAACCGAACTTAATCTACCCGAAATGGGTAAACAAGAGTAGACTACCCGGCAGGGTAATTAAGGAAGTTTAACTTGACCCACGGTACTGGTGAAGTTTTTGGATGATAGTACGTTAGGGAAGCTTGGGCATCGCATGTCTAGGAAGATATGGCTTCGACCTAGTGCATTTGGCCAAGTGGAACTGACCGAAGCTACCCTTAAATGGATCCTAACTAGTTAGACCAAGGTTTAGTATTAAGTTCAATGGGTAGGACTATTTAGAAACCTCGAAGGCATGGTTACTTTAATGAGTTCCTTGTGACTCACCATAGCCCAGAAGTTTATCCAAAGAATGCGTACTTGTTGAACCCAAAGCTAAACCTGAATCTAACACAAAGTTAAACCAGACCCTTAAATTCAACCATAATTCATCTCACAACAATTATAGGGTTCCCTGATTAATAATTTTAGATCGGGTGAGATGACTAGGAAATTAAAATTAAAATTGACTTGAACTTAAATCAAGTTAATTAACAATTAAATTATTTCAAAATTTCAAAATGATTTTTAAAACTCAGTTTCTAAATCATTCTAAATTGATTAAAATTATTTTCTGATTAATTAACCTTAAAATTATCTTTCAAAAATTATTTTTCAAATTTAATTAACTTTAAAATTATTTTCAAAATATTTGAAAAATATTTCAAAATCATTTTAAAAATCTTTTAAAACTGCATTTCAAAATTATTTGAAAAATATTTCAAAATCATTTTAAAAATCTTTTAAAACTTCACTTCAAAATTATTTGAAAAGTCTTTCAAAATCATTTTAAAAATCTTTTAAAACTTCATTTCAAAATTATTTGAAAAATATTTCAAAATCATTTTAAAATCTTTTAAAACTTTATTTCAAAATATTTGAAAAACTAATTTCAAAATCCTTTGAAAAATATTTGAAAAACTAATTTCAAAATCTTTTGAAAAATACTTGAAAAACTAACTGGAAAATCTTGCTCCCCTAAATTTACTAGACTTACAAGAATATGGAATTAGCTCTGAAGGAAATGGAGATTTCAAGCTTGAGCATGCTCATACTTTAGGGCTCTGATACCTGAACAAAACAATCTGGATAACTTAGAATCTATGTAACCTCATGCTTGGACTTAAAGACCAACTAAAATAAATAACCTAAATTAAACATTTAGTCACTTCATCTTTGTCCAAAAAAAAAAAAAAAGAAAGAAAAAATAACAAATTCTTACTCCTATCTTTTCAAAATTAAGTTTTAACGCTAAGTACCTTTTAAATTAAACCTACATTCTCAAAATTCATTGTTTGCAAAAGGCTTAGCTAAAGTGACTCATATTGCAACCTTCAAACTTTCTCAAACTTAGCCACCTTATAAATTTTAACTCTAAATGCTAAAATACTTTTCTAAGTTAAGCATATTTCTTTACTTGCATTTACTTGCAAAATTTAACTCATGGCTTTCAAAAGACTTTTGCTAAGTAAATTGAGACTTCAAATTTCTTTTTAAACAATTTGGCTCCAAATTTTTTTTTTTAAAAAAAAAATCTAGCTAAGTATTTCTAACTTTAGTTAGGTATGTCTTTCTAAATACAACTAAGTCTCAAAAGTGGCTAAAGGCATCATTCGAAATCATCCATATATTAGCCTTTTAAACTTAGGTGAAAAATATTCCATTTAACTAAGTTTCACAAGCCTTCTTCTTCCTTCTCTCAAAAAGATTGTTTTCTTAAAATCTTAAAACTTGCTTTCAACTGATTTTTGATATATGGCAAAGGGGGAGAGTAGAAGAAAATTCAAAGAATTAAAGAAAATTGGAAGAAATTCAAATTTTAAAGTGAGCTTTTATTAAGGGGGAGTCTTTATATTAAGGGGGAGCTCTGCACTTAATTTAGCTCTGCACTTAACTATCATTATGCTTGTATTTTCATGCTTATCTTTTAATGGCATTATTATCTTAACTTTGATTTTTTGTTGCCATAATCAAAAAGGGGGAGATTGTTGGTGCAGGAAGCATCCGACGATCGAACCTAAGTTTCGATAATGGCAAAGGGATTCAAAGTTAAGGAACATGCTAATGAGTGTAACCTAAAGTCCTAGGCTGCGGTAACCCTAGGTGGAGGAAAATCCTAAGGGGGGGGGGTAACCTTAGGTCCTAGGGGGTGGTAACCCTAGGTGAAGGAAAATCCTAAGGGGGGGTAACCATAGGTCCTAGGGGGCGGTAACCCTAGGTGGAGGAAAACCCTAAGGGGCGGCAACCTTAGGTCCTAGGGGGCGGTAACCCTAGGTGGAGGAAAACTCTAAGGGGCGGCAACCTTAGGTCCTAGGGGGTGGTAACCCTATGTAGAGGAAAACCCTAAGGGGCAGCAACCTTAGGTCCTAGGGGGTAGTAACCCTAGGTGGAGAAAAATCCTAGGGGGTGGTAACCCTAGGTCCTAGGGGGTGGTAACCCTAGGCGGAAAGTCCAGTCGATCTGGAGGACCGGACTGGCATCAGGTAATCTCTCCTGAGGGGAGTAGGTGAGGACGTGTTCCCCATAGAGGGAACAGTAGGCGTCGGGTCGACCTAGGGTTTTCGGTTGGAAACCCGAAGTCAGACTCGGACAGTCCGAAGACTGTCTATACTTCATTTATCATGTTTATTGTTCTAACTTTGTATTGCAGGATAGTGTTTGGGACTAACGTATCTTGCAGGTACAAAGGAGCAACCTAAAGCCTCGGATGAATAGTGTCCGAGGCGCCTCCATGGAGCTTGGAGGCGCCTCGGGTGCAAAAGCTGAGCTGGCTACGAAGCACCACTGGAGGCGCCTTGAAGCAGGCAGAAGGCGCCTTGAGAGGGCTATAAGGCGCCTTGAGAGGATGAAGTTCGACCAGATCAGATGTTATCCACGCGGAAGACCAGGCAGCAAGGAGGCGCCTTGAACAGCCTTCAAGGCGCCTTGAACACCCTTTATAAGGGGGTTTCGACCAGAACTTCAAAGTATCAAGTTCTGAGCTTTCCTTCTTCAACGTGGTGCTAACAAAGTCATTTCGAAGTGCTGCTGCAACATTCCGATGACCCGGAGCTTCGTTTTTCTCTTCTTTAAGTTGTCGGTATAAAGTTATTCTAATTGTTGTTACATTTGTAATTTGTAATTCTTATCGAGCTTATAGTTGTTGCCCACCGGAAGCGATCAAGGATCGCGGGCCTTCGAGTAGGAGTTGCCTTAGGCTCCGAACAAAGTAAATCCCTTTGTGTCTTTGTTTTTATTTTATTCCGCTGCGTTTTAATTACTCCGATAATTTTCTGATAATCGTACGAAATAGCCATGAGCGCTATTCACCCCCCCTCTAGCGCGGTCTCGATCCAACAGAAGTAATATCCCTTAGTTTCCTTGGGATATCCAATAAAATAGTACTTGTTGGATTTGGGTCCTAACTTGTCTGAGACTTGACGTCGAACGTAAGCCTCACAACCCCAAATCCTCATGAAAGACACCTGGGCATCTCTCCCAGTCCATATCCTATATGGTGTCTTTATCACGGTCTTTGATTGAACTCGGTTGAGTATAAAAGCTGTCGTGTCTAGAGCATAGCCCCAAAGGAATGTCTGAAGATCTATGTGACTCATCATAGATCGTACCATATCTAATATGGTACGATTCCTCCTTTCGGATACACCATTCCACTGTGGTGTTCCAGGAGGAGTGAGTTGGGATAGAATCCCACACTCAGCTAGGTAGTCACGAAACTCATGGCTAAGGTATTCTCCACCTCGATCGGATCGAAATATCTTAATAATCTTGCCAAGCTGGTTCTGTACTTCATTCTTGAATTCTTTGAACTTTTCAAAGGATTCTGACTTATGTGTCATCAAGTACACATAATCATATCTACTGAAGTCATCAGTAAATGTGATGAAGTACCTATAACCGCCTCTAGCAGCGACATTGAAAGGGCCACATACATCACTATGTATGAGTCCTAACAAATCAGTCTCTCTTTCATTGTGTCCACTAAAGGGAGTCTTGGTCATCTTGCCTAGTAGGCATGACTCGCACGTCTCATAAGATTCAAAATCAAATGAGTCCAGCAAACCATCCTTATGGAGCTGGGATAAGCGCTTGTCATTTATATGACCTAAGCGATAGTGCCAGAGGTAGGTTTGGTTCATGTCATTTGACTTGAACCTCTTGGTATTTATGTTATAGATAGGGCTCTCAAGGTCTAGAATATAGAGTCCGTTCATCAGAGGTGCACTACAATAGAACATATCGTTTAAATAGACGGAACAACATTTGCTCTTTATTGTAAACGAAAATCCTTTCTTGTCCAAACAAGAAATTGAAATTATGTTCTTAGTCAAGGCAGGCACATAACAACAATCATCTAATTCTAGTACAAGCCCAGAGGGTAGAGATAGATAGTAAGTTCCTACAACAATGGAAGCAACCCGTGCTCCATTGCCTACTCGTAGGTCTACCTCACCCTTCGTCAATGCCCTGCTATTTCTCAGCGCTTGTACATTAGTACAAATGTTTGAAGCACATCCGGTATCTAATACCCACGATGAAGAAATAGAGAGGTTGACTTCTATAACATGCATACCTGAAGTAGAAATCTTATTTCTCTTCTTCTTAAGATCTTCCAGGTATTCTTTTGAGTTCCTCTTCCACTGCCTTGCTTGTCCTTGATATAGGTGACAAAGATATTCAACCATATCGTAAGCGCCCATCAACTCATGTTGCTTCTGAAGCTCAGAGTTCATGGTCGCGAGCATAAGACAGGACACATCTAATGCGTCATCTTGATGCTTCTTGTAAACATCTCGGTCTGCTCCGGAACGTACAGTTTACGTTCTTGGGTGAGAACTATTCTCAGGTTCCTATACCAGTCCAGGAAATTTACTCCATTGAGCTTGTCCTTCTTAAGGACAAATCGCAGAGAGAAGGTGTTCGTATTCGACGTCATGGTAATCTACAACAAAAATAAATACAGAAATAAATATCATATTCTTAATCATTTAATTAGGCCTTTAACTAAATGATGCTCCCACTAAATTCTATAATTTTGTGGGACAAGATCCACATCATACTAACCCTTGAGTTAGCTTTGGCTAATACGCCCAAGATTTAGTATGATCGGTAGGTAACGATTACCAATTACATCTCTATACAACTCTTGTTTATAGGATCAATATCCGCATTTATATTAAAACTCGAGTTAGCTTTGGCTAATATACCCGAGAGTTAATATATATGTGATTTTGACCAATCTTTCCAACCGTTGGAAGAATGCCTATAGTTATACTCGATCCAACCGAGTTAACTAGGAATACTCAATCTAATTGAGTTGTACTCACCCATGCGTTGATAGGCGGGACCAAGATTGTCCCTCCGTACCCTACCAAGATAGTATGTGTTGCTCTGCTTTGGTAGATTCAACAACAACATGCGATCGAGGTAGTGGTAGGTATCACGGCATGGTAGGCATTACGAGTTGACGTGATTTAGATCTAATCTAAATGATGATGCGTATCATATACTCAATAGATCTAATCTAATCGAAGGGTGCATCATGTGCACGACTTAGATCTAATCTAATCGTTAGGCACTAATTAATTACTTAATTAACTAGCATGCATCACATACACACAAAAGCAATTAATTAAATAATTTTGTGATTATGTCATGGCCCTACTACGATCTTCTCAAGCCAATGAGAAGATCGGATGGTCAACCTAAGGTCAATAGCTTCTCAAGCACCTTCCTTTGACCACCTCGTGTTGCTCGCACCCTCCTCGTAACTCCGTCTCGAGTGGACCTTCCACCGCTTCAAAATTTACATTACATTTTGAAACTCGAGTTACATTCGAGTCTAAATCTAATTTATAACAAGAATAAAAGAGAAAGGCACGACGCGCAGGTCGCGAAAAATAAAAATACAACACGCACATCACATAACGGCACGCAGGCCGTATTATAAATTACAACACATTTCCAAATCCAATTTGGGTCGTTTGGGCCATGACTATCACAAAATTAATATATAATTCTAAATTATATATTTTTTCATAATTTTCTGTAATTTTCATAATTTTTACGATTTTATGAGTAAATTTTTCCCGGCGGTCCCGTTTAACGTTTTCGGGCGCAATCGCGGAACGAATCCCCTTACGGGGCCAGGGGCAGCGCCCCTACCCGCGATCTAACCATCGCGAGGGTTCCTTTGCGATCTAACAGCGCCTAAGCCCGCTGTCCCAAAAATTTTTGGGGCGAAACATTGCCGTTTCGGAAAATTCTTCTCGGTAGTCGAAGCCTACAAGTGTCTAAACACTTGTGCTTCGCCTCTACGAGAAAAATACCCGTTAAAACTATAAAAACATGAATTTACAGAAAGTATACAGAACTATATTTTTCATAAAAATATGAATCTAAACTCGTACTCGCTTCGCACGTGGCTCTGATACCACTGTTAGATTATCGGGCCACGAAAACCGCGTTTTCGCGTCGCGGAAACCCCGAATCACCCATGCCACTGGATCTCGTGCGAAGGATAGATTTCAAAATTTAAATACGAGTACGAGTTTCAAACTATGATCTACAGTAGATCTACAAAGGAAAAACATTTTATGCCTTCGAAGCGAAGCCCTTTGCAATCCCGCAAGTCCAAGGTACGCCGGATCTCGAAGTTGTCAACGTAGACAACTCTCTAGAAGTATCCACACGAACAAGATGTGTTCTCTAACACACAAGGATGGAGAAGAAGAGCACCACAAGTGTGCTAGCACTTTCTAGGGCTCTCGGGTAGGATTTTAAAGGGGAGAAAGGAGAGAAAGAAAAGGAATCTCACATACTCCTCTAGGTACCCTCCTTTGTGACCTTCACTTCACCCTTTCTCTTGGAACTCAACACATTCCTCTTCACCTTGCTTGAAACTCACGGCCAAGAAGAAGAGAAGGAGGAGAAAGAGAGCTAAGGAAGAAGATGCATTCAACACCAAATCAATGCCACAAAAATGAAACCCCATTTTCATTATGTGGCCGGCCACACATGAGTAACTCCCCATTTAATGTGGCCGGCCACATTAAATGGAGGATTGTAACCTCTTGATCTCCCTTGATGATGTGGAGATGATGTGGCAAGGTTAGTCATGCCATGTAGGATGAGTCAACCTTCATGATGTGGCAATACATCAAGTCAAACTTGATGTTTCAACTTCTATTTGGTCAAGTCAAAATTGACCAATTCTCTTCCTTGTTGAGTCAATATCCAACATTTGATTCAAGTCAATTTTTAATCTAATGAATCTCAATTCATTAATATAAATTGACTCAATGAATCAAATTTAAATTAGACTCATTCAACAATTGAATCTAATTGAGTCTAACTCAATAAGTCTAATTTGAATTAATCCGAATCCAATCCTTGGTGCATCATATGAACCTAATCCAATTGGTTCATCATATGAACCTAATCTCATTCCACTTGTTCTTTGTGTGTGACCCAATCGGTTCTTGTAACGTTGGCAATGTTTCTAAACTCCTTTAGAAACATAAGCAATGAGCGGCATCTAGCAATACATCATTGCTACCCAAGTTACAAGAATGTTGAGATCCAACATCACCTTGTGACTACTAATTGTGACTCCTCACAATATGTGACATTGTCCTTCTATCCTAGACATCTAGATTGATCAATGTGAGGCATAGACCGTGTAATCCTCTAATCAATCTAAATCTTGAACTCCAAGTAGACTCACTCGATCAAATGAGCTCAACATCTCATGTTGACTCATTTGGACATGGCCATGCACTTCGTGGTCTAACTCTATCAAGAATATCGATGTCGCTCCCGTCATATGGGAGGGATAGATCTCATCTACATCACTCACATCCCTCTGCATAATTCGTTATATACCAAGTAATCGCCTTTATAGTCCACCCAATTATGGGTGACGTTTGACGAAACCAAAGTACATAACTCCTTATGTAGGGAACCATGGCGACTTCAGGTCTAAGGACCAATAGTCATACTAATAGTCACATGAGAAAGTATATGACACTCATATAACGATCCATGATATTTTCTCATGGCGGGCCATTCAATATACATTCTCTAATGCATACCCATGTGTCAACTTGATATCTCTATATCCATGACTCGTGAGATCAAGTCATCGAGTTGACCTACATGCTAGTCTTATTGCATTAACATTGTCCCTGAATGTTAATACTCGACTAGGAATGATTAAGAGTAGTGTTCCCTATATTATCTCACTATCGGTTCAACTAACCGATTGATATAGGTGAGAACCGTCTACTCAAGGACGTTATTATACTTAGTTTATTTGGCACCAATACAAGTAAGTATAATAACCAAAAACCAAATGCCTTTATTTATATAGAATATGATACAACAAGTCCAAAATACAATCATCAAATGATTGGCTCTAGGGCTCTAGCTAACAGTTAGGGCCACACGACCCAGACCCCCTTAGCAACTATAGAGTTCCTCTCAACTCTGCTTCGCTCCAAACCATGGCATAAAAGTCAAAACAAGTTCAGACTAGATTTTTGAATCGAGCGAACTGCAAATAATAATGTCCTTAGAAGATATAAAAAAAAAGGTAACGTCCGTGCTCTAAGTTAGGGTGTTCTAAAGGGTGGTCGTTACACGTGCCTCTTTCGATATCCTCACGAACAAGTGTTCCTCCATTTGTCTCAGAAACTCACAAAAATGGAGAAGCTAAACACTTATGGTTGTGCAAGCAACCAAGAGTGATTTCGGCCAAGAGAGGAAGAAGAAGAGGAAGGATAATGAAAAGTAAGAAAAATGAGAGTAAAAATGACTTAAGTATTTTTCATCCAATGAAATCACTTAATGCCATTAATTCCATTAATGAGTATTCACTCTCCATTAAGGGTCATTTTTAAACTCCTCATTTTTTTCATTCAATTTCAAAAATTGAATATAATGATTCATTGAATTTTGAAAATTCAATGAATGTCTTCTCATTTATCCTCACTTAAGTCTAACTCAAGTATAACTAACTTGAGTCTAACTCAAGTCTAACTCACTTGAATCTAACTCAAGTCTAATTCAATCGAGTCTTACTCAATTAATTCTCATGCAATTCAAATTCAATGAATCATTATTTCATTAATTTGAATTAACTTTCTCAAGTCTAATTTGAATTGGACTTGATCCAATAACAAGATCCAATTGAGTCTTACTCAATAAATCCAATTCAGATTGGACTTAATCCAATGATTCATCATATGAACCCATCTCTAAATCTACTTGTTCTTTGTGTGTGACCCAATAGGTTCTCGTAACGTTGGTAATGCATCCAAATCAACATTTAGATACATAAGCAATGAGTGGGATCTAGCAAGGCATCGTTGCTACCCTAGTGATGAGAAAGTCGAGATCCGACCTAACCTGTACATGGCTATTATCTTATATGACTTGGTCCCTCTACCCATGATATCTAGATTGATTAATGATGTCACGCCCCGGAGGAGTCCCTGTCTGAAGAAATTTCGGCAGCATCTCCCCTATACGGCGGACAATATGAAACTTTATACACCACCATATATCTCAGCCACATGCGGCTGGAATAACAACAATAATAAATAGACAACAACACAGACAACCACGCAGTTTATATAAATTTCAGCCTCTGACTGACACAACCACGCAGTTTAATAATAATCAAACTGAACAGTAGTACGATGACTCGAAAACAACCCTACTCAACTACACTCATAAAGCTCAAAACCGATATCCTACTCCACTACACACGTAAAGCTCAAATTCGACGATAAAACCAACTTACCTCTTCTGCCATCTAGGCAGGCATGTAGTAAAAGCAAATCCAAATAAAAGTCATCCATAAGTAAAACAATCCATACAAGAACCAAAGTATCCAAAACATAACAAGTTCAAAACATAGTCTAGTAGAGAAGAAAACCAAAAGATCAATAATCCCTCGTGGTCTGCAGGGGACTAGCAATTGGAACTCTCTCCTGACAGCATCAACCTGAAAATAATAACGGACACGGGGGTGAGTCCAACGCTCAGCGAGTAACAACTGATATACATAGTAAGGAAGTAACATCTAGCACTAATCATGCGTACAGTCTCCTGACGTAATAAAGGGAAATGCAATCTGAAATGAACAGGAGACTACTGTACTAACCAGGACATGGTACAAGGATAAATAGTCCGAGAGGTATAGAAATCCTGTATGCATGTCAAGCATGGGCATCCAACTAATATGCAGCAAATAAATGCAGCAAACACAATCACAAGAAATAAATGCATCAATGAGTATGATGCGAATGCAGTCATGGTCACCCCTGACGCCAATCAGCCATCTCACACCCAATGGTGGGACCGAGTGGGTAGGGCTGTGACAATCGTGCACTCTGCATCACTACTCCTGATGAGTGACCGAGTGAACGGGAGGCTGTCGGAGTACACACATACTCCTACCCCAAATCATAAATGGGGGAGTGCAATGCTCTCATCTCCCGGTACACGATGACGGGGAGGGGCCTCGACGTGCTACCACGCTGCAATCACACGACCCATGAGCGGATCAACGGAGCACTGAACGAGCAAAGTGTCGTGTTACCACGCTGCGTCACGCTACCCATGAGCGTCAACAACGGAGCACCGAACAGTGATGAAACTGACGATGTGCTCGATAATAATGGAGCAATCTATCACACAACATGCAATCATGCGAATGGTGCATGACAGTAAGCATGGTAATATACTGAACCAATCTATATACATATATGATGTGCACCATAGTCAATAAATCATATCAAGGGTACACAGATCAGATAAGGTATCAGACTTAGGTCCTAAATATGGTGAAGCATGGTTATATCACTACCCCTAATCATGTATAATCAAGTAAGAAATCACATGAGATGCAAAACAAGCAATCAACCAAGCATGTAACAGGTAGCGGATAGTGACTAACTGAAACAAAATAATAAACATAATTATTTCTATTTGTTAAAGTTTACTACTATGCATATCAAAGACGTAAAGTCAAAAGTACCCGCCTCCAATAAGAAATGATCGTATCAGGTCCAAATCCGATGTCGAGATACTCGTCTCGCGTCAAAGTCCTGTGTCACCAATACATATACATTTTATTTAGCTAATTCCTATAAATAGCTAAATAAAAATCTCTTACACTAATTTAGGGACAAACCCTAATTAACACAATAGCATAAACCTAATCCACAATCCACCAATGGATCAAGAATCCAAACTTCATTCCATTTACACATGATTACACATCTACATAATCAATCACCTAATTCAAACACATAAGCAATTATGTCTGTACCAATTCGATCCTACCTTAATTCAGCCGCTGCTAACTCTCAAGGGTTGCTGTTGGACAAAGTGCTACTGGAAGAAGAGTTGTTGCACAATTAGCGGCTGCTCGTTGCCGAACACGAGGTTAGCAGCTGCTGGAAGCAAGAATATCTGCTGGACTAAGGGCTGCGGGAATAGGCAATTGCTAGAAATCAGATATACTACCAGGAATTTATTGATCTGATCCAAGATTGAACTCCTAGAAATCAACAAGGATACGCATGCTCACCTCACTACTGTTTTGTTCGGATCCTGTCAGCAAGAGGAAATCTAGGGCACAACGTCAACAATCAACCGATGGGGAAGAGGGCTCGGTAGAATCCTACGACTACAGTGATCACAGACACAAGAAGCACCTTCGGCGATGAATGGTGGCAGTCGAGTGATGATGGCCGACGATCGGGAGGTAGAGCTGTCGGTCGGCTCTTGCTCTGCCGGAAGAAAGGAAGAGAGGTGAAACAAAAACTTGGTCTGCGCTAGGGCAGAAGCAAAACTCGCGTCGGGGAGGGGAAGAAGAAGAGAAAAGAAGAGATGGTGCACGGCTTGGAGGCTAGCTTCCAGCTGAGAGGGGCGGCGGCAGTGATTAGGGCTCGGTGAAGTCGACAGAGGAGAAGAGAAGAAGAATTAAAGGGAAGGAGGAGAAGAAAACCGCTGCGGCGGTTAGGGCAAGGGGAGAGGGCTTCAGCGTGAGAGGAGAAGGGAAGATTGTGCGCGGGTTTTCGGCGAGGAAGAGAAGAAATAAAGAAAAAAGAAAAAGGAAAAAGGAAATATAAAAATAGACATTTCCTCGCATAAATGGGTAACCTAAACAGGCTTTTCCTGGGCCCCGTTTTTTTTATCCCTGTTAACTCGTCCGTACGAGCTCCAAAAAATTCCCGAAAAATTTTCAAAAATTTTAGAAAATTCCCTTATTAATATTCACCTATTTTCGGTATTTTATATTCTCCCCCACTAATAAAAATTTGGTCCCCAAATTTCATTATCTACCATCAGCAAGTACTAACAACAGATATAAAGTATAAATGCTGAACGGTAAATTAAATCACATACCTCAAGTAAAAAGATGGAGGTATCGAGCTCGGATAGTATCCTCGAGCTCCCAAGTAGCCTCCTCGTCCGAATGATGCTGCCATCTGACTTTAACCAGCCGGATAGTCTTGTTCCGCAACTGACACTCTTTCCGGTCAAGAATCTGTACCGGAACCTCCTCATAAGTGACGTCAGGCTGAACTGGAACTGAGTCATCTGTCAGCACATGCGTCGGGTCAGGTACATATCTCCTCAGCATAGATACGTGGAATACATCGTGGACGCCTGCCAGGGACGATGGTAGTGTTAATCGAAAAGCTATCACTCCGATCCTCTCTAAGATCTCGAAAGGGGCAATGTATCGCGGAGCTAGCTTACCTCTGAGGCCAAATCACTTCACCCCCTTTGTGGGTGAAACTCGCAGAAATACATGGTCGCCAATAGAAAACTCTAGTGGTCTGCGTCTCCGATCAGCATAACTCTTCTGGCGGTCTTGTGCCTCTGACATCCTCCGTCTGATAGTACGGACCAACTCTGCATCCTGCTGAGCTCTATGAGGTCCCAACAACTGGGCCTCTCCAACCTCATCCCAGAGTGTGGGTGTCTGACAAGGCCTACAATACAACACTTCAAACAGTGCCATCTGAATAGCCGAATGAAAGCTATTGTTGTAGGCGAACTCTACCAATGGCAAGTGGTCCTCTCAACTGCCTCCGAAATCCATAACACACGACCTCAGTAGGTCCTCTAAAGTCTGAATGGTCCACTCTGACTGTCCATCTGTCTGCAGATGGAAAGCGGTACTAAAACGGAGCTGTGTGCCCAAGGACTGCTGCAGACTCTGCTAGAAACGAGACATGAACCGTGGATCTCTATCCGAAATGATACTCAACGGAACACCATGTAGTCTAATGATCTCCCGGCAATACAGATCTGCAAATCGATCCAGGGGATCAGTCCTCTGAATCGCTAAGAAGTGCGCAGATTTGGTTAATCGATCAACGATAACCCAAATCGCGTCATGGCCTCGTCGTGTCCTCGGCAATCCCACCACAAAGTCCATGGTAATGTGATCCCACTTCCACTCAGGAATAGGAATCCGCTGAAGTAATCCTATAGGTCTCTGGTGCTCAGCCTTCACCTGCTGACAAACAAGACATCTAGCTACGAAATCCGTGATGTCTTTCTTCATGCCGTTCCACCAGTAGGAACGCCTCAAATCTCGATACATACGGGTCCCGCCTGAGTGGATCGTAAATCAAGAGCGATGGGCCTCCTGAAGCAGCTCCAGTAAGAACGGATGAGACTGAGGTACGCATAATCTGCCTTGGAAGTATATAATACCCTCCTCGTCTTGTGTAAACTCAGTCTGCTGCCCAGAAGCTATCTGACTGCTAATGAACTACAAATGCTGATCACCAGCCTAGGCCTCTCAGATCCTTGTCCTGATCAACGACTGAGCAACCATGGTAACAAGTATACCCTGCTCTGTATGTCCCTGCTCCTCAAGGTCTAACTCGGAGAAACCTTGAACCAAGTCTGTAACTGAAACTCAGTGGCAAGCCAAAGTCGCTCTAGACTTCCTGCTGAGTGCATCGACAATCACATTAGCTTTCCTCGAGTGGTAGCAAATGGTACAATCGTAGTCCTTCAGGAACTCCATCCATCTCCTCTGTCGGAGATTAAGCTCCTTCTGAGTGAAAATATATTTGAGACTCTTATGATCAGTGAGAATCTCAAATGTAATACCATATAAATGATGCCGCCAAAGCTTCAAAGAAAAGATGATGGCAGCTAACTCCAGATCATGAACTGGGTAGTTCTTCTCATGCTCCTTCAACTGTCGAGAAGCATAGGAGACTACCCTCCCGTGCTGCATCAAAACAGCGCCCAAACCCTGAAGAGAAGCGTCGGTGTAGAGTACAAATCCATCCTCTCCAGAAGGTAAAACTAAAACTAGAGCCGACACTAATCTCCGCTTCAGCTCCTGAAAGCTGGTCTCGCAATCCTCGGACCACGTGAACTTCACGCCTTTCCTGGTAAGACGTGTCAGCGGCATAGCAATACGCGAGAAACCCTTGACAAAACGTCGATAATAACCGGCCAGTCCCAGAAAACTGCGGATCTCCTGTACTGACTTCGGCTGCTCCCAACTGGCGACAACCTCGATCTTCTGTGGGTCTAATGAAATACCTCTGCTCGAGACCACATGTCCTAGAAAACCGACTGAGGATAGCCAGAACGTGTTGGGTTCTTCGGGCAGCGAAAACCGCTTTTCGCGTCGCGGAAACCCCGAATCACCCAAAGCCGTAGATCCGTGCAATGAAAATTTACGAAAAACTTACGAGTACGAGTTTACTATCTAGATCTACACTTAGATCTACATGTTTAGAAATTTACCCTTGTAGCGAAGCCCTTCGCGTTCCCGCTCGTCCAAACGGTGCCGGATCTCGAGAGTGTCAAAATAGACACTCCTCTAGAAGTATCCACACGAACTAATTAGGTGGAGAGAAACTAAACAAAGGTGTGCTAGCACCCTTGATCAGCCACGTCAAGAAGAGGAGAGGGAGAGCTTGAGAGGAAGAAGGAAGAAGAAGCACACTTGAATGGAAAAATGAATTCCCATGAAAGCAAAGTGGTCGGCCACTCTACATTGTGAAACTCCCAAATTAATTGCATTAATTGCAATTAATATGAAGCCATTAAAGAGAATGGCTTTGTAACTTCCATGAGGTGGCACCCTGTAACACCCACTAAGCTTTTAAGATAAAATAAGAGAATGATGAATTTGCCTTAGAAAAATATTAGTAGAATGTTAAACCAAAAAGAAATAAAAAGAAATAAAATAGGGAGTTGTCAAGGATTGAACCTTGAACCTCTCATGATGTAAATGATAGGATTAATGGGTAATAACCAGTTGGGATAGGAATAATATATTGATAGCAAAGGAGGGAAACTCATGATAAGGATGAGAGTAAAAGCAAGCCAAAAGAAAACAAGAAAAGAACAAGAGAAAGGCAACTTGTCTTCCTTCTTTTCTCTTCCACTTTCTCTTCTTTGCCGTGACTTAAAGAGGGGAATTAAGGGGATTCATTCCCCCTTGTTTCATCATGAATGATGAGAACAAATAAATAAATAAAATAAAAAGGAAAAGAAAAAAAAAAGGGCTAAGGGAGAAGGAAAGCAAAAACCAATTTTGCTACCTCTTCCCCCTTAACATAAAAGAGAGTATGTAAAGATTGATCCTAGGAATGTTTAATATAAGCTTTGATTCATGATAATTTTTCTATGCTTTGTAAGAAGGTTTTCTCTCATATTTTTATATATATGTGATGTTGGATTAGGGATGTATCTAACCCTAGAGTTTCGGCCAAAAAGGTTTTGTAAAGGCTAGGGAATTTAATTGTTTACCTAACTTGCACAAAACCCTCTAAATAAATGGTTAAGGATCCATTATCGTTTTCATACTTGAAGGTTACTTGGAACCAAAAGTATCCCACTCACAAGTTTCGGCCAAGGAAGGGTTTAGGGTTAGGAAGACTTGAATTTAAACTTACCATGTTTATATGATAGAATATAGAGTTTCTTAAAGAGTTGCATGCTTGTATGTTGATAGAAACTCATGAACATCACTTTTAATGTTTCGGCCATGGTAAGGTGGATGCTTTAGAATAGCTTAAACAGATTTTTAACATGCTCAAAACCTCCATGACAATAAGATATGAAAGTTGTTTGATGCTCCCATGCTTAATTAGAGTATAGGAAAATTGGTTGCATGATATATGTTAATTAAGACCACAAGGGTCCTAACTTGTTTGTGAACCAAACTTGTATGTATAGTTTCTTTGATATTTTTGCCATAAAACTTGGTTAGGTTTTCCATACTTTAGGCCACCTAAAACCTAGTTTAAAGACTTGGAAGGTTTCGGCCAAACATATGCTATGAGATAAAGAAAGGAAAAACCTAGGAAATCTAAGACACAACTTGAATGTATGCTTATAGTGCTTGACTTTTATACATGTTATGAAATGTGTTATGACTTTCTATGCTTTTATGCCATTTGAACAAATTCTATGCTTGATGAGGTTCGGCCATGTAGGGTTTAAAGACCTAGAAACCCTAAAATTTAGACCTCATGTGCTAAAGATGCTTCTTAAGAAATTGGGATAACATGTTGTTTGTGTTCACATGCTTATATATTTAACTATGATTCAAATGGACACCTTAAGGTCTCGTCCATGAAGGGATACATGCCCTAGAAACCCTAGAACTTACATTGAACATGCTCATGTCACTCTCCATGAAATATGAAATGTAGAAAGCTAAAAATTCACATGCTATATGTTGTGAGTGACCTAAATTGATGCTAAGGGAAGTTTCGGCCATGACCACTTGTATGATGCCATTTTATGAATTTATACATGATGTTAGAGTAAGTTCACATGCTTGTATGCTTGCTTGAAAACCTAAATGAGTACTTGTAAGTTTCGGCCAAGACATAAATTTAAGGGCTTAAAGAATTTAGGAACTAACTCAATGGTGCTTACCATATGTCTTGAAATGAATGCTATAAATATGGTTAAAGTTTCCATGCTTTATGTCCTTTAGAACCTTGTTTCACACTTGTTAAGATTCGGCCAAATGTGGTTTAAGGACTTGGAGAACTTAGAGTCCAAGTAAATCTTGGTTATGATACTTCCTATGAAAATGATATGTGAATGAATTAGGTTTTACATGCTTGGATGTGTTTAAAAACCTAAATGGGCACCTAAGAGGGTTTCGGCCATGATAAGAACCCAAAGGATTAGGAAGCTTAGTACCCAAATTAATCATGTTACATTGTTCCTTATGATTGGATGAACACATGATACACTTTTATGCTTAGACATGTATGCTTGTGAGCTATACAAAAATGAGAATTTCTACAATATGTTATGAGTTCAAAAGATGCATGTTTTATGTTATGATATGTGGGTAAATTTTACATGCTTTGATGATATGATATGAGCTGAAAATATGCATGCTTATGTTATGATATGTGGTTAAATTATGCATGCTTTGATGCTATGTTTAGTGATTACAATATGCATGCTTTCATGATATGTATGTGGTTAAATTATGCATGCTTTGATGCTATGTTTAGTGATTAAGATATGCATGCTTTCATGATATGCTATGTGGTTAAATTATGCATGCTTTGATGCTATGTTTAGTGCTTAAAATATGCATGCATTCATGATATGCTATGTGGTTAAATTATACATGCTTTGATGCTATGTTTAGTGCTTAAAAATATGCATGCTTGCATGATATGCTATATGGTTAAATCATGCATGCTTGATGATATGCTTTGTGCTTGAGATATGCATGTTTTTATGATCTATGCCTAAGTGATGCATACTTTTATGGTATGATGTATGCCTAAGTGATGCATACTTTTATGGTATGATGTATGCCTAAGTGATGCATACCTTTATGACATGATGTATGCCTAAGTGATGCATACCTTTATGATATGATGTATGCCTAAGTGATGCATACTTTTATGACATGATGTATGCCTAAGTGATGCATACTTTTATGATATGATGTGTGCCTAAGTGATGCATGCTTTTATGATGTATGATATGTATAAGTATGACATGTACTTTACTTTATGTGGCTTGTACCAAGGGTGGGCTCCATAAGCCCCCGGGGTCGATGGAATAAGACTCGGGCCTCGTTAGGGATGGGCTCCTAAGTGGCCCTAGGTCGATGGAGTAAGACTCGGGCCTAGTATGTTTGCCTTGTAGGGTTCAAGACTTGCTACCTTGGACCTACATAGGTTGCGCGCAATATGTAAGTGGTACATAGCCGGGATCCCCTTTAAGTTGAGATTATGTTCAAGTATATATGTAAGAGGAAATGGTTTTAAAGATCATGAGACATACACATGTTTTCCGGATACATGTTTTTCAAAATCATATGCATATACCTTATGATGATTTATATGCCATGGTTAGATATGATTATGTTATGTTCATGTGTATGATATGCCATGACTCCTTATGATGATTTATATGCCATGGTTGAATATGATTATGTTATGTTCCATGATATGTTCATGTGTATGATATGCCATGACTCCTTATGATGATATGCCATGATTAGATACGATTATGTTATGCTTCATGCTATGCTTTACGCTATGATATGCCATGACTAGTTATGATTTCTTCATGTTGCATGATATGCTTAAAAGAGTATGTTACATTATGTCATGACTAGTTGAAATGATGCCATGTTGAGACATTCTTTGATTATACTATGATTTTCGGTTTTAGTGAGTAGGAAAGGAACTTACTGAGCCATGAGTGCTCATAGCTTACTGTCCTTGTATCACAGATAAAGGAAAAAGCTGGATGAGCTAGAGGAGCAGCAGGAGAGGCAAGGAGATGTGTGTGGCAGTGGCTAGGCAACCAAATAAGAACCTGTTTTAAAAACTTTTAAAGAACTATGCTTTGGTATCATGAATTGTAGTACCTTATGTGTGACTTGATGTTATGTTTCTACTAATTTTGATATCATGTTATTGAGGCCATGATAGTGTAGTTCGGTTTTGATGAAAAGAAAAACAAAAGAAAAGTTTTTATGAAACTAAGAAAATTATTTTAAGTCTTCCGCTGTTATTTGTATATAGAGTATCGTAGCCCCGTCCCTTAGGGTTAGCAGGGAGGGCGGGCGTTACACACCCATGATGATGTGGAGTAACATCATTGGTCCACATCAATGTCAACTCACCAATGAGGTGGCATAAAGTCAAGTCTAACTTGACTTTTAATCTTCCTCTCAAGTCAAGTCTAACTTGACTTTTAATCTTCCTCTCAAGTCAAGTCAAACTTGACCAAATCTCTTCTATGGTTGATCGAATCCAACCATTTGATTCAAGCCAACTTAATATAATGAATCTAATTCATTTAATTAAATTGATTCAATGAGTCAAAATCTAAATTAGACTCATTGAACACATGAATCAACTTGAGTCGAACTCAAGTTAGCCCAATTAGGATTACTCTTAATCCAATTTGATTCATCAAATGAATCTAATCCTCTTGGTTCATTATATGAACCTAATCTCCATCTAATTGTCCTTAGTGTGTGACCCTATAGGTTCTTGTAACGTTGGCAATGCCCTAAACCCATTTAGGAGCATAAGTAATGAGCGGTATCTAGCAACACATCATTACTACCCAAGTTACAAGAATGTCGAGATCCGACATCACCTTGTGACTACTAATTATGACTCTTCACAATATATGACATTGCCCTTCTAACCTAGACATCTAGATTGATTAATATGAGGCATAGACCATGTCATCCTCTAATCAATCTAAATCTTGAACTCCAAGTAGACTCACTCGATCAAATGAGCTCAACATCTAATGTTGACTCATTTGGGCATGGCCATGCACTTAGTTGTCTCACTCTATCAAGAATACCAATGTCGCTCCCGTCATATGGGAGGGATAGATCCCATCTACATCACTCACATCCCTCTACATAATTCGTTATATACCCAGTAATCGCCTTTATAGTCCACCCAGTTACGGGTGACGTTTGACGAAACCAAAGTACATAACTCCTTATGGGGATCCATGGTGACTTCAGGTCTAAGGACTAATAGTTATACTAATAGCCACATGAGAAAGTATATGACACTCATATAACGATCCATGATACTTTCTCATGGTGGGTCATTCAGTATACATTCTCCAATGTATACCCATGTGTCAGCTTGATATCTCTATATCCATGACTTGTGAGATCAAGTCATCGAGCTGACCTACATGCTAGTCTTATTGCATTAACATTGTCCCTGAATGTTAATACTCGACTAGGAATGATTTAGAGTAGTGTTCCCTATATCATCTCACTATCGATTCAACTAATCGATTGATATAGGTATGAACCTTCTACTCAAGATTGCTATTATACTTAGTCTATTTGGCACTAATACAAATAAGTATAATAACCAAACAAATGCCTTTATTAATATACAAGAATATGATACAATGAGTCCATACAATCATCAAATGATTGGCTCTTGGGCTCTAACTAACAGAACGTACACTTGCTGAACTTCGCGTACAGCTGATGTCGTCTAAGAATCTCCAAGACTATGCGAAGATGCTGTGTATGCTCCTCCTCGGAATGCGAGTAGACCAATATGTCATCAATGAAAATGATAACAAACTGATCCAGATACTCCAGAAAGATGCGGTTCATCAAGTCCATAAACACCGCTGGAGCATTGGTAAGCCCAAATGGCATTACCGAAAACTCATAATGATCGTATCTGGTATGGAAAGCTGTCTTCTGAATATCTGAGTCTCTGACTCTCAACTGATGATATCCGGATCGCAGATCAATCTTAGAATACACTGATGTACCTCTGAGCTGATCAAACAAATCCTCGATCCGTGGTAAAGGATATTTATTTCAGACGATCACTGCTTTCAACTGTTTGTAGTCAATACATAACCTCATAGTGCCGTCCTTTTTCTTGAGAAATAATACTGGAGAACCCCATGGAGAAACACTCGGACGAATAAATCCCCTATCTAAAAGCTCCTGGAGTTGAACCTTCAGCTCATTCAACTCTTTAGGTGTCATACGATAAGGAGCTTTCGATGTCGGTGCGGTCTCCAGTATCAGCTCAATAGCAAACTCGACCTGCCTTCTGGGAGGCAAACCTGATAACTCCTCTAGGAATACATCTGGATACTCTAGGACTACCGGAACGTCGGAGAGCTGCGAACTACCGCTGTCCTCAGTACTAATCAAAGATAACAGAAAACCCTGATAGCCATGTGACAGCAGCTTCTGAGCCTGAATCGCCGAAATGATCGATATGTCATCGTCTCTGATGCTAATGAAATCCCACGAGGGTTGGTTCGGAGGCCGGAATGTGACCACCCTTGTCTGGCAATCAACTGTGACATGATATGCTGACAAACAGTCCATGCCAAGTATAATATTAAAATCGATAATTTCCAATACTAAAAGATCCACCATAAGTATTAGGTTGCCAAAATCTAACGAGCAACCTCTGACCTCTTGGGTGACGCCCAAAGTATCACCAGACGGTAGAGAGACAGTCAATCACTGGGAACTGCAAGTTGGTAATCTACCAATCTCTCGCATAAAAGTATGAGATATAAAAGAATGCGAGCTACCAGTATCTATCAGTATATTTGCAGATAAGGCATAAATAGAAATCATACAGCGGAAAATGGATCCGTCGGCTCGCTGCACATCCTCTCTGGTCATCGCATGAATACGCCCAGTCTCTGGCGGAGCAAGAGGTGGTAACACTGCCTATGACTGCTGTGTCTGGGCAGGAGCCTGCGACTGCTGCGTCTGGGCAGGAGCCTGCGACTGCTGCGTCTGGGCAGGAGCCTGCCACTGAAGTGGTACTGGATACTACGCCAGAGAAGTCTGCAAGGGTAACGACTGATACTGTACCGACGGCTGAGATTACGTCCGATACTGAGCATGTGGCTGGGGCTGCAACTGATACCACCCCTGTGTCAGATAATGAGGTCCCGGAACGGAGCTCTGGGGTACTATAGAAGTACTGGGGTACTCCTCTCCGAGCATGCCAAATGCAGCTGCTGAAGGGGAAGCTATCCACTGCTGGCGATGTGAGGGTGAAAATCTCCGCCCTCCTCGTCGAGCCCCTGCCTGACTGTGCTATCCTCCCTGAGCAGTAACTCCAGAAGAAGTATGCTGAGCCTTCAGCTGACAATCTCGACTCTGGTGCCTAGGTAGTTTTCAATAAAAGAAAACTGATTGTCCCATAGTACAGGCTGTGGTGATGTGATCTCTGGACCCACATCTGAAACACCGAATGTAGCTGGCGGGTTGTTTTCGGTTCTACTGTGGAGACCGGAAACGTCCTGAAGAAGACTGCCCTGATTTCTGAGGCCTACGAGATACCCCAGAAGTACCCTGATTTGACCGACTGCGCCTGCTCTGCTGTGGTGTAGCCTGTGACTACTGGATCTGTCTAGATGTCTGACTCGGCTGCTTCCTTTTCCTATCCAGAAAAACTCTCTGCTGAGCTGACTCAATAATGAGGGCTCTGTCCAACATCTCCGCAAAAGATGTGATACCAAGACCGACAAGTCTTAGTTGCAAATGTCCATCCAGCCCCTGAATGAACTGCTGCATACGTGAACTGTCCTCAGCAACTAGCTCTGGACAAAATCTGGCCAATCTGTCAAACTCTGTATTATACTCTGTCACCGACCGGTTGTTCTGTTGCAAACTCAGAAAATCCTGCCGGCGAGCCATCTGATAAGATCGTGGAAAGAAACGGCTCTCAAAAGCCTCTCTGAATCAGTCCCAAGTGATGTTCTGCTCACCGATGATGGACGCTGAGTAATCCACCAGGTGTCGGCTGCGTCCCATAAATGAAAAGCAGCCAGCTGGAGCAAGCCATATAGAAGAAGGTCCGCTCCATAGTCTCAATCCAAGACAGGGCCACACTCGGATCACGGTCTCCTCGGAAGAGTGTAAATCGACTCTTCATCGACTCTGCCAACACTGGAATCCTGGCTTGTGCTGCCACAATGTCAGTGAGGTGTGTCGGAACGGCTGTCGGGACTGGTGAAACCATTGGAGCTAGTGCTACAGGTGGCACCGCTGCATAAACCGGAGGAGGTACTCCCAATGCTGCTGGGTAAACTAGAGCATATGCTGTCGGTGGCACTGTAGGGTGAACATAGGTGGCCGTAACTGGAGGTACAGTAGGTAATGGTACCGGATGTGGAGCAGCCGGTATCCTTGATGAAGGTGCTGCTAGGTACACTGTATGTACTGGGGGCACAAGTGCTGCTGGTGCCGGATACACGGTGGGTCCAGGTGGCGGTGGTACCCTGTACACTGTATGCTGCGCTGGAGTAGGTGTCGGGTATACCAATGGTACCCCTGATGGTACCGTAAATACGGTAGGAGTGGATACTGTCGGTGCAGCCGAAGTAGGGACCTCTAAAGGAGCCATCGGGGTCTGAGAGCCCGACGCGGCCGCAGTACCCTGAGTCTGTCCCTGACTGATAGGCTCATCAACAATAGGCATCTCTGGCATATCCAGAGATCCCGAGGTCCTCATACGTGGTTGTCCAGCACCACGTCTCGCAGCAATACGTGTAGATCTCCTCATATCTGTTAAATTATATCACAGATATTACTATAAGTATCAACAATTACCAAAATAATTTCATACCTAATTGCTGTCTGGAGATGTTCCGTCGTTGTCCAGTCCCCAAATTGATCTCGGAATTCCATACGAAAAAAATCATCGGAAATCCATATAAATCCGAAACGAAAGTCCAAAACATATACGTAATGGAAAACCTGTGCAAACAAAATAACTACCCAGTTTGACTCGCAAACTAGGGCTAACACAATATATCCAGAATACTAAAAGCAGGTATCACACCCTGCTCTGATACCAATAAATTGGTATCAGATAAATCTCGAATATCAAAACACACGAAAATCAAACAAGTATCGCCAAACTTTGGTGCTATGATATAAATTGCTATCAAGTTATCCCAAATATCCAAAATATGAAAACAACGATCGTAAAACTTGGCTCTGATACCACTAAATTGTCACGCCTGGAGGAGTCCCTGTCCGAACAAATTTCGACAGCATCTCCCCTGTACGGTGGATAATCTGAAACTTTATACACCACCATATACCTCAGCCACATGCGGCTGGAATAACAATAATAATAAATAGACAACAACACAGACAACCACGCAATTTATATAAATTTCAGCCTCTGGCTGACACAACCACGCATTTTAATAATAATCAAACTGAGCAGTAGTATGATGACTCGAAAACAACCCTACTCAACTACACTCATAAAGCTCAAAACCGATGTCCTACTCCACTACACCCGTAAAGCTCAAATCCGACGATAAAACCAACTTACCTCTTCTGCCATCTAGGCAGGCATGTAGTAAAAGCAAATCCAAATAAAAGTCATCCACAAGTAAAACAATCGATACAAGATCCAAAGTATCCAAAACATAACAAGTTCAAAACATAGTCTAGTAGAGAAGAAAACCAAAAGATCAATAAGCCCTCGTGGTCTGCAGGGGACTAGCAACTGGAACTCTCTCCTGACAGCATCAACCTGAAAATAATAACGGAGGCGGGGGTGAGTCCAACGCTCAGCGGGTAACAACTGATATATATAGTAAGGAAGTAACATCTAGCACTAATCATGCGTACAGTCTCCTGACATAATAAAGGTAAATGCAATCTGAAATGAACAGGAGAATACTGTACTAACTAGGACCTGGTACAAGGATAAACAGTCCGAGAGGTATAGAAATCCTGTATGCATGTCAAGCATGGGCATCCAACCAATATGCAGCAAATAAATGCAGCAAACACAATCACAAGAAATATATGCATCAATGAGTATGATGCAAATGCAGTCATGATCACCCCTGACGCCAATCATCCATCTCACACCCAATGGTGGGACCGAGTGGGTAGGGCTGTGACAACCGTGCACTCTGCATCACTACTTCTGATGAGTGACCGAGTGAACGGGATGCTGTCGGAGGACACACATACTCCTACCCCAAATCATAAATGGGGGAGCGTAATGCTCTCATCTCCCGGTACACGATGACGGCGAGGGGTCTCGACGTGCTACCGCGCTGCAATCACACTACCCATGAGCGGATCAACGGAGCACCGAACAAGCAAACTGACGTGCTACCATGCTGCGTCTCGCTAACCATGAGCGTCAACAACGGAGCACCGAACAGTGATGAAACTGGCGATGTGCCCAACAATAATGGAGCAATCTATCACACAGCATGCAATCATGCGAATGGTGCATGACACTAAGCATGGTAATATACTGAACCAATCTATATACATATATGATGTGAACCATAGTCAATAAATCATATCAAGGGTACATAGATCAGATAATGTATCACACTTAGGTCCTGAACATGGTGAAGCATGGTTATATCACTACCCCTAATCATGTATAATCAGGTAAGAAATAACATGAGATGCAAAACAAGCAATCAACCAAGCATGTAACAGGTAGCGGGTAGTGACTAACCGAAACAAAATAATAAACATAATTATTGCTATTTGTTAAATTTCACTACTATGCATATCAAAGACGTAAAGTCAAAAGTACCCACCTCCAATAAGAAAGGATCGTATCAGGTCCAAATCCGACGTCGAGATACTCATCTCGCGTCAAAGTCCTGTGTCATCAATACATATACATTTTATTTAGCTAATTCCTACAAATAGCTAAATAAAAAATCTCTTACACTAATTTAGGGACAAACCCTAATTAACACAATAGCATAAACCTAATCCACAATCCACCAATGGATCAAGAATCCAAACTTAATTTCATTTACACATGATTACACATCTGCATATTCAATCACCTAATTCAAACACATAAGCAATTATGTATGTACCAATTCCTACCATAATTCAGCAGCTGCTAGAACTCAAGGGTTGCTGTTGGATAAAGTGCTACTAGACGAAGAGTTGCTGCACAATTAGCGGCTTCTCGTTGCCGGACACGAGGTGAGCAGCTGCTGGAAGCAAGAATACCTGCTGGACTAAGGGCTGCGAGAATAGGCATGTAACACCCACAAAATTATAGGATATGTATATGAATATTATTTTTCCTTAGAGCATAGAAATGAAAAGAATAAGAGGAAAAGGGAAAATAAAAACAAAAATATAGAATAAGAAGAGGTGAGGTCAAGGATTGAACCTTGAACCTCCCACAAATGATGGAGATAAATTGATGAATGATAACCACTAGGATAAGGAGAAATATTTGGATAGAAAGGAATGATAAATTTAATTAAAGGAGAAAAGAAAACTAAAAAAAGAAAAGAGCAAGGGAAAACCAAGTTGCTTACCTTCTTTTCCCTCTTGGTTAAGAAAAGGAGCAAGTAAAAGAAGAATTGTCTACTTCCCTCCCTCTCTCTATTTTCGTGGGAATTAAAGGAGTGGGGGAAAAGAGGAGTTGAGGGAATGAATGAAGACATGTTTCATTTGGCAAAGGGATAAATAGGTTTAGAGAAGAAAAACAAGGGATTAAATTCTTTTTCTTCTTCCTCCTTCTCCCTTCTTCACTCTTCACCGAACCAAGAAACCCTTCCCTCTCCTCATTCTAATAGCTAAGTTAAGTTCTTCTCCAAGGAAGCTAATTTCCCTGAAGAAACCTTCAAGTTCTAGCCCTTCCAAGCAAAGGAAACAAAAGGAGGTACAAGAAGAAAAAGTTTCCTCCTTCCTTGGCACCTAGAACACTTTTCTCTCTAAGGAAAACCACAAGCAAAAGGATGTAAGTTTCCCTCACCTGTGGTACAATAGCTCTTGTTTGTTCTATGAAGATTCGGTTACATAAAAAAGAAAAAAAATCTAAGAAAACCTCATGAAGATTTTAAATCAAGATAAGACCAAAGGAAGGACCTAGGAAATGTAAAGATCTAAATTTTTTGACATGCTCGATATATTCCTTGAAACATGTATTTTATGGTAGGGATTTATCCCATGTTTCTATGCTAGAATGTTTAGTAGAACATAGATCCATGGTCCTAGATTTTCGGCCAAGCAAGAATAAAAGGATTAGGTAAGTTTAAGCCTCAAACTGAAACATGCTCCTTTGTTCTTATGATAGATGCCCTATGATAATGGTATTGTTAACATTTTCTCCTACTTGTTTTGTGGATTGGAACTTCATCTCAAGCTCATGAATATTCTACCATGATAGAACTAAGGGCCTAGGAGAGCTTTAAATTAAACCTAAGCATGCCATGTTTTACCTAAGATAAGATATGAAGATATTATGATATGATATGCCCATTATTGTATGTTAAGTTGAACTCTATTTCATGTCTATGAAGGTTCGGCCATGTTTAAATTTGAAACCCTAGGAGAGTTTAAAACAAGCCTACGATACTCATGACCTTCTTGACGAAATGATATGAAACTAACTTAATGTTTTTTTTTAGGTTTATTTGTTGCATGGAAATTTGGTTATATGCTTGATAAGTTTCTGCCACATCATGTTTAAGGGCCTAGGAAACTTAGAACCTAACTCAACTATGCTCATGTTATTCCTTGAATTATTTGTTATCAAAGTTGTTTAAGGTTCTCATGCTTTTAGGACACTTGAACCCTTGTTTTAAGTCCTACAAGTTTCGTCCACATCATGTTTAAGGGCCTAGGAAACTTAGAACCTAACTCAACCATGCTCATGTTATTCCTTGAATTATTTGTTATGAAAGTTGTTTAAGGTTCTCATGCTTTTAGGACACTTGAACCCTAGCTTTAAGTCCTACAAGTTTCGGCCACATCATGTTTAAGGGCCTAGGAAACTTAGAACCTAACTCAACTATGCTCATGTTATTCCTTGAATTATTTGTTATGAAAGTTGTTTAAGGTTCTCAATCTTTTAGGACACTTGAACCCTAGTTTTAAGTCCTACAAGTTTCGGCCACATCATGTTTAAGGGCCTAGGAAACTTAGAACCTAACTCAACTATGCTCTTGTTATTCCTTGAATTATTTGCTATAAAAGTTGTTTAAGGTTCTCTTGCTTTTAGGACACTTGAACCCTAGTTTTAAGTCCTACAAGTTTCGGCCACATCATGTTTAAGGGCCTAGGAAACTTAGAGCCTAACTTAACTATGCTCATGTTATTCCTTGAATTATTTGCTATGAAAGTTGTGTAAGGTTCTTATGCTTTTAGGACACTTGAACCCTAGCTTTAAGTCCTACAAATTTCGGCCATATCATGCTTAAGGGCCATGGAAACATAGAACCTAACTCAACTATGCTCATGTTATTTCCTTGAAATGTTTGCTATGGAAGTTGTTTAGGGTTCACAAGCTTGAAGTATAATTTTTAACCCAATGTATGCTTGATAAGATTCGGCCATGATAAGTTGTAAGCTTAAGAGACCTAGAACTCTACCTAAACATGCTCATGATGATTTCTTATGGTGTATGGAGTAATACTTGTTTAGGGTTGACATGTGGGTAGGGAGTTTTTACCTAAAACCTAATTTATAGGTTTCGCCCACTATAAGACATTAGGGTTTGAAATCTAATTATGTTTCCCATGTACCTTATATGCCATGTTTATGAGATTGCTATGCTTCTATGTTTAATTATGCACACTTATGATCTATACATGATGGAAACTCTTATGCTATGCTGTGTGTTATATTATAATGAGCTGTGTGCCCAATTTATACATGATATATGTGTTGAGCTGTGTGCCCAAGTTTACATGCTATTTATGATGAGCTGTGTGCCCAAACTATGCATGTATTTATGATGTGCTGTGTGCCTAAATTTTACATACCATTATGATGAGATGTGTGCCCAAAATTCTATATGGTATGATATGATAAGAAATACGATGTGCAAGAAATGATAAGAACCATGATATGTATGACATGCTACTTTACTTTATATGGCTTGTACCAAGGGTGGGCTCCATAAGCGCCCCGGGGTCGATGGACTAAGAAACGGGCCTCGTTAAGGATGTGCTCCTAAGTGCCCCTAGGTCGATGGACTAAGAAACGGGCCTAGTATGTATGCCTTGTAGGGTGCAAGACTTGCTACCTTGGACCTACATAGGACCCGCGCATTTATGTATGTGGTACAAGCCGGGGCCCTAACCATGTTATGATTATGTTTAAGTATGTATGAAATAAGTTTTCAAATGACATGTTGCATATACTATTGCATGAATCATGTTTTTGAAAGTCATCTCGCATAACACATTATGATTATGTTACGATATACCATGATGCCTATGATTATGTTATGTTATGTTATGTTAGGATGAACCTTATGATTATGTTTTGATAGGTTATGATCATGATCATGTTATGCTAGAATGCACTTTATGACTTTATGAGGATATGCCATGATACCATATGATTATGTTATGATATGATGTTTCTATACATGATATGATGAGTTGTCTTTACACTTTATGCATTGAAGTTTTATTTATGCTATACGGTTTTTGTGAGTAGGAAAGGATCTTACTGAGCCTTGAGTGCTCACAGCTTACTTTCCTTGTACCACAGATAAGGGCAAAGAATGGATGTACTAAGGGAGTAACAGGAGGGGGCAAGACGGACGTGTGTAGTAGTGACTTGGCTAAAGAGGAAAACCTGCTTTTAATTAATAAGAATTATGTTCATGTTGTTTCCTTTATAACTCTATGACACTTCATCATGCTCTTTAGTATCATGGTCTAAGTTTAAGTTAAGCATGTTATGTGACTCATATGATAGGTAGTTGATGATGATGTGTTTAAAAAATAAATAAATAAAAGAAAGGTTTAAAGAAAAATATATATATATATATATATGCTATAGATAAGACTTCCGCTGTTTAAGAAGAAAATATAAGTAACCACCGTCAGCTTAAGCAGGAATAGGCGGGACATTACAGTTTGGTATCAGAGCCAAGTTTATCCTTTTCACTACACACATGTCAAGCCTCCATCCTGCCGCTCCAAGTAAGAATCTATATGTTTAAAATTAATTCTTTTATGATGTTTTAATATTATGCATGATTTCTTATTTTGTTTTTATGATGGTAAGTCACAATCCTAGTTTAGGTATGCATGATGGTAGGATAGGAATAATAATGATCTTATTTTGGCCTGGATAGAAATAACGATAATTTATTGTTATTTAATGAAGATAAGCATGGCTAGGAGACGTAATACCCGTGCAGACGAGACACCGACTCCACCAGATCTGACCCAGGTAGTCACTGATCTCTAGCGTCAGATCACAGAACAACAACAGCTGATCACTACGTTAATGGGTCAACAAGGAACTCCTGCCACCCCGCCAGTAAATCAGAATGCAGTGCCCGTCATGCCAATAGTTGCACCCGTACCACCGATAGCCCCTGCCCCAGTGGTCAGACAGGAGACCACTTGATACAGTGGCTAAGGCTGAAGCCGAAAAATTTCTCACGTACTTGCGAGCCATGGGACGCTCAGGCCTGGTTCAAGACAGTGGAAAACATAGTGGAATTACTGGACTGGCTCGTAGCGGAAAAGATCAAGTGTGTATCATTTTGTTTTTCTGGAGACGCAAGGATGTGGTGGGAAAGAGTGAAAGCAAAGAGACAGATTAATCTGATGAACTGGACGGACTTCGAGACAGAGTTCTTCGGGGAGTTCTTCCATATGCAAGTGAAGAACCGACACTATGACGAGTTCACCAAGTTTCGGCAAGGTGACCTATCAGTGAACGAAGCGGTAAAACGCTTCAACCGTTTGGCACGCCTATGTCCAGAATTGGTTCGCACAGAAAGAGAAAGGGTCAGACTGATGTTGAAGATGCTTCGACCCGAAATAGCACTGAACGTGGTCGGCGGAATTAATAAACCTCAGACTACAGAGGAATTGGTCAGCAGTGCCCTCATCATAGAACATTATCAGAACGCAATGAACGGGAATAAGAGTCAGACCCAAACAGAAGGACAGAGACCCTCAGGTAATAAAGCAAGATGGAAAGGGACCTCCACTGGAAAAAGGAAACAATGGGACAATGCAAAAGGTGTCTCAGTGAATAAGCAACTGAAGTACCCTCAGTGCACTATTTGCGGAAAGCTGCATTCCGAAGTATGTCATAAGGGCACAAGAAGGTGCTATAATTGCGGAGGGGAAGGACACCTAGCCAGAGACTGCACCAACCGGTTCCAGGCACCACCCCAGCAGAATAACCAAAACAAGAATACCCCCTCACAACTACATCAGATGCAAACTACTATTGAGGGAACACCGATTAGCCAAGGGAGATTGGAAGCTCCACCAACTACAACGAACGCCAGGGTTTTCTCACTTACTAAGGAGGATGTGGCAAGCGTCTCTACTATCATCACAGGTCAGTTACCTACTTTTAGTCAATATACCAAAGTTATATCTGAAGCTAAAGGCGAACCAGGGTTCGAAATTATTGGGAAACCGAGAGATATTACTAGTCAATGGATCGAAAATATGTCCGGGCAGCTCTCTACCATGACCATAGCACCCACATTATTCAATAATCTAATAGAGAAACAAACCAGTGACCAAAGTCTCCAAAAGATTAAACAAGAAACCCTAGAAGGAAAGAATGACGGATTCCGAATCGCGGACAATGGAATATTATACCTCAGGGATCGATTATGTATTCCCGGGGACCCAGAGTTGCGAAGAAGGATACTAGAGGAAGCTCATTCAACGCCCTATGCAATGCACCCAGGATCCACCAAAATGTACCAAGATTTGAAAAAGAAATTCTGGTGGTCCGGTATGAAAAGAGATGTGGCTCAGTATGTCGGTACTTGCCTGACATGTCAGAGGGTTAAAGCAGAACATCAGAGACCGGGAGAATTACTGCAGCCTGTCCAAATTCCCGAATGGAAATGGGAAGATATCTCTATGGACTTTATAGCAGGATTACCCAAGACAACAAACGGCTATGACGCCATATGGGTAATTGTGGATAGATTAACTAAATCCGCCCATTTTCTAGCAATCAAAATGAATTATTCAATTGAGCAACTGGCTCAATTATATGTCAAGGAAATTGTTAGGCTACATGGGATCCCGAAGACCATCATTTCAGACAGAGATGGTCGTTTCATTTCAAATTTCTGGGAATGCATCCAGAAGACTCTTGGCACGAAGCTATTATTCAGTACTGCCTTTCACCCTCAGACCGACGGACAAACAGAAAGGGTTAATCAAGTGCTAGAAGATATGTTACGGGCATGCGCATTAGACTTCAAGGGAAGCTGGAGCCGATATTTATGCCTGGCGGAATTTGCCTACAACAATAGTAACCAGGCTACTATTGGGATGGCACCTTACGAGGCTCTGTACGGGAGAAAATGTAGATCCCCTATATGTTGGTACGAAGGTGGTGAAAAGAAGGAGATGGGATTCCAAACCGAGTTCATCGATAATACCACCTAGGCTATACAGAACATCCGCCAATGAATAGAAACTGCTCAGAGTCGATAAAAGAATTATGCGGACAAGCGACAAAGGCCATTGGAATTCAGTGTCGGAGACCCGGTATTTCTCAAAGTAGCTCCTATGAAAGGGGTAATGAGGTTTGGTAAGAAGGGAAAGCTAAGCCCACGTTATGTGGGACCATACCGAGTTCTGAAAAGAATCGGCAGAGTAGCTTATGAAATAGAGCTGCCTCAAGAGATGTCAGCCATTCACAACGTGTTCCATGTTTCGATGCTAAAGAAATGCATTCCGGGCACAGATCAAGTAATCGAACCACGGGCAGTACAAGTGCAAGAGGACCTAACTTACGAGAGCAGACCAATTCAGATATTGGATCGAGAGGTCAAAAGACTAAGGAACAAGGAAGTACCCTTAGTAAAGGTTCTGTGGCAAAACCAACGATACGAAGAAGCCACGTGGGAACGAGAAGATGATATGAGACAGAAGTATCCATCACTGTTCTAAGTTTGAGGATGAACTTTTTATGAGGTATGGGGTACTGTAACACCCACGAAATTATAGGATATGTATATGAATATTATTTTTCCTTAGAGCATAGAAATGAAAAGAATAAGAGGAAAAGGGAAAATAAAAATAAAAATATAGAATAAGAAGAGGTGAGGTCAAGGATTGAACCTTGAACCTCCCACAAATAATGGAGATAAATTGATGAATGATAACCACTAGGATAAGGAGAAATATTTGGATAGAAAGGAATGAAAAATTTAATTAAAGGAGAAAAGAAAACTAAAAAAAAAATCAAGGGAAAACCAAGTTGCTTACCTTCTTTTCCCTCTTGGTTAAGAAAAGGAGCAAGCAAAAGAAGAATTGTCAACTTCCCTCCCTCTCTCTATTTTCGTGGGAATTAAAGGAGTGGGGGAAAAGAGGAGTTGAGGGAATGAATGAAGACATGTTTCATTTGGCAAAGGGATAAATAGGTATAGAGAAAAAAAACAAGGGATTAAATTCTTTTTCTTCTTCCTCCTTCTCCATTCTTCACTCTTCACCGAACCAAGAAACCCTTCCCTCTCCTCATTCCAATAGCTAAGTTAAGTTCTTCTCCAAGGAAGCTAATTTCCAAGAAGAAACCTTCAAGTTCTAGCCCTTCCAAGCAAAGGAAACAAAAGGAGGTACAAGAAGAAGAAGTTTCCTCCTTCCTTGGCACCTAGAACACTTTTCTCTCTAAGGAAAACCACAAGCAAAAGGATGTAAGTTTCCCTCACCTGTGGTACAATAGCTCTTGTTTGTTCTATGAAGATTCAGTTACATAAAAAAGAAAAAAAAAATCTAAGAAAACCTCATGAAGAATTTAAATCAAGATAAGACCAAAGGAAGGACCTAGGAAATGTAAAGATCTAAATTTTTTGACATGCTCGATATGTTCCTTGAAACATGTATTTTATGGTATGGATTTATCCCATGTTTCTATGCTAGAATGTTTAGTATAACTTAGATCCATGGTCCTAGATTTTCGGCCAAGCAAGAATAAAAGGATTAGGTAAGTTTAAGCCTCAAACTAAAACATGCTCCTTTGTTCTTATGATAGATGCCCTATGATAATGGTATTGCTAACATTTTCTCCTACTTGTTATGTGGATTGGAACTTCATCTCAAGCTCATGAATATTCGGCCATGATAGAACTAAGGGCCTAGGAGAGCTTTAACTTAAAACTAAGCATGCCATGTTTTCCCTAAGTTAAGATATGAAGCTATTATGATATGATATGCCTATGATTGTATGTTAAGTTGAACTCTATTTCATGTCTATGAAGGTTCGGCCATGTTTTGATTTCAAACCCTAGGAGAGTTTAAAACAAGCCTAAGATACTCATGACCTTCTTGATGAAATGATATGAAACTAACTTAATGTTTTTTTTAAGGTTTATTTGTTGCATGGAAATTTGGTTATATGCTTGATAAGTTTCGGCCACATCATGTTTAAGGGCCTAGGAAACTTAGAACATAACTCAACTATGCTCATGTTATTCCTTGAATTATTTGCTATAAAAGTTTTTTAAGGTTCTCATGCTTTTAGGACACTTGAACCCTAGTTTTAAGTCCTACAAGTTTCGGCCACATCATGTTTAAGGGCCTAGGAAACTTAGAACCTAACTCAAATATGCTCATGTTATTCCTTGAATTATTTGCTATAAAAGTTGTTTAAGGTTCTCATGCTTTTAGGACACTTGAACCCTAGCTTTAAGTCCTACAAGTTTCGGCCATATCATGCTTAAGGGCCTAGGAAACATAGAACCTAACTCAACTATGCTCATGTTATTTCCTTGAAATGTTTGATATGGAAGTTGTTTAGGGTTCACAAGCTTGAAGGATAATTTTTAACCCAATGTATGCTTGATAAGATTCGGCCATGATAAGTTGTAAGCTTAAGAGACCTAGAACTCTACCTAAACATGCTCATGATGTTTTCTTATGGTGTATGGAGTAATACTTGTTTAGGGGTGACATGTGGGTAGGGAGTTTTTACCTAAAACCTAATTTATAGGTTTCGGCCACTATAAGACATTAGGGTTTGAAATCTAATTATGTTTCCGATGTACCTTATATGCCATGTTTATGAGATTGCTATGCTTCTATGTTCAATTATGCACATTTATGATCTATACATGATGGAAACTCTTATGCTATGCTATGTGTTATATTATAATGAGTTGTGTGCCCAATTTATACATGATATATGTGATGAGCTGTGTGCCCAAGTTTACATGCTATTTATGATGAGCTGTGTACCCAAACTATGCATGTATTTATGATGTTCTGTGTGCCCAAATTTTACATACCATTATGATGAGTTGTGTGCCCAAAATTCTATATGGTATGATATGATAGGAAATACGATGTGCAAGAAATGATAAGAACCATGATATGTATGACATGCTACTTTACTTTATATGGCTTGTACCAAGGGTGGGCTCCATAAGCGCCCCGGGGTCGATGGACTAAGAAACAGGCCTCGTTAGGGATGGGCTCCTAAGTGCCCCTAGGTCGATGAACTAAGAAACGGGCCTAGTATGTATGCTTTGTAGGGTGCAAGACTTGCTACCTTGGACCTACATAGGATGCGCGCATTTATGTATGTGGTACAAGTCGGGGCCCTAACCATGTTATGATTATGTTTAAGTATGTATGAAATAAGTTTTCAAAGGACATGTTGCATATACTATTGCATGAATCATGTTTTTGAAAGTCATCTCGCATAACACATTATGATTATGTTACGATATACCATGATGCCTATGATTATGTTATGTTATGTTAGGATGAACCTTATGATTATGTTTTGATAGGTTATGATCATGATCATGTTATGCTAGAATGCACTTTATGACTTTATGAGGATATGCCATGATACCATATGATTATGTTATGATATGATGCTTCTATACATGATATGATGAGTTGTCTTTACACTTTATGCATTGAAGTTTTATTTATGCTATACGGTTTTTGTGAGTAGGAAAGGATCTTACTGAGCCTTGAGTGCTCACAGCTTACTTTCCTTGTACCACAGATAAGGGCAAAGAATGGATGTACTAAGGGAGCAGCAGGAGGGGGCAAGAAGGACGTGTGTAATAGTGACTTGGCTAAAGAGGAAAACCTGCTTTTAATTAATAAGAATTATGTTCATGTTGTTTCCTTTATAACTCTATGACTCTTCATCATGCTCTTTAGTATCATGGTCTAAGTTTATGTTAAGCATGTTATGTGACTCATATGATAGGTAGTTGATGATGATGTGTTTAAAAAAAAATAAAAAATAAAATAAAGGTTTAAATAAAAATATATATATATATATGCTATAGATAAGACTTCCGCTGTTTAAGAAGAAAAGATAAGTAACCCCTGTCAGCTTAAGCAGGAAGGGGCGGGGCGTTACAAGGCAATTGCTGGAAATCGGATATACTACCAGGAATTTATTTATCTGATCCAAGATTGAACTCTTAGAAATCAACAAGGATACGCATGCTCACCTCACTGCTATTTTGTTTGGATCTTGTTAGCAAGAGGAAATCTAGGGCACAACGTCAACAATCAACCGATGGGGAAGAGGGCTCGGTAGAATCCTGCGACCACAGTGATCACAGACACATGAAGCACCTCCGGCGATGAATGGTGGCAGTCGAGTGATGATGGCTGACGATCGGGAGGTAGAGCAGTCGGTCGGCTCTTGCTCTACCGGAAGAAAGGAAGAGAGGTGAAACAAAAACTTGGTCGGTGCTAGTGGCTGTCTCTAGAGCATGTCTCCAGAAGGAAATAGGAAGATCTGTATGACTCATCACGATCGTACCATATCTAATAAGGTGTGATTTCTCCTTTTTGATACACCATTCCATTGTGGTGTTCCAGGCGGAGTGAGCTGAGATATGATCCCACACTCAATGAGATAGTAATGAAACTCTTGGCTCAGGTATTCCCCACCTCGATCTGATTGAAGCATTTTAATACTCTTACCAAGTTAGTTTTATACTTCATTCTTGAATTCTTTGAACTTTTCAAAGGATTCTGACTTGTGTCTCATCAGATACATAGAGCCGTATCTACTGAAATCATCAGTGAAGGTAATGAAGTAATAATAGCCTCCTCTAGCAGCTATTCTGAAAGGACCACATACATCTGTATGTATGAGTCCTAACAGATCATTAGCCCTTTCGTCATGTCCACTAAATAGAGTCTTTGTCATCTTGCCTCGAAGACAAGATTCGCATGCCTCATATGATTCAAAATCAAATGAGTCCAAAAGTCCATCCTATGGATTTGGGATATGCGACTCTCATTTATGTGACCTGGCGACAATGCTAGAGATATGTTTGGTTCAAATCATTATACTTGAACTGTTTGGTATTTATGTTATAGATTAGGTTTTCAAAGTCTAGAACATAGAGGCCATTCATAAGAGGTGCACTATAATAGAACATATCATTGAAATAAACGGAACAACATTTGTCCTTTATTACAAATGAAAAGCCTTTCTTGTCCAAACAAGAAATAGAGATAATGTTCTTTGTCAAAGCAGACACATAACATCACTCTTCTAGTTCTAAAACAAGCCTAGTGGGCAAAGATAAAGAATATGTTTCTACAGTGATAGTAGCAACTCTTGCACCATTGCCTACTAAGAGGTCCACTTCGCCCTTTGTCAATGCTCTACTATTTCTCAGCCCCTGCACATTAGTACAAATGTGAGATGCACATCCGATATCTAATACCATGAAGAAGAAATAGATAGATTGACTTCTATAACATATATACCTGAGGTAGAAGTCTCACTTCTCTTCCGTTTCAGTTCCACTTCCAGTGTTCGGTCTCACCACAGTGAAAGCAGGTTCCCTCCTTAGCAACCCCACCTTTGGGTTTCAATGCATGAGCCTTGCCCTTGCCTTTGGCTTAGGTCTTACCCTTACCTTTAGGCTTCAACTTGCCTTTGCCCTTAGACACCATTAAAATGGAACTAGGATTTGCCTTCTTAAGGTTTATTTCACTAGTTCTTAACATGCTCAACATCTTAGGCAGTGGTTTGTCAATTTTATTCATGTTACAGTTCATGACAAATTGACTATAACTATCGGGCAAAGACTACAAGATAAGATCAGTGGTCAATTCTTGGCCTAGTTGAAATCTCAACCGCTGTAGGTTTTCTACATACCCAATCATTTTGAGTACATATAGTCCTACGGGACTTCCTTCTTACATTCTGCATTGAAACAATGCTTTAGAGATCTCAAATCTCTCATGCCTTGCTTGTCCTTGATATAGTTGTCTAAGGTGTTCAACCATATCATAAGCATCCATGTTCTCATCTTGCTTCTGAAGCTCAGCGTTCATGGTGGCGAGCATAAGGCATGACACATCTAATGCATCATCTTGATGCTTCTTGTAAGCATCCCTATCAGCTCTAGTAGCAGTAGCGGGGGTGCCTCAGGAATGGGTTGCTCTAGGACGTACAATGTTTGTTCTTGCTTGAGAACTATTCTCAAGTTTCTGTACCAGTCCAGGAAGTTAGCTCCATTGAGCTTATCCTTATCAAGGACAGATCGCAGAGAGAGAGAGTGTTCGACATATTTGATGACATGATTATCTACAACAACATAATGCATAATTTAGTATCATATATCGATCATTTAATTAGGCATTTAATTAAATGATTCTCCCATAGAATTGTAAAGCTTGGTAGGAGCGAGTCATGGTTGTGGTTTTACCCACACTACTAGCTCCAATTCTAATCGTGATAATATTCTAGCTTATCCTCATCTTGGGTTAGCTTTGGCTAATCGCCCAAGACTCGTATAATGTAGGTAGACATCTTATACCAATTGCATCAAATGCAACTCTTGTATAGCTAGATGAAAAATATTATTTGTTCATTTTCCCATCTTATGAAATTCATATTATAGCTCATCTTGAGTTAGCTTTGGCTAATACTAGTACAATTTGAATTCCATCTTATGGGATATGCCTCTAAGCACTCATTCTAAATGAGATAACTTAGTTAAGTCGCACCCATGTTTAATAGTCAGACATCACAATTATCCTATCGCACTCTAGCAAGATAAATTGAATCACTTTGCTTTGGCAAAACCTGACTACAATTGATCGAGCTAAATGTGAGTATTACACTTTTGGTAGGCATATTCTAAAAGGACCTAATTATATATATTAAACATGTATCGAATACATCACAAAGCAGACATCACACATATATGCATAAATCTAAACGTGATACGGTTATGGCCTCCATAAACTACAATCTTCTCAAGCCAATGAGAAGAGCGATGAGTCCACCTAGGTCAAAACAGCTTCTCTAAGCGCTCCCTTTGTCGTCGTGTGTTGTTGTCCTTCCTTCCTTTTCACCCATCGTCCAGTAGACTAACTCCTTTCTAATTTGTACATTACAAAATCTAAAGAAACTTGAGTTACATTCAAGTGTGGTCTAAAATTACAACTAGAATGAAAGGGATGAAGGCACGACAGGCCGTATTATGAATTACAACCACACACACAATCACATAGGGGGGTTCAAGGGCCATAACCATGCACCATGTCATATATATTTACAATATATTTACTACATAAATTTACTATGATTGCAATAATAAATTATGAGTCACAATGCCACGGCGGTCCCGCCCCCCCCCCCCCGGAAACAAAATTAATTTTTGCATACTCGTTTATGAGTTGCTGCCATGCCTGAGACCTTACTACCCTTAGGAACGACAATGTTTCATTCCGAACAAAACAATTTTGGCCGAGACCTTGTTGGTCACATACCAACTATGTTTCGTGCTCAACAAAACACTAATTTTTGGTCGAAACTCATAATTTTGCAGATCATAATAAACTTATCATGCTTTTCTATATCACATATAAAAGTCTAAAACTTAGTATATCCCTTCGCAACCTCGCTCTGATGCCACTGTAAAGAAATTTCTAAACACGCAAACGCGCAGCCGAAAAACCTATTTCCTCCAAGAGATCCATGCGAAGGGAGAAGAAAAATATACTTAGTTTACATAGGAACATAGCATGAGAGATTATAGCTTTGTAGCATGCACACAATCTCACGACAGCTCGGATCTCAGCACGATCAACCGTTTGTGCCTCTTTCAGTATCCACACGAACAAGTGTTCCTCCGTTTGTCTCACAAACACACAAAAATGGAGAAGAAAAACACTTATGGTTGTGCTAGCAACCAAGTGTGATTTTGGCCAAGAGAGGAAGAAGAAGAGGAAAGATTATGAAAAGTAAGAAAAATGAGAGTAAAAATTACTTAATTATTTTTTATCCAATGAAAACACTTAATGCCATTAATTCCATTAATGAGCCTTAATGAGTATTCACTCTCGATTAAGGGTCATTTTGAAACTCTTCATTTTTTTAATTCAATTTTGAAAATTGAATATAATGATTCATTGAATTTCAAAAATTCAATGAATGTCTTCTCATTTATCCTCACTTAAGTCTAACTCAAGTATAACTCACTTGAGTCTAACTCAAGTGTAACTCACTTGAGTCTAACTCAAGTCTAATTCAATCGAGTCTTACTCAATTAATTCTCATGCAATTCAAATTCAATGAATCACTATTTCATTAATTTGAATTGACTTTATCAAGTCTAGTTTAAATTGGACTAGATCCAATAACTAGATCCAATTGAGTCTAACTCAATAAATCCAATTCGGATTAGACTTAATCTAATGATTCATCATATGAACCCATTTCCAAATCTACATGTTCTTTGTGTGTTACCCAATAGGTTCTCCTAACGTTGGTAATGTATCCAAATCAACATTTAGATATATAAGCAATGAGTAGCATCTAGCAAGGCATCATTGCTACCCAAGTGACGAGAAAGTCGAGATCTGACCTAACCTGTCCATGGCTATTATCTTATATGACTTGGTCCCTCTATCCTTAATATCTAGATTGATCAATGAGGCATAGACCATGTCATCCTCTTATCAAACTTTGTGTTTCTTGATCTCTAAGTAGATACATTCAATCAAATAAGCTCAATATCTCATATTGACTCATTTATACATGGCTATGCTTTCTTATGTCCTACTAATCAAGGGCCCATAGATATCGCTTCCGTCATATGGAAGGGATAAATTCCATCTACATCACTCACATCCCCCCACAAAATTCATTGCATACCCAGTGATCGACTTTATTGTCCACCTTGTTACAGGTGATGTTTGCCGATACCAAAGTGCACAACTCTTTATGTAGGGAACCATAGTGACTTCAGGTCCAAGGTCTATTCATACCAATAGTTACATGAGAATGTTTATGACACTCCTATAACGATGCATGAAACATTCTCATGTCGGATCATTCAGTATATATTCTCTAATATATACCCATGTGTCAATCTGATATCTTTTATCCATGACTTGTGAGATCAAGTCATCCGTTGACCTACATACTTGTCTCAACGCATTAATCTTATCCTTGTATATTAATGCTCGACTGAGAATAGTTAAGAGTAGTGTTCTCTACAATATCTCACTATCAATTCAACCAATTGACATACTGTAGATAAGAACCTACTACCCAAGGATATTATTATACTCATTCAATTTCCACTGAACTGAAATAAATATAATAACCAACTTTACCTTTTATTAATAATGATATATGATACAAAATGAGCCCTTTACAATCATCTCATAATTGATACTAGGACTAATACTAACAACGTGAACTAGAGGAAGAAGACGAAATGTTAGGGGGTTTCCTCTTGTTTCTCTTTAAAAGCCTTGGTAAGGTATCGAAAAAGGTGTTTCAAGTAGAAATGTTAGATTAAGGTGATAAGAAAAGTGGGACTGAAGAGGAGCCATTGGATGGATTAGTAAGGCGGCGGAGACAATAAAATAAGTACATACCAAACATCATAGGCAGGCGTGCCACTAATAAGGAAATGGTATGGGTAGCCGATATGGAAGGTTGCATTCCCAAGATATTAGAGCTATTACCAAGATTGGACTTAAAATTTTTTTGAGATCTCGGAAGAGATTAAATATTATATTCTTCTAGTATTATGAATTCGGTCGATCAGTACTAGCCGATCGAATTTCAGAACTAGTTTAGAATATAATTAAATATATGTGTATAAACTCGATCTGTCACCAAAGGTCAACCGAATATTAAGTTTGAATTCAAACATAGAAGTAAACTTGATCGATCATGAAAGGTCAACCGAGTATTAAGGATGAAATTCAGCATTAGCGTAAACTCGACCGGTCACTAAAGACCAATCGAATATTAAGTTCAGAGAAAACTAAAACATAAAAGTAAACTCGACTGGTTACAAAAGGTTGTCGAAGCTTAAGTGTGGACGAAATCAAACATAAAAGTGAGCTTGCCCAGTCGGAAAGAATCGGGCAAAAATGGTCATTAGAGAAGGATAATTTGCTTATAGGAAGATTAATATGTAAAGGCAATAAAATAGATCCGAGTGAATGATAAAACTTAAATAAATGTTAAGCCTAAAATAATTCAACACTTCAACAATAAAACCAAATTAAACAAAGTCAATCTAAAATCATGCAAATTCTTGAATACTCATCAAATAGAGACAAAAACAGGGGTGCAAACAATTAGAACATCATAAGAGATAAGAAAAAATGTTAATAATTATTCTCCATTATAGAAACATTTTGATCTACAATCAAAACAGCTTAGGAAACAAGTCGGGAGGTATATCATCAAGTAATTCCTGGCGGTCCAAGAAATTGCTTGGGGGTTAGAAACTAGATGACCGTTCTTCTTTAGTTATTTTACACCCCACTCAGATCCAAGGGTAAAGGTTTTCCAATTGAGGAAGCAATAGGAGCATTAAATTTAGGAGATTCTAACATTATTCTTTTCCTCTTCTCAAACCTGTCATCTTCACCCGCCATATAATTTGCTAGAGCATCTTGAGAAGCTTTTAATTTGGGTTCTTTGGAGGAAAGCTCTACTTTAACTATGGCTAAGGATGAACTTAGAGAGTTTAGCTCAAAATTTTTAGATTCTAAATAAGCATCTTTAGCTGCTAATTCTAGAGTATGAGCATCCTTCAATGCTTGTAATTAAGATGACAATTGAGTGTTCTCAGCAATATACTTGTCCACTTTGGTTGTCAATTCAGTGTGAAGGATGGTTTCTAATTTAACTTGAGATTCCAAATTCTCTGAAGAAGCTTTCCATTTACTTGAATTCTCAATTTTTACCTCGAGAAGTTTTTGAATCTCTTGTAATTAGCTGGATAACTCTGTTAAATCTTTAGAGGTGTGAGAAGAAGATGCACCCGAGGCTTGCTGTCTCAGCTTGGAAACCTCTTGAGATAAAGCATATAGGTGTCGGGCCACACTCATACTGATAATCCACCGCTGTCAGAAAAGAAAGTTATTGTTAGAATGCATTAATGTAAAAATAGAGGAACAAAGGGCATGTTACCTTAGTTTCTTCAAAAGAAAACTTATCAGCCCAATCAGTTGAGGTGAGCATCTCAAGTTCTTTACAAGCCTCTGTCGAAGCTGTAGTTAAAGACCCCCCCCCCCCCCCCCAAAATAATATTGGGAGGTAGGAGAAGATGTGGAAGAGGATGATAAAGAGCTATGGAGCGAAGGAGGAGAGGAAAGAAGAATAGAGGAACCCTGAGTTCCTTCGGTCGGTAAGGAAATTGGATCTGGAAAAGTCATCAGGAACTCAGGATTTGAACTGGTACTTGGAAGAGAGGGATCTTTTGGTGGTCAAAGAGGTGAGGAAGCAAGTACAGGGTACAAGGAAGAAAGGGTAGGTTCCGGAGAGGGAGCTAGAATATCTCCGGTGGGTATATCTTTAGAAGTAGAGATAACCCTTTTCTTGGGAAGGGGCGCTAATGTAAACCTCCGCCCAGGACGTTTTCTTGTGGAAGCAGCTTCTGGTGCCTGTTATTGTAGCTCCAAAGGGGTGTCCTCGGGACGTAAACTTGTAGATGCCTCTCCAGAAGTGGAATGGGAAGTAGAAGCAAGCATGGGTTGTGTTGAAGGCTCGGGTAAAGGAGCATCAGATGCTTGAGCTGAGGTGATATTAAGTTTTGCTTTGAGCTCCTATTCCTTAGCCAATAATTCCTCCTCCTCTTGTCGTATTGCCCTGTCAACCAAGGCTCTGAATACAGCATCCATTGCAACAAATAAAAGAGTATTTTAGTTAGTAAAGGAGGGATTGCTAGAATGTTAGAACTTACCAAAGGAACATTGTAGACTCTTTTGAGCAGGACTTAGGCCAAAAAGATATAGAGGATCACCGCGTATCCATTTGTGAATGTAAAAGTGGTGACCTAGTAATTTACTTGAATACTAAAAAAAATTTGTTTATTGATGAAGCTCTCGTACGTCGAGGAGAGAGGGAAAGGAAGATTGCCACTTGGTGGACCATGCAACAGGCCCAGGAAATTTGACAAAGAAAAAACGTGATTTCTAACCCTTAATGGAGGAAGACATTTCTTCAAAGAACACCATCTTCAGGTGAGATTGGAAGATGAATACTCCTTGCTCTGATTTTTTGGGATAAGAAAACATGGAAAAAATTTGAGGAATAGTAGGTATACTGAAGAGGCAGAATACCATATACAACCCACATAGATATCTAAAAACGTTTGGGGTAAATTACTGTAAAGGAATACCAAAATATTGACTTATATCTATCAAGAACAGAGAAATGGGAAAGCATAAACCCGCAACCAACTGATCTTTGAAAAATGTAACAAAGTCATCAAGAGGAAGACAGGGATGAGCGTCAGGCTATGGGACCCTTATACGATATTCTTTAGGGATTTCATATAGAGAACGGATGGAAGTTCAGTCGATAGTGGTAAAGGAAGAATGAATTTGAGTGTACCAAGGGAGTAAAGATTCTTTAGTCATGGTGAAAAATAGAAACACTCAAGGAATAAATGACTTATTGAGCTCTTAAGGAAAGAAAGTCATAGAAGAAGACCGGGGAAGATGAAGAAGCACGAGTTGTCGAAGGAAGTTGGGAAATAAAAATGCCAAAGATTAACTAGAGGAAGATGAAGAGTAAAGGATTAAAAAAGACTTAGGGTTTTGGGGCAGTATAAGGATCACCGTTAAATTAAAATAATAAAACAAAGGAGAGTCGTTGATCTTCTAAGAAGAATGTATGAAAAGACATGAATGAAAATCATACCAAGGGTTGCTTCAAAAAAGGGAGAAAAAATGCTACGTGGCACTCACCCAGGAAGAGGTATTTATGATAGACAAAAGAGATCAAATCATATACTGAGCCTCCATATCTTGGGACATTCTCTTTCCGTTGAAGGGTCAATTACTAATGAGACCATTTTGAAAAACCACGCAAATCTCAAAATATAAGTGAATAAACAAAATTTGTAAACAGTGAAGAATCCCCAACTGATTGTAATCCTGACCGACCGTGTATATAGAAGGGAACTCTAAAGCCCGGTCGGACTCATATCCATTCGGGTATACACATGGGACCCTCCATTCGATCAATCCTCACATGGTCAATCACATACTTCTTTATATCATCCTCAATTATCCTTCTACTCTGGCTCTAACTAGCTCGTCATTCTTCCTAGCTACTAATGTGTAGCATCTATGAATGCATCTATGAATTGGGAAAAATTTGTAGAATAAGGGGGATGAACAAAGTGAAAACTCAGGTTTGGTTAGGGATATGAATTAAGATTAGGTAAATAGTATAACCAGACATAAACATAGAACTTTATATTATCATTAGTAATTACACAACATAACTCTTAGACTTCCAAAAATCTTTCATAGACAAATATAGCAAATAAATAATTTTATACTTGTTATGGTTCCTGGAGCTACTAGATTGTTCTTCCCATCCCAAGTATAGGCATGTGGAAGAATGACAGCCGGGATAGAGAGGAGATGTTTGTCCTGTCCTCTTGCACTTATGTGATTCACCCTCTTGAGTTTGTGGCAAAGAAGCTAACTCTAATCTAGTCCGATCTAATTCAGTTTGCAAAAATTTACTTTTGTTTTCTGCTGGTCTAAATCTTGTTATTTTTGTGATATCAGTAAACCATCTACATGAGCCTTCCTAGTCAAAATGATTATTTCTGAGGCACGTCGAGCTTTCAAATCATCTGACTTCTCAGTCTTTTGCTTCAAATCTAAATAAGCTTTGTCCCTCAAAGTCACTTCAGACCAAACTTGAGACTGAGCTGCTAGTAGACGTACCTCTAGCTCTCTTTGGTGTGAGTGATGTAGATCTAAGGCTTGCATAGCCTCTACCAAAGACTTCTCTTTCTTGGACAATAGTTGATCCCAAGGAGGAAGATTCGAAGCTATACCTCTCAATAATATCTCTAGAAGAGAGTGAAGCAAAAAAGAGTAAAGGTTGATGTTGCAAAAGTTAGGATCAAACCTCTATTTAACTTGGTCACAAGATACATGCTGAGGGTGTCACGGGATCATTGTAGTAGGTATGACAAGTTTTAAAAATGGATAGAAGTAGACATAGGTCTAGTCAGCTAGCTATACCACCTTTGACTAGACTTGAAGGGGAGGCTAGTGATATGGGTTATGATAGGTCGGCCTGGCGAGTGAAAGAGGGGTCAAGGTAGAGGAAGATAGGAAAGATATAAAACTGGTTGAGTGAAGGCCGAGTGAGTACCCGCGTGTTCATTTATGCTCGGTCGGGCAAAGCCCGCCCGAGCATAAAGGTACTTAGCCCTATATATAATTCTCAGTATATTACCGGCCAACCGAAGACTGAGCGAGCACCCACATGCTCATATATGCTCGGTCGGGTAAAGCCCGCCCGAGTATAAAGACATTTAGCCTTATATATGATTTTTAGCATATTACCGGCCGACCGCAGGCCGAGTGAGTACCCATGTGCTCATATATGCTCGGTCAGGCAAAGCCCACCGGATCATAAAGGCATTTAGCCTTATATATGATTTTCAACATATTAATGGTCGACCACAGGCCGAGCGAGCACTCACATGCTCATATATGCTTGGTTGGGCAAAGCCTGCCCAAGCATAAAGACATTTAGCCTTATATATAACTTTAAGCATATTACCAGCCGACCGCATGCCAAGTGAGCACCCACGTGCTCATATATGCTCGATCGGGCAAAGCATGCCTAAGAATAAAGGCACTTAACCTTATATATAGTTCTCAGCATATTACCGGCAGACCACAGACCGAGCGAGCACCCACGTGCTTATATATGCTCGGTCAGGTAAAGTCCGCTCGAGCATAAAGGCATTTAGCCTTATATATGATCCTCAGCATATTACCAGCCGACTGCAAGCTGAGTGAGCACCCACGTGCTCATATATGCTCGACCTGGCAAAGCCCGCTCGAGCATAAAGGCATTTAGCCTTATATATGGTTCTCAGCATATTACCGATCGATCGCATGCCGAGCGAGCACCCACATGCTCATATATGCTTGGTCGGGCAAAGTCCGCCCGAGTATAAAGGTATTTAGCCTTATATATGATTTTCAGCATATTACTAACCGGTTGTAGGCCGAGCGAGCATGCACGTGCTCATATATGCTCAGCCGGGCAAAGCCCAACCGAGCATACAATCACTTAGCCTTATAATAATGGAGCATGCTCAATAGAAAGTATTCCTAATATAAGGCAAGTTTGAATGATAGACCGAGACATATACAACAAGAGGTATTTTTAATAGTATATACGGTCAGCTTGAATGACCGACCGAGACATATTCAACGGGAGATATTCTTAAAAGTATATATGATCGGCTTAAACGATCGACCGAGACATATTCAACAGAGGATATTCCTAATATACGACCGATTTGAACGACCAGCCAAGACATATTCACTAGAAGGTATTCCTAATATACGATTTGCTTGAACGATCGGTCGAGATATCCCCGACAAAATATTTGGCGGGAAATATCTTCTAGAAACTTTTTCAGTTATAATGATGTGTCCACATTATAAATATGAGTTATAAATGACAAAACTGATACATCTGGGGTACAGAAAAGATTTCTTAGAGGATTATTGCATGAAGTATAGAAGATGACTTCAACTCCTAACAAACTCTAATGAACCAGGGATCACTTCACAACTACAGAGGTCATGTGAGGTAGTATAAAAAGGGGGATCCTCTCCATTGGCAAGGTACGTAAGTTCTAGCATATAAACTCTGTTTCACTTCAGTTACTATTCTTCTTCTTCCTTTCTTTCACTTTTGAGAGAGAAACTGACTTGAGCATTGGAGGGCCTGGCTAGGGATCCCCACCTTGGTCTTAGGTCACTAACGCTTTGTTCGTTTGTTTCACTATAAGTAGGATCGAGAAGGGCTTCTTCCAAATCTTGAGGAGGTTCTCTTCATCAGGGATCGTTGTTCACCGGAGCCAGTGTACATCTTCTTAGATATCAGATAGGATCAGTATGTATGGTTTGTTTGTGCTTAAATCTCATGTATGATTGAATGATTGTATTATTTTTTTCATTCCATAGAGTGGATTCTCTAGATTGTATGACCGAGGAACCCTAGTGACAAAGGTAACCCTTTAATCGGGCATCCAGGGTATTATCTTGAAAGGGAGAATAATCCTTTAAAAAGAAATGTAGAATTAGGCTTGATGTTATTTCTATATCTATGCTACCAAGTGTTTAGTGTGTCCCTATGGATGTATGACTGAAGGGCTCTAGTGACATGAGTATCCCTTGAACCAAACTTTATAGGAATCACTTCCATTCGATAGCATTAGATGTTAATAGGGATAGAACTCCGGCATGACCTCCGCGAGGTAGTGTCGGTAACGAATTGAACTTCCTACTCGTGGATAGGGATAGAGGTTGGGTAGTAGGTAATCCTAAGTACATTGATCAACATTACAATGAAATTGAACTCCTAGAATGCTCACTTCAAACCAAGTTGCTCAACCAACTTTTAACTCTTACTCTCTTTCTTTCTCATTGCTTTACTTCTCTCTACTTTAAGTTCATAGATTCCCAACTCATGATCATTTTGCTAATTTGTTGTGTGAGTCTCTAGTGCTTATATCCAATCTTTGCGGGTTGAATATCTTTTATTACTTGACAACAACCATATTGGGAAACTCCGAAGCTAGAGGAGGGTGAATGGCTTGTTCACTTCGTCGATGTTGATTTGTAGTGAAAAATACAACAAAAGCTCCTCCAATGTTATCTCTAAGGATTTACTTGGTATCCACTTCAAGATGAGGTGATTAATCCAATGATTCACACATGAGCACACTATCCACTAAGAAATACACTCTTTCTTGGAATAATCCGGAGGTGGATAAACCTCGTACAACACAAGAATAAGAATACAACTCTAAACAAGAAGTAAATGTAAGAATACAACTTAAAACTTCTCCTTGCTTGATCACTTGTTACTTGTTAATGCCTTTTGTAAGCTTGAAAGTGAAGCAACATTTTATCCCTAAGCTTTCAATAACTGACGGTGAAGATCTGTGAGGTCGGTGAGTAGTTGAGGAGAAGAGATGCGGCATTTGGACTTGCCAACAACTTTATCTCTACGTAATCTAGGGCTCCCAATCGATTGGGCTTACTCCCAATCAATTTCCATGTGAGATTCGAGCAATCCCAGCCATCTAAAGCTCATAACCTGTGTAACAGTCTTATCTCAATTGATTAGCTGATCTATTAGGGTAACTTGATCGATCAATTAATCGATCTAGATGTCTTCTATGCTCTTGCAGAAGACTCCAGAATCAATTGACTAATCAATTCTACTATCTTGCATCATCGTAAGAAAACCTGCTCCAATCAATCAACTAAATGATTAAAGTAGCCCAGCTAATCAATTAGGAAGCCTTCTGTTCTCATGAGATTTCCACTCAATCGATCACCTTATCGATTGAGCTCCTTCCATCAAAAAGATCTGCCGAATCGATCCACTAATTGATTGGGCTTTGGCTCAATTGATCGATTAACCAATCTAAACTTGCTTAACTCAACTCTAGGGTTCCTAATATCAGCATTTGGTCAATCGTGACCTATTGGGACTCCCTCATACCTAGCATCTGGTCAATCTTTTCCTTCTAAGACTTCATCACCACGTGTTCGGTTAATCCTTTGACCCACTTGGACTTTTCTCCTCATGCCAAGTATCCACTCAACCTTGACCCACTTGGACTTACCATCTTATGCCAAGTGTCAGGTTTTCCATGACCCACTTGGACTTTCAAATGTCATATGTCCAGTAACCTTGACCTACCTGGATTTTCACATTTATGGCTTCACTCACCAGGGATTTTCTCCACCTAGCTTCACTCAAAAAGGCTTTTCTCACTACCTAGCTTCACTTACTAGGACTTTCAAACTACCTAGATTTACTCAATGAGATTTCCATCTGTCTAGCTTCACTTACTAGGATTTTTCACCTGCCTTCACTCACTAGGACTTTTCATCTACCTAGCTTATTTCACAATGGATTTTCATCTACCTAGATTCACTCACCAAGACTTTCTCAGTACGTGGCTTCATTCACCGGGATGTCCCAATTTACTTGGCTTCACTCACCAGGACTTTCATACCAAGTATCCAATCAAAACTGACCCACTTGGATTTTCTTCTTCTTCCAACCTTCCTATTGGTCTTGCCCTTGCTTAGCCTCCAGTTAGGACTTCCCAGTAAAGTATCCAGTCAACCTTAACCTACTTGACTCTTATGGTCAACGTTTGACCATCAATATCCTATATGGATAATGCACCTGTAATCTCCATACATTATCAAATATCAAAACTCAAGCATCAAGACTCAAGCTTGAGCCAACTCAAGCTTAGTCAACCTGGTCAACCTTAATCCTGGAGAAATTGCACCTACAATCTTCCCCTTTTGACATTTGATAATACATTTAAGTTGAGCTAATCTCATAGCCTCAACTTTTTCTTCATGTCAAAGCATGAATGAGGGTTTTCTTCATTATCCCCCTTTCCAAGAGGGTAATCTCTCCCTTTGGGTAAATGAAGGTTTCTTAACTTAAACCCTATATTCTTCTTCATTGGCATGCATCAAAAACTTTCCCCCTGAAGATTTATCCAGATATTGTTCACAACCTGACTTATTGCTCACAACATCACAATGAAGGTCTCATATCCTTCATTATCTCTAAATGCTCATTCTAGAGCATGCATCCATTATAATGAAGATTTCTAATTTTCCATTGTTCTCCAATCCTCAACCTTGAGCATTCACAATAATGAAGGTTTGCAACTTTCCATTCTATTGTTGAAAAAAAAAACAAATTCATGTCTTTAAGGAATAGCTCTCCCTTAAAACATTCTCAAATCTTCTATCATTACCCCAACAATGTCTTGGAGTTCCTAAACCTTTAGAAAACTAAAAATTTAAAGTTTTGAGGTTCAAAGATCAACTTTGAAACAAAACCTCATCCTAAACTCCAACTTAGTCTTCCTTAATCATGTCATTCTTATTTTCATCTAGAAACTACTACCCTTAAATATTCATAAATACGTTTTATAAGGTTAGGATGGATAACAAAACTAAATGCGGCTCAATGGACTGAAATCATACAATTTCAGCCAAATTTAACTTTTCCAATCATTGAAGTTGGGATTCAATAGATCAAAGTCATTCAATCGATCAACTGATCGATTTTGTGAGCTTTTATTCATAGAAAAATCACTTGAATCGATCAACTAATTAATCAAGTTAGGGCAATTGATTAACTCATCGATTCTGTGAGCTTTTATTCATGGTAAACCCAGTTCAATTGATCAATCAATCGATTGAACATCCCTAATCGAACGATCAAACAATTGTGTTTCTAATTTCCTGAAATCAAATTTCAATTAAATTAAAGAAATTCCTAAATAATTTTATGTTTTTCAAAAACTATGAAATTTTACGCAGGCATCATTTAAGACATATATTATCATAAAAAAAATAGTTTTCTAAGAAAATAATTCTATTTTCAAAGATTGACACAAAACTCAAAATTATTAAAAACTTTAATGTTTCTTCATAGTTTGTGTCTAACTATATAACGGTAATTACTATCAAAAGATAGCCTTCTCCAAGGATTTCAAAAAGTATTTTAAAATGACTTTTAAAACTAATTTCAAACAATGTTCCTTGGGCCAAATGCACATGACTTGTACAGTAACTTTCTAAATAATTGGATAACACATAATCTATATGTTTTGATGAAATTAAAACTCAAAAGATGACCTAAATCAACATCTTAAGTTTTGTTCATCCTCCTAATAACTCACTTGTATCTAATGTACATCAAAACACATACAAGTCAACTTATGATCTTTGTGAGATGTAGATATTGGTTTTTCCTAATCTAAGGGTTCATGCATATCTAGGCATTTAAATTGTGAAAATTCTTCTAGGATGTCATTTGATAGCTAATTCCATTGTCCTTAATTACATGGAAATTAAACAAATGCATGATTATTTATGACATACATCATAATGAATAATTTTCAAAAGAAAATATACTATAGCTATATGATGTATGTAAAATTCGGCAATTAAATAATAAGTGTTATTGGAGAAATAACCTTATTGGATTATCAAACAATTTTAGAAAGTTTTTATGATTTAAATTGAGTTTGTATGACATGTTTAAGTGAATGAATAAGTTGGACTAGAGAAAGCATATTTGGAATATCCCTAAAGTGGGAGTTGATTGAGAAAATAATCTAGGTTCTAATTACAAAGAACTTTCCATTTTTATCATCCCGTGCCCTAGCATTCCTTAGATGTCGCCTCTTCTCTCTCACATCCCCACCACCACCTCACGAACGTTGACCACCAAGCAATGACGTCGATGACCCGAGGGCCAGACCCCCTTCAGCACAGCCCCCACAGCAATCGGCGTGGGACGCAGCCGGGTTGACCAACCCTCTCGCGGCCTGCTCGCACCACTACTAATTCGCTTCCTCGCTGAGCATCGGTGTCGCTCGACCATTGCTGTCTCCTCAGCTGACCACACCTCCTCTTGATCGTTGATAGAGATCCACCATTGTTGTGCACTAGCGTTGTGCCATCCCTAAAGTTGATACCGATCCACCATGTCAACCCTAGTTTTGCCACCGCCAATCGAAACTCTCTTCTTCTACTTCGATCGTCGGCTTATAGCACCTCGATCTACTGTAAGCTGACCGAAGCTGCTCTCCTCTTGCCTCCTCTCTCATGATATTAATCTGTGGCTGATCTCCCTATGCACCACCACCCTATCAGCTATGTTGAGTTCAACGGATCATTTCATCTCCACCGCAGCCGTGGTTGTGCCTAGGCCTGGATCAACACCACCTTGCCCTCTTCCACACTCAATTACTAGGTGTCTAAAAGAACAAGTAATGGAGAGGAGTTTTCTGGTATTAGATTGAAGTAAGGCAATGCTTAGAATTGGATTAGTAGTGATCGGTTTGACATGTTGTCGACATTTGTCGAGGGACATTTAGAGGTACTATTATGAGAGTTGTGGAGATACCATTTTGATTGATAGTCTCTCAGTCAGAGGTTTAGTGACCCTTTGAACTTTGGACAATCATTTCCTTATCATAGATATTTGAGTACCTAGGATGGTGAGAATTGGTCATTGGAAGTTAGATTATAACATATGACTGGTTTGTCTCACTAAAAGTATACATTGATAAACTTCTCCACTGGATATAATCCCTGTAGTGGTACAACACATACATACAATGCTAAACAATGGTGAATATATTTAAGTTTGTTGGCAATGGGTGTTGAAGGATGGATACCTTCCTTTTTCTCTAACATGGTATAGGAAGATATTAGATTTGATTGAGGTTAAAGATGATCTTGGATTGGTCAATATTATTAGATTAGATGTTGTGATATATGGTTTTTTCTGATGATCCATTACTGGATGTTTGATTTGATGGTTTATTATTATTTGGTATTTATTGTAGATGGTGACATAGGGAGTGTCACATGTGATATTTATGGGTTTGTTGATTTATATTGGTGACCATATAATAAACTCGATGCCTATGATCTTACAGTTGAGTGTGTCCTATGTAGGGACACTATGAGATTTGGGTAATGACATTTGGGCTTACCAATATTTTGGATGTTTTGATGGATTTGATAAATCAGGTATTTCTAGGGTGATTGGATTAGTTGTTATTATCTTCATTGATAATGTTGTGATATATTCTCTATCTGAGGTGGATCACAAATAACATCTTTGCATAGTTCAGAAGATGCTTTGATAAGAACATCTCTATGCAAAGTCAGGTAAATGTGCATTATGGCTACCTTCTGTGGTATTTCAGAGAAACATTGTCTCAAGCAAAGGAATATCACTGGATTCATAGAAGATAGAGGCTATAACCAGTTAGGAATAACTGAAGTCTGTACAGGAAACTCGCAGCTTCCTCGATTTGGCTGGTTATTTCTTGAGACTGGTTGAGGGTTTCTCCAGCATTATTATGTCGTTGACTGGCTTGTCTAGGAAGGGTATGGAACTTACTTGGACATATTGTAACGCTCTGGCCCGGGTGGGCCCCACCCGGACCGAACCAGGAACACCACCAGAATTGCCCATCGGGTTGACGACTAGCTCCACAGACCACCTGAGGTCCTTTCAGCATGCTTTATCCTCACTCACACGCACCCTTGAAAACTTTTCAGGAGGTCACCCATCCTCATATTTCTCCAAGCCAAACACGCTTAATTTTGGAGTTCTTAAGTTTGTGCTTCCAAAAAAGAAGGTGCACATTGTTGATATGGATAGTACCATCTAAGATTTTAAGTCATACTTAACCAGAATCTCAGAACCGAGGTATTACAATCACCCCCACTTAAAGACACAACGTCCTCATTGTGTAACCATGAATCACACCACAAACAAATCCCAAAATCTCCCTCGCCAGAGTGCCTGTGGCTCTGATACCATTGTAATACCCCGATTCTGAGATTCTGGTTAAGTATGGCTTAAAAGGTTAGATGGTACTATCCATATCACCAAGGTGCACCTTTCTTTTAGGAAGCTCAAACTTAAGAACTCCAAAGTTAAGCGTGCTTGGCTTGGAGAAATCTGAGGATGGGTGACCTCTTGGGAAGTTTTCCAGGGTGCGTGCGAGTGAAGACAAAGCACGCTGAAAGGACATCCGATGGTCTGTGGAGCTAGTCGTCCACCCGATGGGCAATTCTAGTGGCATTCCTAGTTCTATCCTGGTGGGGCCCGCCATGGCCGGGGTGTAATTTTTTGTATCAGAGTAGGTATACAATGTCTGTTGTTTTTCGTGTTCTGATTTTTTATTTAATCTGATAACAATTTAGTGGTATCAGAGCATGGTTTGAGTCAAACGTTGGGTTGTGTTTTTGGGATTTCGATCTAGTTGTGATTTATGATTTTTGAGTTAATCTGATACCAATTTTTGGTATCAGAGCCACGGGTTTACGAGGCATGTTATCGTGTTTTGTATTTCGCGATTTGGTTTCTCGATGTGACTTTTCGAGTTTTGGTACCAGGCAGCGGCAGGACTTCTCCAAGCTATAGGAGGTATGTTTGTATACTATTATCATACATATTTATTAATAATTGGCTTGTTGGTTATACCATGCGTATTTCATATATTGTTATTAGAACTTGGCTAGTTGTTGATACCATATGTACTTGTTTAGTTATTGGTATCAGGTGTACTTAATTAGTTTTTACCATATGTGACCTGTTGGGTTAGCCATTGCGTAGGTCCATCAAACCTTTGTAGATCTCACTAATTACAGACTCATAGAATTTCCCTACCATACCACCAGGGTTACTAGTTCTCCTATTGCAAGTTGGGTAGTGGATAATATTTCCTAAATTTTATGTTACTTCGATTAGTAGAGAACTAATTGACCTTTGTTAACTTTGACCATTTGGCTCTCTTTTTCACATTTTTGTGAGCTTTGCCACAGCTACCCTTTTGGAGTATGGAACTTTAATGCCAAATGGTAGATGGACTTTTAGTTCTGCAATCTTCATTCACTTTTGAAATGAGTGTGGCATGACAGAATGTGGACAAACTTGTCTTACTCGATAGTGGACATTAATTTCTATTTAGTACCTTTTATTGTTTATAACTATGCATTGCATTTGCCATCTCCATTGGATCCTTCCACCTCATGAGCACTGCCAACACTGATCTCCTGTCCTCGAGAGGCATACACTCATTGCTCACATGCTCAATCTGATCATGTTTTAGTTTTTAGCTTTCTCCAATATTTATACAAGATTGTGATGACATTCAACTCCACCTTACTCAAACTGTTGCCTCCAATGATGCTTCTGTGCATGAGCAACAACCCTCTAGTTTCACTTTTGACATACTCTTACGTGTGGGGTTTATAGAGCTTAGCAGTTGGTTGCCAAAGGAAGACCCTCCGGGTTCAAGGAAACAGTCATTAATGGATGTGGATTTCGGAGACAGTGGTGGAGACTAGTTATGTTTAGTAGATTTTACCCACAGTCGACTAGGTAGCAGTGTGGAAGTAGCTAAAGCAGGGTGAGCTCATAACCCATAGAGTCATCCTTTACGGTTGGCGATTTGTTCACAGTACTATGATAGAGTAGTATATATGTATCCTGCTTAGGTGGTTACCTTTGGATGAGGATCCCTGAGTTATGAGCAGTAAATTTAGGGACCAAATTTTTTATTAGCGGGGGAGAATGTAAAATACTGAACAATTAATAATTAAATAATAAGGTTATTTGAGGAAATAATCTTATTGGAATTTTTAAAAAAATTTAGAAATTTTCTGGGATTTAATCGGAACTCGTATGGCGTATTTAGAGGGGATGCATTTATGGGCCCGAGAAAAGCCTAATTGGAATACCCGGTGGGGGAGTTGATTGAGAAAGTACTCTAGGGCTTAATAAAAAATACCAAAGTTTATAATTCCTCTCTTTTCTATTCTCCCCATGCCCAAGTTCTCCATTCTCCCGCCAACCTCTCTCCTTCTCCTCCTCCTCTCTGCGACCACATTGTGTAGCCGCTGCATGTCGCACAACCGCCGCCTCCGCGTGACCCGCCTACTCCGCGTGATCGCTGCCTCCATACGACCTCGTCTGCTCGACCGCGAAGCCCAGGCGACTGCCGCGTCTGCTCGCGACGCTGCGCGCCGACCGCTGGAAGCCTCGTTCGATCACATCCTACCTCTGCTGCCGGCCGGCTTGACCCCACCGTCGCGAACCGAACAATCCCTCTTGACGATGACGCGTGCCAGCCATCGTGGTTTCCATCGTCGATGCAACCACCGGCTGGCCCCTTCGCGCCCGAGCTCCGCCGTGGCGGTAGGGTCCTTCGGAACAGGCACCATTCCGAAGTCCACACACATCCTTGTGACTCTATCGTTGGTGCCATAGCAAGCGTCCAACCGCCAATGCCTCAAACCTCCTTCAGTGCTTATTGCCTCCAAGAGCCGAGAGAAGTTGCGCGTCCTAAGACTGTGACAAGAGCAACAACTGTTGCTATAATAGTGCACGCTATTGGCGCAGTCACCGTCGACCATCCATAGCAGCCCAACCCCATGCCACCGCTGACAGTGGTGAGTCGCCGCTGGGAAGGAAAAAGATATACATAAGTTTTGTTAATCAAAGGTAGTTTGATTAGTTGAAGATTTTAATAAGTAATAGGTTAATTGATATATTAGTTAATTGGATGATTAAATTGATAAAGTACTAGTGATAAATTGATTACACTGATCTCGTTAAATTAGTGACTCGTTAGTTAATTAATAAATTTATTAATCAATTGTTGATGATATAGATATTTGGTTAATGAACACATGGTCTGATCGATTGATAAGTTTGACTAATTAAATAGTTGATTAATTTAAGTAACTGATTTAAATATGAGTTAATGGGTTAACTTGTTAGGATTAATCTCTTTAGTTAATTAATTAAGAGAGTAATTAATTAATTGACTTAATTGGCTAATAATTAATGAACTCCCTTACGTGGATAATTGATTAGATATCAGCTAATTGTTAACTAAGTTTAATTAACTTAATAGTTAACTGAATTGGTAATAGGTTTACTCTAGTACTTAGACTAGATTTATATCCTATATTTGTAGGATTTGAGCTCGAGGGGATCTCACGGACTTGAAAACGGTTTGGAGACGCTACATTTAGAGGCGGGTACTTCTTACTTTGACTCTATAGTTCATTGAACCTGGTCCATGAACTATTTTTGGATAAGGACTATTTACCTTGACTCCACTCTTATTTTTCCCGCGCTTGATACTTTCACGTGATCTTTGAGATATTCATTTCCATATCTATACAGTCTCTTGTTGTTGTCCATGATAGGTAGCAGATACTAGATACCATGTTTGTATGCTATGATTGTTGTTTATTTATGTATCGTATTGAGCATGCTGGCTATATGTAGCATACCTAATTTTTGCTTATATTTGTATGATGACTGTTGCATTTGGCACATCATATCATGACATGCATGTCAACGATAAATTCTCCCATGCGGTCGAGAGAGTTGTTGACTAGTGTCGCATCTTCGGCCACTCGAGAGAGTGGTAGCTGGAGTTGATGTCGCTTGTCCTGTCGTGCTTTCACTCAGTCACTCATAGGTAGTGATAGCTGGAGTTGCGAGCAACAGGGACTACCATTGTAGATCTAGCTAGTTAGCTACTATGCAACTGTCCCCTCGGCCACTCGAAAGAGTGGTAGCTGGAATGGTGTACAATCCATACCGACCCGGCCTCTCGACCATACAGGGGTCATGGTGCAGAAGGGTGGGCGGGAGTGACCATCCGTGCATACGCTGTTGTTATACTTGCTTTGGCTGCTGCTGTTTACATATGCTGTTATTGCTTACTTAGTGTTGTTGCTCACTTATGCAGCTATGCTTTCTTATATTGAGATATATTCTCATTGTAGGTGTTTAGTCCTTGGTTAACTTATTGGAAGTTTGTATATACCTTACATATTTCCTCTGTAGTTATGAGCAGTACTGTAGCAGATTAGTACTACTTCTGGCCTTCTATTACTAACCTAAGATATGGTGTCAGGTATGAGCATTTATTATGGTTTTGTTTTAGTATATGTTATTCCTCTTATGAGACTGTATACTCTTGCCTCACTTTCTATTTGTATATTATGTTCATGCACTATCTTTCCTTACCCGCTGAGTTCCAATACTCACCACCGCACAAACTGATTTTTCTTTCACCAGGTAGTAGGTAGATGAATTATAGATGCTTGGAGAGTCCCGACTGTCGGTCCCACTTCCCACATCATATCTGAGGACATTTATCGATTTTATTTCTGCTTTACTTGTATTTTTAGTATTAAGCAGTTTTAATATTATATGAATTTGTCTGTATTTGGAATTTGATTCGTGGTGTTTTGCTATCGTGATCTTGTGGTTGTGTATGCCTAATTGGCTAGTAAACTTTAATTGTGGATTGAGGGTTTTCTCTTCATTTTTCCATTGTGCTTTTAATATAGTCGTGTGAGCTGAATATTAACTGCGTGGTTGTTTTATTAATTTATGTCCAGCCGGGTAGGCTGTGTTATATAAACTGCATGGTTATGTATGTTCCAGCCGTGTGGGATGATGAATATGTTATATTTTGTTTGTGTATGTATATTGCTTCATATTATCACCGGTAGAGGGAGATGTTGTCAAAATTTTATCGGTAAGGGCTCCTCGCCAAGGGAGATGTTGTCGTATTATTAGTGGGGGAGAATGTAAAATACTGAATAATTAATAATTAAATAATAAGGTTATTTGAGGAAATAATCTTATTAGAATTTTTAGGAATTTTTATAAATTTTCTGGGATTTAATTGGAACTTGTATGGTGTATTTAGAGGGGATGCGTTCATGGGCTAGAGAAAAACCTGTATGGAATACCCGGAGGTAGAAGTTGATTGAGAAAGTAATCTAGGGCTTAATAAAAAATAACAAAGTTTATAATTCCTCTCTTTTCTATTCTCCCCGTGCCCTAGTTCCCCATTAACCCATCGACCTCCCTCCTTCCCCTCCATCACTCCGCAATCACATTGTGTAGTCGCCGCACGTCGCACGATCGCCGCCTCCGCGCGACCCGCCGACTTCGTGCAATCGCTGTCTTCGCACGATCGCTATCTCCGCGCAGCATCGTCCGCGCGATCGCGGAGCACGGGCGACTGCCACGTCTGCTCGCGACGCTGCGCGCTGACCGCTGGAAGCCTCACCCGATCGCATCCTACCTCTGCTGCCAACCGGCTTGACCCCACCGTCGCGAACCCAGCAATCCCTCTTGACGATGACACATGCCAGCCGCCGTGGTTTCCATAGTCAATGCAACCACCGGCTGGCCCCTCCGCACCCGAGCTCTGCTGTGGCAGTAGGGTCCATCAGAACGAACACCATTCCGAAGTCTGCACACACCCTTGTGACGCTGCTGCTGGTGCCATTGCAAGCGTCTGACCGCTAATGCCTCAATCCTCCTTCAGTGCTTATTGCCGCCAAGAGCCGAGAGAAGTTGCGCATCCCACGACTGTGCCAAGAGCAACGACTATTGCTATAACAGTGCACGCTATTGGCACAATCACCGTCGACCATCCATAGCAACCCAACCCCATGCCACCGCTGACAGCGGTGATTCACCGCCGGGAAGGAAAAAGGTAAACATAAGTTTTGTTAATCAAAGGTAGTTTGATTAGTTTTAGATTTTAATAAGAAGTAGGTTAATTGATATATTATTTAATTGGATGATTAAACTGATAAAGTACCACTGATAAATTGATTACACTTATCTCGTTAGGTTAGTGACTCGTTAGTTAATTAACAAGTTTATTAATTAATTGTTGATGATATAGATATTTGGTGAATGAACACATGGTCTGATCGATTGATAAGCTTGACTAATTAAATAGTTAATTAATTTAAGTAATTGATTTAAATATGAGTTAATGGGTTAACTTGTTAGGATTAATCTATTTAGTTAATTAATTAAGAGAGTAATTAATTAATTGACTTAATTGGCTAATGATTAATGAGCTCCCTTACATGGATAATTGATTAGATATCAGCTAAGTGTTAACTAAGTTAGTTTAATTAACTTAATAGTTAACTGAATTGGTAATAGGTTTACTCTAGTACATAGACTAGATTTGTATCCTATATTTGTAGGATTTGATCAAGAGGCGATCTCTCGGACTTGAAGATGGTTTGGACATGCTACATTTAGAGACGGGTACTTCTTACTATCTGTAATGCCTCGGCCCGGGCTGGCCCCACCCGGACCGAACCGAGAACGCCACCAGAATTGCCCATCGGGTTGACGACTAGCTTCACAAACCATCGAAGGTCGTTTCAACGTGCTTTTTCCTCACTCGCACGCACCCTGGAAACTTCCCATGAGGTCACTCATCCTCAGATTTCTCCAAGCCAAGCACGCTTAACTTTGGAGTTCTTAAGTTTGGGCTTCTGAAAAGGAAGGTGCACCTTGGTGATATGGATAGTACGATCTAACCTTTTAAGCCATACTTAATCAGAATCTTAGAACCAGGGTATTATAATCACCCTCACTCAAAGACACAACGTCATCGTTGTGAAACCATGAATCACACCACTAGCAAATCCCAGAATCTCCCTAGGAAGGTGCACCTTGGTGATATGTATAGTACCATCTAACCTTTTAAGCCATACTTAACCAGAATCTCAAAACTAGGGTATTACAATCACCCCCACTTAAAGACACAACGTCCTCGTTGTGTAACCATGAATCACAGCTCAGACAAATCCCATAATCTTCCTCGCTAGGTAGTGCCCTGGGTGCTCCTGCCACAGATGCACTCACGATCGCAAGGTCGCTCTGATACCATCTGTAATGCCCCGGCCCGGGTGGGCCCCACCTTGACTGAATCGGGAACGGCGCCAGAATTTTCCATCGGGTTGACGACTAGCTCCACAGACCACCGAAGGTCCTTTCAGCGTGCTTTGTCCTCACTCGCATGCACCCTGGAATCTTCCCAGGAGGTCACCCATCCTTAGATTTCTCTAAGCCAAGCATGCTTAACTTTGGAGTTCTTATGTTTGAGATTCCGAAAAGGAAGGTGCACCTTGGTGATATGGATAGTACCATCTAACCTTTTAAATCATACTTAACCAGAATCTCAGAACCGAGGTATTACACATATGCTTGCGAGACTAGTTGCAAGGGTTGAAACGAAGACTAATAACTACACTCATCTTAGTTTTATTTTCTAATGTAGATGGATTTATACTCTACACAGATGTATTATACCAGGGGATAGGTGCAGTTTGATGCATAATGAACGAGTAGTATCATATGCTTCTTGACATCTGAAAGATCTTAAGGAGAATTATCTAGTTTATGATTTGGAGTTAGTAGCTACCATTTTCATGCTGAAAATGTAGAGAAACCATGTATATGGGATGCATTATCTCCATGGGAGATTATATGTGTTCCTGAGTCACATCTTATATGGGAAGAGTTACTGCAAGAAGCACATCGATCGAGATTTGTGATAAATTCATATGGTAATCAATGTATAAAGACTTAAAGCATTCTTATTGGTGGAATGGCATGAGGAAAGATATCAAAGATTTTGTAGCTTGACGTCTAGTAAGTCACCAAGTAGAGGTTAAACATCAGATACTAGCAGGATTGTGTCCATAGCTTCAGATACTAGAGTAGAATTGGGAGAATGTTATGATGGACTTTGTTGTGGGATTACCTGGGACACAGAGAGGATATGATGTGGTTTAGGTAATCATTGATTGGTTGACTAATTTGTTCCATTTCTTTCGATCCATAGGATGAATTCTTCGAATCAATTAGCAAGGTTATACTGTAGAGAGATTATCAAACCTCATGCTATATCTCTAAGTATTGTATCGGATTGTGATCCGCAATTCACCTCCTGGTTATGGCAGAGTTTGTAGCAGACCATGAGTAATGAGCTCTTCTTTAGTATAGCTTTCTATCCTTAGACAGATGGACCATCTGGGTTGTAAAACCCGCCCTCCCTGCTACTAAAAGGGACGGGGCTACTTACTTACTTAACTATTCCAGGATACATGCATATTTAAAATTTATTTCTAGCATCATAAAGTAGCAGAAATGTCATGAAGTTATATTGGAATGTAACATAAATACAAATGGTTCATGTCAAACATAACAAAATATCATAGCAGGTCTTATTTGTCTTAGCCGAGCCACTGCCACACACACCTTCTTGCCTCTCCTACAACTCCCTTAAGTCATCCATCCCTTGCCTTTATCTGTGGTACAAGGAAGTAAGCTATGAGCACACAAGCTCAGTAAGATCCTTTCCTACTCACAAAAACCGTATCTCAAAACATAATCATATAAGCATATCATCAATGAAGACATAATCATCTAACAATATGTAATGTGAGCATAGTTCCTTATCATAATATATCATTATCAACCATGATTCTAACATATCATAAATAAAGAGATCATGTGAGGTGAATCATAAGAACCATAACATATCATCAGGTCATATGAATCATAAAAGAAACATGTCATATGTGAATGGGTGCATTATGCAAAATGTCCTTTTTAAAACATATGCCATGTCGAGTGCAAGATGTCTTTAAACATATCTTTTAATACTTAAACATAATATCATCATCATGAGGGCCCGGCTTGTACCTCATACATACATAAATGCGCGCAATCCCTAGGACAGGGTAGCTAGCCCCGAACCTACTAGGGATCTAGACCCGTTCATAGTCCGTCGGCCTAGGGGCGTACTAAGGAGCCCATCCATTTTTACTAGACCCGTTCATAGTCCGTCGGTCTAGGGGCACTTATGGTGCCCACCCTTGGTACAAGCTATATAAAGTAAAGTACATGTCATGCATATCATATCATCATAACTGTCAAATCATATCATCATAGATGTCATACTCTTGTCTTAACATGAAGAGTGCTTTTAATCCCAATCTTAAGGGAAGCAACTCTTTCCCATTTTCTTATCATATCATAAGGCATACATTCTTGGGCACATAGCCATCATATAAAACCATTATCATGCTTGGTTCATGAGCTTACATAAATGAACATGCCACATATTTTAAATCATACATGCTTGGGTACATTGTCATCATAAGAATCATTTCATGCATAATTCTTAAACATACATAAATAGACATGTTACTTGTCTTGTCATAAAGCATGCATGCTTAAGCATAAAATATATCATAAGAGTCATCATCATGCATAATTCATGAGCATCCTTAATTAAGTATATAAATCATCGTAGGCAACCATAATCATACATGGAAAACATTTACTAGCATCTCCTAGTTCGTATTCTACTATGTGAGACACCTAGCAAAGTCATAATTGGGTCTCTAATCCTAGTTTCATATGGTGGCCGAGAGTCACCATGCTTGGTTTTAAGTTACAATGACATATCAACATGTGAACCTTAAATCAAATTCATGTCATAAACTATAAAGAATATCATGAGCATAAGTAGTAGGTTCTAAGCTTCTTAGGCCTTTTAACTTAAATGTGGCCGAACCTTTAAAAGCATGAAACTAAGTTCTACATAAGCATAAAAATACCAAGCTACCTTCATATCATATCATAAGGGAATCCATGAGCTTGCTAAGTTAAGTTTAACCTTTCTTGAACCCTAGATTATAGTTATGGTCGAAAGTTCATAAGAAGGGAAATAACTTCTAAGCAACATACAACATGAATACCTAGCCAATTTCATAACATATCATAAAGAAGTCTATGAGCATACTAATTTAGGTTTTGAGCTTCATGAACCCTAAAACCTCATCATGGCCGAAACTTCATCAAGCAAGAAATAAACTTCTAAGCAACATATAAACATGAATATCTAGCTAATTTCATAACATATCATAAAGGAGTCTATGAGCATATTAAATTAGGTTTTGAGCTTCATGAATCCTAAAACCTCATCATGGCTAAAACTTCATCAAGCAAGAAATAAACTTCTAAGCAACATGTAAACATGAATACCTAGCTAATTTCATAACATATCATAAGGGAGTCTATGAGCATATTAAATTAGGTTTTGAGCTTCATGAACCCTAAAATCTCATCATGGCCGAAACTTCATCAAGGAAGAAATAAACTTCTAAGCAACATATAAACATGAATACCTAGCTAATTTCATACATATCATAAGGAAGTCTATGAGCATGCTAAATTAGGTTTTGAGCTTTATAAAACCCTAAAACTCTATCATGGCCGAAACTTCATAAACCAAGAAATAAACTTCTAAGCAACATATACACATGAATACTTAGCTAATTCCATAACATATCATAAAGAAGTCTATGAGCATACTAAGTTAGGTTTGGAGCTTCATGAACCCTAAAAACCCCATCATGGCCGAAACTTCCTCAAGCAAGAAATAAACTTCTAAGCAACATATAAACATGAATACTTAACTAATTCCATAACATATCATAAAGAAGTCTATGAGCATGCTAAAGTTGGTTTTTAGCTTTATGAAACCCTAAAACTCCATCATGGCCGAAACATCATAAAACAAGAAATAAACTTCTAAGCAACATATGAACATGAATACCTAGCTAATTTCATAACATATCATAAGGAAGTTTATGAGCATACTAACTTAGGTTCGGAGCTTTATGAACCCTAAAAATTCATCATGGCCAAAACATCATAAAACAAGAAATAAACTTCTAAGCAACATATGAACATGAATACCTAGCTAATTTCATAACATATCATAAGGAAGTCTATGAGCATACAAACTTAGGTTTGGAGCTTCATGAACCCTAAAAATTCATCATGGCCGAACCTTATTAAGAAGAAGATCAAGCTTAAACAACATCCAACATAAATCTTTAACTAAATTCATATCCTAACATAATAAGATCCATGAGCATGGTTTCTTCTCTTTTTATTTTTATTTTCAAGCGTTCTAATCTTTCGAAAATATCGTAAGCGACTTGTACAACAGGTGAGGGAATACTTACATCCTTGTTTGATTTACTTAGGGGGAAAATCTTGCTTGTGGAGCCTTCCTTGAGAGGAGTCCTCCTTTGTTTTTGGATTTCGGCAAGGAGAGGTGAGGAGAGGCTCTTGGTCACGGTGAAGAGGAGGGGAAAGGAGGAAGAGGAGAAAATGAATTTTCTTCTTTAGTTTCCCCTTTTATTCATCATGAGAGGAGGAAGGGAAAATGAACTTTTCCTTCTCCTTTCTTTTACTTCTCCTTAATGAAAAGAGGAAGCAAGAATCCTCTTTTCTTTTGAGAGGAAGAGGGCAACTCTAACTTCTCCTTCTCAATGAAAAAGCTCTTTTCTTACTCTTAACTATATTGTCACCTCTCTCTTTAACAATAACTTCTTTTGGTCTATTGGTTAACACATACATATATCTAGTAAGAGATCCAAGGTTCAAACTCTAGTCATCTCTTTTTGGTTCTATTTTATTTTATTATTTTTACAAATTTACACATAAGGCCTATTTTTATTCATGATAAAAACAATATCTAAAATCTTGCTAAGTACTCTATGGGTGTTACAATCCCCCATACCTCATAAAAGTTCGTCCTCGAACTTAAAATAGTTCCGGATACTTTTGTCTCATGTCGTCTTCTCTCTCCCATGTGGCTTCTTCGAACCGTTGATTTTGCCACAGGACCTTTACCAATGGTACCTCTTTGTTCCTTAGTCTTTTGATGCTTCGATCCAATATCTGTACCAGTCGACTTACGTAACTTAGATCCTCTTGCACTTGTACGGTTTGTGTTTCGATCACCTGGTCCGTAGTCGGAATACATTTCTTTAACATCAAAACATGGAACACATTGTGGATAGCTGACATCTCCTGAGGTAGCGCTAGTTCGTAAGACACCTTGCCAACTCTTTTCAGAACTTGATATGGGCCTACATAACGCGGGCTTAGTTTTCCTTTCTTTCCGAACCTCATCACTCCTTTCATAGGAGCTACCTTAAGGAACACTGTATCTCCGACACTGAATTCTAAGGGCCTTCGTCTTTTATCTACATAACTCTTTTGTCGGCTCTGAGCTGTTTCTATTCTTTGGCGGATGTTCTGTATAGCATGGGTGGTGTTGTCAATGAATTCTGTTTGAACTCCCATCTCCTACTTTTCACCACCTTCGTACCAGCATATAGGGGACCTACATTTCCTTCCGTACAGAGCCTCGTAGGGTGCCATTCCAATAGTAACCTGATAACTATTGTTGTAGGCGAATTCCGCTAGACTTAAATTTCGGCACCAACTCCCTTTGAAATCTAAGGCGCAAGCCCGTAGCATGTCTTCTAGTACTTGATTTACCCTTTCTGTTTTTGTCCGTCGGTCTGAGGGTGGAAGGCAGTACTGAACAATAGCTTGGTGCCAAGGGCTTTTTGAACACATTCCCAAAAATGTGAAATAAAACGACCATCTCGGTTAGAAATAATGGTCTTAGGAATCCCATGTAATCTGACAATTTCCTTGACGTATAATTGGGCTAATTGCTCAACAGAATAGGTCATCTTAATTGCCAGAAAGTGGCTAGATTTTTTCAATCTGTCCACGATTACCCATATAGCATCGTAACCATTTGTCGTCTTGGGTAATCCCGAGATGAAATCCATAGAGATATCTTCCCATTTCCATTCTGGAATTCAGATTGGCTGCAGTAATCCTCCAGGTCTCTGGTGTTCTGCTTTAACCTGCTGGCAGGTCAAACAGGTACTGACCTACTGAACACATCTCTTTTCATACCGGACCACCAGAATTTCTTTTTCAGATCTTGGTACATCTTAGTGGAAACCGGATGCATCACATAGGGTGTTGCATGGGCTTCTTCCAGTATCTTCTTTCGCAGCTCTGGATCCTCGGGAATACATAATCGGTCCCTGAGATATAATATTCCACTATCTGCGATACGGAATCTGTCATTCTTTCCCTCTAAGGTTTCTTGCTTAATTCTTTGGAGGCTTTGGTCACTAGTTTGCTTCTCTAATATATTGTCGAATAATGTCGGTGCTAAGGTCAAAGTGGAGAGTTGCCCGGACATGCTTTCGACCCAGTGACGCGTAATGGTTCTCGGCTTCCCAATAATTTTGACTATCGATTTGCCTTCAGTATTAGATAATGATTTACCTTCAGTATCAGATAAGACTTTAGTATACTGACTAAAGTTAGGCAGCTAACCTGTGATGACCGTAGAAGCATTGGCCGCATCCTCCTTGGTGATGGAGAAAATTCTGGCATCCGTCGCTACTGGCGGAGCTTCCAGTCTCCCTTGGCTTATCTGCGGGCCTTCTATCGCAGCTTGCATCAGGTGTAGCTGTGGAAGCGCACCTTTGTTCTGAACCTGCGGAGGGATAGGTGTCTTGATCTGAGTAGGGCAGTTCCGAGCCATATGTCCTTCCATTCCACAGTTGTAGCATCTGTTTGTACCTATACGGCATATTCCCGGGTGCTTCTTCCCGCAAGTAGTACATTGAGGGAACATGAGTTGCTTGCTCGTTAGACCACTCTTAGAATCACTCCATTGCTTCCTCTTGCCACTGTGATTTCCTTTCCAGCTGGTTCGGGTACTTTGAGATTTCTATCCTCCCGACTGAGTCTGATTCTTGCCCTCATTCATTGCCTTTTGATTGTGTTCCGTGATCAGAGCACCACTGATTAATTCTTCGGCGGTCTGCGGTCTATTAACTCCGCCGGCCACATTCAGGGCTATCTCAGGTCTGAGCATCTTCAGCATAAGTTTGACCATTTCTCTCTCCGTGCTGACCAACTCTGGGCACAGACGTGCTAGGCGGTTGAATTTCTTAACAGCTTCATTGACCGATAGATCACCTTGCCGGAACTCAGTGAACTCATCATAGTGTTTAATTGTGACTCGCATATGGAAAAATTCTTCGAAAAATTCTGTCTCGAAGTCTGTCCACATCATCTGATTTACTTGTCTTTTTGCCTTCACTCTGTCCCACCACATCCTGACATCTCCAATAAGGAAGAATGATGCACATTTGACTTTCTCGTGTTCAGGCCAATCCAGTAACTCCACTATGCTCTCCACAGTCTTGAACCAGGCCTGTGCGTCCCATGGTTCACAGTTACCGGAGAAAGCTTCCGGCTTCAGTCTCTGTCACTGAATCAGATATGCCTCCTGACGAACCACTGGAGCTGGGCCTACCGGTGGTGCAGGTGCCGGTGGTACTGGAACAGCCGTAGGTATTACTGGTACTACGTTCTGGAGTCCTGGCGGGGTAACAGGATTCCCCTGTTGATTCAACAGAGTAGTGATCATCTGCTGCTATTCCGTAACTTGACACTGGAGTTCGGTAACTACATGCATCAGATTAGGTGGAGGTGCTGTTTCCTCTGCTCTGGTATTACGTCTTCTAGCCATCCTTATCTTCATTAATGACAACAGAGCTAGCGTAAGTTATTATCATTTCTAACCAAACTAACGAAAGGTTAACGTCATTTCTAACTATTTGTAAGTTTGTTGTGTTATCATCCCTAACCTACCATCATGCAACCTAAACTAAAACTGTGACTTAAAAGAATAAAGTAAGCATGCATACTACTAAAGCATCATAAATAAATAAACTGAGCATAAGCATCATAAATAAAATAAATAAATAAACTGAGCATAAGCATCATAAAATAAAATAAATAAATAAACTGAGCATAAGCTTCATAAATAACATAAATAAATAAAATGAGCATAAGCATCATAAATAAAATAAATAAATAAACCGAGCATAAGCATCATAAAAGAAATATACTAAGCATAGAAAATTTTCTTACTTGGAGCGGCAGAAAGAGACTCGATGTGTGTGCAGTGGGAAGGCTAACCTCGCTCTGATACCAAACTGTAACACCCGCCCTCCCTGCTACTAAAAGGGACGGGGCTACTTACTTACTTAACTATTCCAGGATACATGCATATTTAAAATTTATTTCTAGTATCATAAAGCAGCGGAAATGTCATGAAGTTATACTGGAATGTAACATAAATACAAAAGGTTCATGCCAAACATAACAAAATATCATAGCAGGTCTTATTTGTCTTAGCCGAGCCACTGCCACACACACCTCCTTGCCTCTCCTGTAGCTCCCTTAAGTCATCCATCCCTTGCCTTTATCTGTGGTACAAGGAAGTAAGCTATGAGCACACAGGCTCAGTAAGATCCTTTCCTACTCACAAAAACCGTATCTCAAAACATAATCATATAAGCATATCATCAATGAAGACATAATCATCTAACAATATGTAATGTGAGCATAGTTCCTTATCATAACATATCATTACCAACTATGATTCTAACATATCATAAATAAAGAGATCATGTGAGGTGAATCATAAGAACCATAACATATCATCAGGTCATATGAATCATAAAAGAAACATGTCATATGTGAATGGGTGCATTATGCAAAATGTCCTTTTTAAAACATATGTCATGTCGAGTGCAAGATGACTTTAAACATATCTTTTAATACTTAAACATAATATCATCATCATGAGGGTCCAGCTTGTACCATATACATACATAAATGCGCGCAATCCCTAGGACAGGGTAGCTAGCCCCGAACCGACTAGGGATCTAGACCCGTTCATAGTCCGTCGGCCTAGGGGCGTACTAAGAAGCCCATCCCTTTTTACTAGACCCGTTCATAGTCCGTCGGTCTAGGGGCGCTTATGGAGCCCACCCTTGGTACAAGCCATACAAAGTAAAGTACATGTCATGCATATCATATCATCATAACTGTCATATCATATCATCATAGATGTCATACTCTTGTCTTAACATGAAGAGTGCTCTTAATCCCAATCTTAAGGGAAGCAACTCTTTGCCATTTTCTTATCATATCATAAGGCATACATTCTTGGGCACATAGCCATCATATAAAATCATTATCATGCTTGGTTCATGAGCTTACATAAATGAACATGCCACATATTTGAAATCATTCATGGTTGGGTACATTGTCATCATAAGAATCATTTCATGCACAATTCTTAAACATACATAAATAGACATGTTACTTGTCTTGTCATAAAGCATGCATACTTAAGCATAAAACATATCATAAGAGTCATCATCATGCATAATTCATGAGCATCCTTAATTAAGTATATAAATCATCGTAGGCAACCATAATCATACATGGAAAACATTTACTAGCATCTTCTAGTTCGTATTCTAGTATGTGAGACACCTAGCAAAGTCATAATTGGGTCTCTAACCCTAGTTTCATATGGTGGCCGAGAGTCACCATGCTTGGTTTTAAGTTACAATGACATATCAGCATGTGAAACTTAAATCAAATTCATGTCATAAACTATAAAGAATATCATGAGCATAAGTAGTAGGTTCTAAGCCTCCTAGGCCTTTTAACTTAATTGTGGCCGAACCTTTAAAAGCATGAAACTAAGTTCTACATAAGCATAAAAATACCAAGCTACCTTCATATCATATCATAAGGGAATCCATGAGCTTGCTAAGTTAAGTTTAACCTTTCTTGAACCCTAGATTATAGTTATGGCCGAAAGTTCATAAGAAGGGAAATAACTTCTAAGCAACATACAACATGAATACCTAGCCAATTTCATAACATATCATAAAGAAGTCTATGAGCATACTAATTTAGGTTTTGAGCTTCATGAACCCTAACACCTCATCATGGCCGAAACTTCATCAAGCAAGAAATAAACTTCTAAGCAACATATAAACATGAATACCTTGCTAATTTCATAACATATCATAAACGAGTCTATGAGCATATTAAATTAGGTTTTGAGATTCATGAACCCTAAAACCTCATCATGGCCGAAACTTCATCAAGCAAGAAATAAACTTCTAAGCAACATGTAAACATGAATACATAGCTAATTTCATAACATATCATAAGGGAGTCTATGAGCATATAAGATTAGGTTTTGAGCTTCATGAACCCTAAAACCTCATCATGGCCGAAACTTCATCAAGCAAGAAATAAACTTCTAAGCAACATATAAACATGAATACCTAGCTAATTTCATAACATATCATAAGGAAGTCTATGAGCATGCTAAATTAGGTTTTGAGCTTTATGAAACCCTAAAACTCTATGATGGCCGAAACTTCATAAACCAAGAAATAAACTTCTAAGCAACATATACACATGAATACTTAGCTAATTCCATAAAATATCATAAAGAAGTCTATGAGCATACTAAGTTAGGTTTGGAGGTTTATGAACCCTAAAAACCCCATCATGGCCGAAACTTCCTCAAGCAAGAAATAAACTTCTAAGCAACATATAAACATGAATACTTAACTAATTCCATAACATATCATAAAGAAGTCTATGAGCATGCTAAAGTTGGTTTTGAGCTTTATGAAACCCTAAAACTCCATCATGGCCGAACATCATAAAACAAGAAATAAACTTCTAAGCAACATATGAACATGAATACCTAGCTAATTTCATAACATATCATAAGGAAGTCTATGAGCATACTAACTTAGGTTTGGAGCTTTATGAACCCTAAAAATTCATCATGGCCGAAACATCATAAAACAAGAAATAAACTTCTAAGCAACATATGAACATGAATACCTAGCTAATTTCATAACATATCATAAGGAAGTCTATGAGCATACTAACTTAGGTTTGGAGCTTCATGAATCCTAAAAATTCATCATGGCCGAACCTTATTAAGAAGAAGGTCAATAAACATATTAAGAAGAAGATCAAGCTTAAACAACATCCAACATAAATCTTTAACTAAGTTCATATCCTAACATAATAAGATCCATGAGCATGGTTTCTTCTCTTTTTATTTTTATTTTCAAGCGTTCTAAGCTTTCGAAAATATCGTAAGCGACTTGTACCACAGGTGAGGGAATACTTACATCCTTGTTTGTTTTACTTAGGGGGAAAATCTTGCTTGTGGAGCCTTCCTAGAGAGGAGTCCTCCTTTGTTTTTGGATTTCGGCAAGGAGAGGTGAGGAGAGGCTCTTGGTCACGGTGAGGAGGAGGGGAAAGGAGGAAGAGGAGAAAATGAATTTTCTTCTTTAATTTCCCCTTTTATTCATCATGAGAGGAGGAAGGGAAAATGTACTTTTCCTTCTCCTTTCTTTTACTTCTCCTTAACGAAAAGAGGAAGCAAGAATCCTCTTTTCTTTTGAGAGGAAGAGGGCAACTCTAACTTCTCCTTCTCAATGAAAAAGCTCTTTTCTTACTCTTAACTATATTGTCACCTCTCTCTTTATTAATAACTTCTCTTGGTCTATTGGTTAACACATACATATATCTAGTAAGAGATCCAAGGTTCAAACCCTGGTCATCTCTTTTTGGTTCTATTTTATTTTATTATTTTTGCAAATTTACACATAAGGCCTATTTTTATTCATGATAAAAACAATATCTAAAATCTTGCTAAGTACTCTATGGGTGTTACATGGGTGCACTATATGGATGTTAGAGGAATATGCTTATAGTGTGCGTTAAGAATTTCATATGTGCTTGTGAAGACCATTTACATTTAGTGGATATTATCCACAGTTGGCTAGACAACAGTGTGGGAGTAGCGGAAGAAGGGTGAACTCATAACCCACAGAGTCATTCCTTATAGTTGGAGATTATTCATAATGCTTAGATGGAGTAGTATATGGGTATGTTGTTTAGTTGTTTCCCTTTAATGAGGATTCCCTGAGTTGAGTAAAAAATTTGGAGATCAAATTTTTATTAGTGAGAGTGAATGTAAAATCTGATAATTAAATAATAAGTGTTATTAGAGAAATAAACTTATTGGACTTTTCAAAAAATTTTAAAATTTTTTTGAGATTTAAATCAAATCCATATGACATGTTTAAGTGGATGAATCAGTTGGACTAAAGAAAGCGTATTCGGAATATCCCTAAAGTGGGAGTTGATTGAGAAAATAACCTAGGCTTTAATTACAGAGAACTATCCATTTTATTCATCACGTTCCCTAGCCTTCATTAGATGTCGCCTCTTCTCCCTCACGTCTCCACAGCCACCTCTCGATCATCGGCCATTGGGCGATCACATCGATGACCCGAGGGCCAGACTCCCTTCGGCGCAGCCCCTAAGGCAATCGACTTGGGACGCAGCCGTGTCAACCAGCCCTCCAGCGGCTTGCTCACACCTCTACTAATTCGCTGCCTCACTGAGTGCTAGTGTCGCTGGACCGTTGTCGTTTCCTCAGCCCACCTATAGTTGACCACATCTCCTCTTCATCATCGACAGAGATCCACCATTATTGTGCCCTAGCACCATGACAACCCTAAAGTCGACATTGATCCATCATGTCGAGCCCTAGTTTTGCCACCGCTGACCAAATCTCTCTTCTTCTACTTCGATCATCGACTTGTTGCGCATCATCCACTACTAGATGAGGGTAGTTGTTCTCCTTTTACCCCCACCCCACCCCCTCTCATGATCTCAATCTGTCACCGATCTACCAATGCACCGCCACCCTATCGGATATGTTGAGTTCAACCGATCATTTCATCTTCACCGCATCCACCGTCATGCCTAGGCCTGGATCAAAGCTGTAACACCCACGAACTGCTTAGGCTAAGTATGTGAAGATTTTCTCTTAAGAATAAAAGAAGATAAGATGGAAAATATATATATATATATATATATATGTATATATATATATATATATATATATATATATATATATATATATATATATATATATATATGTATATAAAAAGAATTGGTCAAGGATTGAACCTTGAACCTTCATAAGCTAAGGATTATGGAATTACCACTAGATCATCATGAGTTATTGTTAAATAGAGAATGGATATTATAGATAAAGATAAAACCATGATTAAGAGAAGGAAGCAAGAAAACATCAAGTAACTTCCTTCCTCCTTCTCTTGATTAAGAAGAAAACAAGAAAAAGACAAATTGTCTTCTTCTCCTTCTTTTTCATTTTCGTGGATGACAAGAGAGAAGGAGAGGAGAGGAAGTAGGGGGATGAATGAAGACATTTCTTCATCATTAAGAGAATAAAAGATGAGTTAAGAAGAGGGAAAATCAAAGCTTCTTTTTGCTTCTTACTTCCACCTAGCATAAGAGGGAAAATCAAGAAGGGACTTCATTTTTTCTTCCCTTCCCTCACCTTGCCGTGACCTAGAGCATCCTCTCTTCTTTCCCGAAAATCCAACTATGGTTTTCTACCTAAGGAAACCAAACCACAAGAAGGAACCCTCAAGATCTACCTCTCACAAGCAAGAGAAACAAAAAGGAGCACTAGGAGGAGAAGCTCTCTTCTTTCTTTTCACAAAGGGTACCTTCTCTTAGGAAAAAGACCAAGCAAGAGGAAGTGAGTATCCCCTCACCTGTGGTACAAGTGGTTATATGATTTTTGTTCGGGTTTATATGAATTTATAACCTAGAGTTTCCTTTAGAAATTTCGGTTAGGATACTTGTAAAGTTCATGGAAGCTTAAAACCAAAACCAATATGTTTAAGTTTTTCCTCATGATATGTTATGAATATAACCTTGATATTTCATGCTTGTATAAGGCTTGGAGTTAGGTGATACTCTACCTTAGGGTTCGGCCATGAAGAGGCTTAAAACCTAGGGAAGCTCAATTAAAAAACTAACATGCCTATGATCACTTCTATGATGTATTATGAATATTTTCCTTGATGTTTTTACTTGTATGTTGTTAAGAACTAGTAGGACCCTACCCTAAGTTTTCGGCCATGAAGGGATTTAATACCCTAAGGAGGCTCAACCACAAATCTAGCTTGCTTATGTTTTACCTTATGAAATGATATGGAAAGTAACATAAAGCCCTTGAGATTCATGTTGCTTAGGGTTAGGTTTTTCACATGATAAACTTTCGGCCAACCTAAAATGTAAGGCTTAGGCATGCCTAAATTCAACCCTAACATGTTTATGTTCCTCCCCATGATATGCCATGAAATTCATAAGGTACTCACATGCTTGTAATTTCTAGAAGAGGTATCAAGTATGAAGTTTATGCTTGTAATTTCTAGAAGAGGTATCAAGTATGAAGTTTTTCCATAATATGTTGTGAATGTGCTATTGATGTTTTATACTTGTATGTTGCTTAGAACTAGTAGGACCTTACCTTAAGGTTTCAGCCATTAAGGGATTTAATACCTTAAGGAAGCTCAACTTCAAATCTAGATTACTTATGTTTTACCCTATGAAAAGATATGAAGATAACATAATGCACTTGAGATTTCATGTTGCTTAGGGTTAGGTTTTCCATGATGAACTTTCGGCCTACATGAAATGTAGGGCTTAGGCAAGCCAAAATTCAACCCTAACATGTTTATGTTTTTCTCTATGATATGCTATGAAATTTATAGGGTACTCATATGCTTAGAATCTATGCTTTTGTAGCATTCGGCCACTTACACTTGGTGAACTTAGGAAGCTTGAACTTTAACCTAATATGCTCATGTGAATGCCTATGATAAATACATGGAAATTGATTAAGATTCACATATTTACATGCTATTGTAACCAAGTTTTGGACCATGTATGTTTCGGCCAAGATGGATTTAAAAACCTAGGAAGCATAGAACCTAAATCAAATATGCTTATGATGTTCCTTATGTTAAATGTTATAGAAATGAATGTGGGTTCATATGCTTGTATGATTTCATGAAACCTAAATGAGCCTATGCATGTTTCGGCCACCCTTAGTGGGTTGAGAATTTAGACTAAGATATGACTCAATGTGTACTTCCCTTGCCATGATATGAATTAGGAGAAGTTAACTTGTGATCCATGCATGATCATGTTTCTTTTTCCTTCCATGATATATTATGTTGCTTGTTTACATATGCTTATGAACCATGCATGAGAATGATACCAAAAATGGCTATGTGCCCAAATATGATGGCTATGTGCCCAAATATGGTGGCTATGTGCCCAAAGACAAGTATGATGGCTATGTGCCCAAGTATGCATGGCTAAGTGCCCATTTATGCATACCTTATAATGACATGAATGACATGAACATGTTATGCTATGAATGACATGAATGTGATATGATATGAATGACATGAACATGATATGCTATCAATGACATGAACATGATATGCTATGAATGACATGAACTTGATATGCTATGAATGACATGAGTAAGATATGCTATGAATGACATGAATATGTTATGAAAAGATAGAGATATGATATGACATGTATTTTACTTTGAATGGCTTGTACCAAAAGGGTGGGCTCCTTAAGCACCCCTAGTTCGAATTACAGGCCTAGTAAAGGGTGGGCTCCTTACGTGCCCCTAGGCCGAGCTACGGGCCTAGTTTCCTAGTAGGTTCAAGACTAGCTACCTTGGGTCTACTTAGGATGCGCGCATTATGTATGTATGTGGTACTAAGCCGGGCCCCTTTCTTGTTGAGATTATTTTCAAGTACTATATGATATTGTTTTAAGACAATTCACACATGGCATAAATCATGTTTTGAAAGGCATATTGCACATGACATTTCCCATGTTTTAAAGGACATCTTGCATCCATGCTTACGATATGATGAAAATAATGCTTACAGATATGCTATGATATGATGCCTTGATGTTATGAAAAGAAATGTCATGATGATTTCACTTATGCTCTGATGTACCTCCATGTTATGATATGATTTATACCATGATATGATGATTTCTTATGTTGAGATATGATTACCATGATATGATGATTTCTTATGTTATGATATGACTTATACCATGATATGATGATTTCTTATGTGGAGATATGATTACCATGATATGATGATTTCTTATGTCATGATAAGATTTATGCCATAATATGTTGTTTACCTTACGTTATGTTATTATTAAGATTCATGCCATGATATGATATGTGTTAATTACCTGATGATATAAGCGCCATTTATTCTATAATGTATGATATGATGATGTTACATGATACGTTGGTTTTGTGAGTAGGAAAGGATCTCACTAAGCCTTGAGTGCTTACAGATACTTTTCCTTATACCACAGATAAAGGTAAAGAATGGATAAACTAGAGGTGCAGCAGGAAGGGGAAAGAGATGTGTGATGGTGACTTGGCTAAAGAAATAAAATGACCTGCTTAAGTGAACTTATGAATAAAACGTTATGTTTTGTTGATGTCTTTCATGATTTCGTATGCATGTGTTAGAAATGAATACTATGACTATTTAAGTTGAACCATGTTATTTCATACTCATATGTTTAGTATGTTACTCTATGCTTACAAACATATATATGCTTCCGCTGTATATATGTATGAATGTCTAAGTTTACTAAGTCTAAGGGTAATAAAGTAACCCCGCCCTCACTAGGCAGGAGTGGTGAAAGGGGCGAGCGTTACAGGTTGGTATCAGAGCCAGGTTATCCATCTCACTACACACATCAAGCCTCCATCCTGCCGCTCCAAGTAAGAATTTTCTATGCTTACTTTATTTTATGCCTGATATGTTTATTTAAGTATACATGCCTATCTTATTGTATGATTTTAGTCTAGGGATATATGATGGTAGGATAGGATTGACGATAACATATGCTAGGTCGTGTTAAGAATGATAACTACCATATGTTACTACTAGTGGGAACTATAACGACTTATGCTAGCATTGTTGTTATTATGAAGATAATCATGGCTACTCGAAGACGCGATGGCAAACCCGATGAGACAGTAACTCCACCAGACCTGACTCAGGTAGTCACAGACCTCCAGCGTCAGATCACCGAACAACAACAATTGATTACTACTTTGATGGGTCAGCAAGGAAATCCGGTCACCCCGCCAGCAAATCAAAATACTATGCCCGTTATACCTGCAACTGCCCCGGTGCCACCGGTAGCTCCTGTTCCAGTAGTCCGACAGGAAACTTATATGATACAGTGGTTGAGATTAAAGCCGGAGAATTTTACGGGTACAAGTGAGCCATGGGACGCCCAGGCCTGGTTCAAGACGGTGGAAAATATCGTAGACCTGCTAGATAGGCCCGTACCGGAAAAGATCAAGTGCGTGTCTTTCTATTTTTCTGGAGACGCAAGGATGTGGTGGGAAAGAGTTAAGGCCAAGAGACAAGTCAATCTGATGAACTGGGCAGATTTCGAAGCAAAGTTTCTGGAGGAATATTTTCATATGCGAGTGACAAATCGGCATTATGACGAGTTCACCGAATTTCGGCAAGGCGATTTATCAGTTAGTGATGCTGTGAAGCGCTTCAACCGCCTCGCACGCCTATGTCTAGAGTTGGTCAGCACGGAAAGAGAATGGGTCAGATTAATGTTGAAAATGCTCTGACCTGAAATAGCTTTGAATGTGGCCGGCGGAGTTAATAGACCACAAACCACGAAAGAGCTAGTCAGCAGTGCTTTGATCACCGAACATTATCAAAAGGCGATGAACGAAGGAAAGAGTCCGGCACAGACTGAAGGACAAAAACCGCAGAGTACCAAGATGAACTGGAAGGGAAATTCCACTGGGAAAAGAAAACAATGGAACAATAGTAAAAGTGGTTCAGCGAGTAAGCAGCCGAGGTACCCTCTTTGTGCCACTTGTGGAAAGCAGCATTCCGGAGTATGCCACCAGGGTACGAGGAAGTGCTACAGTTGTGGACAGGAAGGACATATGGTCAGAGATTGCCCTACCCGGTTCCAGGTACCATCTCAGCAGCATGACCAGAATAGGAGTACCCCCGCACAGCTACATCAGATGCAAGCGGCTTTAGAAGGGACTCTGATTAGCCAAGGGAGATTAGAAGCCCCACCAGTGACGACGAATGCCAGGGTTTTCTCTCTCACCAAGGAAGACGTGGCAAGTGCTTCTACTATGGTCACAGGTCAACTATTTATTTTTAGTCAGTATGCTACTATATTATTTGATACCGGAGCAACCCACTCATTTGTCTCCATACCCTTTATGAAAAAGTTAGAAGTACCACCACAAATCATAAAGGGCAAATTCATAACAACCTTACCTTTGGGAGAAGTGATGCCTTCCGATCAGATGCTGCGAGCCGTGCCTATCCGAATCGCAGACAGAGAACTCTACTGCGATCTGATGATACTCGACATGCAGGATTTTGATATTATACTAGGCATGGATTTCCTGAGCAAGTACGACGCTTCAATCAAGTGTCATAAAAGAAAGGTAGTCTTCCGACCGGAAGCCGAACTGAGGTTTGAATTTATCGGAGAACCAAGAAAAGGAATTGGGGGATTCCTATCAGTTATAAAGGCGCAAAAGATGCTAGATAAGGGATGTACTGGCTTCCTAGCATAAATGGTTGACGCAAATCGAACCAATGACCAGAAACTAGAAGATGTCCCGGTAGTATGCAAATATCCAGGGGTATTTCCCGATGAATTACCAGGATTAGCCCCTGATCGAGAAATAGAATCCGAGATTGAAGTGATCCCCGACACTAAACCGATCTCTAAAGCACCCTACCGAATGGCGCCGGCTGAGTTGAAGGAATTGCAGGAACAACTATCAGAGTTACTTGATAAGGGACTTATCCGCCCTAGTAACTCCCCATGGGGAGCTCCGATACTGTTCGTAAAGAAGAAGGATGGATCTATGCGAATGTGTATAGACTATCGAGAGCTAAATAAGGTAACAATCAGGAACCGGTACCCTCTTCCACGGATCGATGACTTGTTCAACCAATTGAAGGGTGCAACCGTTTTCTCAAAGATTGACCTGAGGTCCGGCTAGCACCAGGTGAAAGTGAAACAGGGTGATATTCCGAAGATGGCATTTCGAACAAGATACGGACACTATGAGTTTATGGTTATGCCCTTTGGCGTAACTAATGCTCCTGCTACATTTATGGATCTGATGAATCGGGTATTTACGACGTATCTCGACAAATTTGTGATCGTCTTCATTGATGATATCCTCGTCTATTCCAGAACCCCAGAGGAACACGTTGAACACCTGAACACAGTACTACAGATCCTTCAGGAGAAACAACTATATGCAAAGTTTTCCAAATATGAGTTCTGGCTTGATCGAATATCATTCTTGGGTCATGTTATCTCCAAAGACGGAGTAATGGTGGATCCAAGTAAGATCGAAGCTGTAAGTAACTGGAACAGGCCGAAGAATGCCAGCGAAGTCAGGAGCTTTCTCGGACTTGCAGGCTATTACAGGAAATTTGTAGAAGATTTTTCCAAAATTGCAGCCCCTATGACATGCCTCACCAAAAAGAACAAAAGGTATGAATGGACGGATGACTGCGAGAAGAGTTTCACAGAATTAAAAAGAAGACTGACTAGTGCGCCGATCCTTACTCTTCCGGAATGTGACAAGGGCTTCGATGTGTACAGCGATGCCTCTATAATAGGATTGGGAGCTGTACTCATGCAAGACGGCAAGGTCATCGCCTACGCCTCTAGACAACTTAAAGAGCATGAAAAGAATTACTCCACCCATGACCTAGAACTAGCAGTTGTGGTCTTTGCGCTCAAAACATGGAGACATTATTTATATGGAGCTCAGTGTAAGATTTACACCGACCACCAGAGTCTGAAATACTTTTTCACACAAAAAGACCTGAATATGAGACAACGTAGATGGCTCGAACTAGTCAAGGACTATGACTGCGAGATCTTTTATCATCCAGGAAGGGCGAACAAAGTGGCTGATGCACTCAGCAGGAAGTCTTGTGCCAGCTGATGTCGCTATTTTAAAGTTCGAGGACAAACTTTCTATGAGGTATGGGGTACTGTAACACCCACGAACTGCTTAGGCTAAGTATGTGAAGATTTTCTCTTAAGAATAAAACAAGATATGATGGAAAAAATATATATATATATGTATATAAAAAGAATTGGTCAAGGATTGAACCTTGAACCTTCTTAAGCTAAGGATTATGGAATTACCACTAGACCATCATGAGTTATTGTTAAATAGAGAATGGATATTATAGACAAAGATAAAACCATGATTAAGAGAAGGAAGCAAGAAAACATCAAGTAGCTTCCTTCCTCCTTCTCTTGATTAAGAAGAAAACAAGAAAAAGATAAATTGTCTTCTTCTCCTTCTTTTTCATTTTCGTGGATGACAAGAGAGGAGAGGAGAGGAAGTAGGGGGATGAATGAAGACATTTCTTCATCATTAAGAGAATAAAAGATGACTTAAGAAGAGGGAAAAGCAAAGCCTCTTTTTGCTTCTTACTTCCACCTAGCATAAGAGGGAAAATCAAGAAGGGACTTCATTTTTTCTTCCCTTCCCTCACATTGCCGTGACCTAGAGCATCCTCTCTTCTTTCCCGAAAATACAACTAAGGTTTTCTACCTAAGGAAACCAAACCACAAGAAGGAACCCTCAAGATCTACCTCTCACGAGCAAGAGAAACAAAAAGGAGCACTAGGAGGAGAAGCTCTCTTCTTTCTTTTCACAAAGGGTACCTTCTCTTAGGAAAAAGACCAAGCAAGAGGAAGTGAGTATCCCCTCACCTGTGGTACAAGTGGTTATATGATTTTTTTTCGGGTTTATATGAATTTATAACCTAGAGTTTCCTTTAGAAATTTCGGTTAGGATACTTGTAAAGTTCATGGAAGCTTAAAACCAAAACCAATATGTTTAAGTTTTTCCTCATGATATGTTATGAATATGACCTTGATATTTCATGCTTGTATAAGGCTTGGAGTTAGGTGATACTCTACCTTAGGGTTCGGCCATGAAGAGGCTTAAAACCTAGGGAAGCTCAATTAAAAAACTAACATGCCTATGATCACTTCTATGATGTATTATGAATATTTTCCTTGATGTTTTTACATGTATGTTGTTAAGAACTAGTAGGACCCTACCCTAAGTTTTCGGTCATGAAGGGATTTAATACCCTAAGGAGGCTCAACCACAAATCTAGCTTGCTTATGTTTTACCTTATGAAAAGATATGGAAAGTAACATAAAGCCCTTGAGATTCATGTTGCTTAGGGTTAGGTTTTTCACATGATAAACTTTCGGCCAACCTAAAATGTAAGGCTTAGGCAAGTCTAAATTCAACCCTAACATGTTTATGTTCCTCCCCATGATATGCCATGAAATTCATAAGGTACTCACATGCTTGTAAGTTCTAGAAGAGGTATCAAGTATGAAGTTTTTCCATAATATATTGTGAATGTGCTATTGATGTTTTATACTTGTATGTTGCTTAGAACTAGTAGGACCTTACCTTAAGGTTTCAGCCATTAAGGGATTTAATACCTTAAGGAAGCTCAACTTCAAATCTAGATTGCTTATGTTTTATTCTATGAAAAGATATGAAGATAACATAATGCACTTGAGATTTCATGTTGCTTAGGGTTAGGGTTTTCATGATGAACTTTCGGCCAACATGAAATGTAGGGCTTAGGAAAGCCTAAATTCAACCCTAACATGTTTATGTTTTTCTCTATGATATGCTATGAAATTTATAGGGTACTCATATGCTTAGAATCTATGCTTTTGTAGCATTCGGCCACTTACACTTGGTGAACTTAGGAAGCTTGAACTTTAACCTAATATGCTCATGTGAATGCCTATGATAAATACATGGAAATTGATTATGATTTACATATTTACATGCTATTGTAACCAAGTTTTGGACCATGTATGTTTCGGCCAAGATGGATTTAAAAACCTAGGAAGCATAGAACCTAAATCAAATATGCTTATGATGTTCCTTATGTTAAATGTTATAGAAATGAATGTGGGTTCATATGCTTGTATGATTTCATGAAACCTAAATGAGCCTATGCATGTTTCGGCCATCCTTATGTTGGGTTTTTCGGGCCGCGAAAACCGCTTTTTCGCGTCGGGAAAACCCCGAATCTCCCATGCCATTGGATCTCGTGCGAAGAAAATTTTTCAAAAACGATACGAGTACGAGTTTACAACTTATATCTACTCCTAGATCTACATGATGAAGAATTATACCTTCGAAGCGCGCCCTTCGCGAATCCCGCTCGTCCAAAATGCCGGATCTCTAGACCGTCAAGCGTACGGTCCTCTAGAAGTATCCGCACGGACAACCTAGGTGGAGAAGACCTAAACAAGGGTGTGCTAGCACCTTGATAGGCTACTGCAAGAAGAGGAGAGGGAGAGAGCAAGAAGAACTCAAGGAGGAAGAAGAAGGAATGAATGAGAGAATATATTCAAAATGAAAGTCATTCTACTCATTCAAGTGGCCGGCCACCATCATGTGTGTAACTCTCCACATTAATGCATTAAGTGTCATTATTGTGAAGCCATTAAAGAGAATGGCTTTGTAACTTCCATGAGGTGGCACCCAATGATGATGTGGAGAAACATCATTAGTCCACATCAATGCCAACTCACCAATGAGGTGGCATAAAGTCAAGTCAAACTTGACTTTTAATCTTCCTCTCAAGTCAAGTCAAACTTGACCAAATCTCTTCCATGGTTGATCGAATCCAACCATTTGATTCAAGCCAACTTAATATAATGAATCTAATTCATTTAATTAAATTGATTCAATGAGTCAAAATCTAAATTAGACTCATTGAACACATGAATCAACTTGAGTCGAACTCAAGTTAGCCCAATTAGGATTACTCTTAATCCAATTTGATTCATCAAATGAATCTAATCCTCTTGGTTCATCATATGAACCTAATCTCCATCTAATTGCCCTAAGTGTGTGACCCTATAGGTTCTTGTAATGTTGGCAATGCCCTAAATCCATTTAGGAGCATAAGTAATGAGCGGTATCTAGCAACACATCATTACTACCCAAGTTACAAGAATGTCGAGATCCAACATCACCTTGTGACTACTAATTGTGACTCCACACAATATATGACAAGTGTCCTTCTATCCTAGACATCTAGATTGATTAATGTGAGGCATAGACCGTGTCATCCTCTGACCAATCTAAATCTAGAACTCCAAGTAGACTCACTAAATCAAATGAGCTCAATATTCTATATTGACTCATTTGGGCATGGCCATGCTCTTCGTGGTCTCACTCTATCAAGAATACCGATGTCTCTCCCGTCATATAAGAGGGATAGATCCCATCTACATCACTCACATCCCTCTGCATAATTTGTTATATACCCGGTAATCGCCTTTATAGTCCACCCAGTTACGGGTGACGTTTGACGAAACCAAAGTACATAACTCCTTATGTAGGGATCTATGGTGACTTCAGGTCTAAGGACTAGTAGTCATACTATTAGCCACATGAGAAAGTATATGACACTCATATAACGATCCATGATACTTTCTCATGGCTGGTCATTCAGTATACATTCTCTAATGTATACCAATGTGTCAACTTGATATCTCTATATCCATGACTTGTGAGACCAAGTCATCGAGTTGACCTACATGCTAGTCTTATTACATTAACATTGTCCCTGAATGTTAATACTCGACTAGGAATGATTAAGAGTAGTTTTCCCTATATCATCTCACTATCGGTTCAACTAACCGATTGATATAGGTGAGAACCGTCTACTCAAGGACATTATTATACTTAGTTTATTTGGCACCAATACAAGTAAGTATAATAACCAAAATCCAAATGCCTTTATTTATATAGAATATGATACAATAAGTCCAAAATACAATCGTCAAATGATTGGCTTTAGGGCTCTATCTAACACCTTAGTGGGTTGAGAATTTAGACTAAGATATGACTCAATGTGTACTTCCCTTGCCATGATATGAATTAGGAGAAGTTAACTTGTGATCCATGCATGATCAGGTTTCTTTTTCCTTCCATGATATATTATGTTGCTTGTTTACATATGCTTATGAACCATGCATGAGAATGATACCGAAAATGGCTATGCGCCCAAATATGATGGCTATGTGCCCAAATATGGTGGCTATGTGCCCAAAGACAAGTATGATGACTATGTGCCCAAGTATGCATGGCTATGTGCCCATTTATGCATACCTTATAATGACATGAATGACATGAACATGATATGCTATGAATGACATGAATGTGATATGATATGAATGACATGAACATGATATGCTATGAATGACATGAACATGATATGCTATGAATGACATGAACTTGATATGCTATGAATGACAAGAATAAGATATGCTATGAATGACATGAATATGTTATGAAAAGATAGAGATATGATATGACATGTATTTTACTTTGAATGGCTTGTACCTAAAGGGTGGGCTCTTTAAGTGCCCCTAGGTCGAATTACGGGCCTAGTAAAGGGTGGGCTCCTTACGTGCCCCTAGGCCGAGCTACGGGCCTAGTTTCCTAGTAGGTTCAAGACTAGCTACCTTGGGTCTACTTAGGATGCGCGCATTATGTATGTATGTGGTACTAAGCCGGGCCCCTTTCATGTTGAGATTATTTTCAAGTACTATATGATATTGTTTTAAGACATCTCACACATGACATAAATCATGTTTTGAAAGGCATATTGCACATGACATTTCCCATGTTTTAAAGGACATCTTGCATCCATGCTTACGATATGATGAAAATAATGCTTACAGATATGCTATGATATGATGCCTTGATGTTATGAAAAGAAATGTCATGATGATTTCACTTATGCTCTGATGTACCTCCATGTTATGATATGATTTATACCATGATATGATGATTTCTTATGTTGAGATATGATTACCATGATATGATGATTTCTTATGTATGATATGATTTATACCATGATTTGATGATTTCTTATGTTGAGATATGATTACCATGATATGATGATTTCTTATGTTATGATATGGCTTATACCATGATATGATGATTTCTTATGTCATGATAAGATTTATGCCATAATATGTTGTTTACCTTACATTATATTATTATTAAGATTCATGCCATGATATGATATGTGTTAATTACCAGATGATATAAGTGCCATTTATTCTATAATGTATGATATGATGATGTTACATGATACGTTGGTTTTGTGAGTAGGAAAGGATCTCACTAAGCCTTGAGTGCTTACAGATACTTTTCCTTGTACCACAGATAAAGGTAAAGAATGGATAAACTTGAGGCGCAGCAGGAAGGGGCAAGAGATGTGTGATGGTGACTTGGCTAAAGAAATAAAATGACCTGCTTAAGTGAACTTATGAATAAAACGTTATGTTATATTGATGTCTTTCATGATTTCGTATGCATGTGTTAGAAATGAATACTATGACTATTTAAGTTGAACTATGTTATTTCATACTCATATGTTTAGTATGTTACTCTATGCTTACAAACATAGATATGCTTCCGCTGTATATATGTATGAATGTCTAAGTTTACTAAGTCTAAGGGTAAGAAAGTAACCCCGCCCTCACTAGGCAGGAGTGCTAAAAGGGGCGGGCGTTACAAAAGCCACCTTGCTGATGTGCGTAGATTATATAGTCTTTTATGCATGTTTTTACACACATTTACATACTTTGAGCAAGCTTGATCTATGCATTTTTATACTTCCAGCTTTCTTTTTAGCATATTTACTCTTTTGGTTCGGAGATATGCTTTTTGTGCATTTTCTATACACAGGAGTCGAAATTGGTGAAGATTATGCGTCCCCGGGTAAGCTTGGAAGTAATTGAAGGGAGAGATCATCAGGTCGTGTACCACACATGGCCGTGTAGTCTTAACAAGAAGAGAAGAGGACATGGCCGTGTGAATCTCACATGGCCGTGTCTTGATTTGAAGAAATCAGAGCAGATGCCTTACATGGCCGTGTGGATCTACACGGCCGTGTGAGGTTTCCAGAGGCCAAGCAGGTGGTGGTCGTGTGCTCTACAAGGCCGTGTGAGGTTTCCAGAGGCCAAGCAGGTGGTGGTCGTGTGCACCACACGGCCGTGTAGCATTTCCAGAGAGCAGAAGGGTCCTGGCCGTGTGGAGTCACACGGCCGTGCAGCTTTGGCAGAGAAGGAACTGGACATGGCCGTGTGAATCTCACACGGCCGTGTCGAGGGGCCGTGTGGCGCCCGATTGCCTCCTCTATTTAAACCTTCCTTCATGAATTGAAAGGGGATCTCTCCCCCTTTGGGAGAAGACAAGATTTGGTGGTTTCCTCCCATTCTTGGGAGGATTTCTGGGCGATTCTAAGGGAGATCTTGACGATTTCGACTCCGGAGCGAGGATTGGATCCGAATACGAGGCTTCTTCATAGATAAGTTTTCTTTTTCCCCCTCTTCTTGGTTTCTTGGATTGGGGATTTAAGAAATGCTTGTAATCTTGATTTCTTGGGATTTTCTTCCTCGATTCATGGAGTAGATCTTGTATTCTAGGATTAAGGGAGTATTTGTATGATGGATTGATGTAATCTCTTATGGATTTGCCATTTGTCTTGTTTCAATAACATTGTCTTGCTTGTATCGATTAGATCTTGAATGATTAATGGTGATTTGTGCTTAATTCTCATTCTTGATTGATTGTTTGGATTTCTTGTGGACTTTGTAGAGATAAACTCTCACTCGATCATCCGAGGGATCCACGTGACAGTTGCAAGCCCGTGTAAGGACGTTTGAGAAATAATCTTGAAGAGGAAATAGGAATATTCAAGAGAGTAGGATGGATTTCGTGATTAGTTTCTTGTATCTTGATAGATTAATAAGTTGTGGGCTTCTATGTTGATATCTGAGGAAGGCATAGTAATAGGTGCGCTTCTGTGTAAGGACAACGTAGGTTCACATCTAATTGATTATATTTAGATACATTTCTCGGTCCTTAGCCGGTTATCTATTGCAAGAGAGAACCGACAACTTTCTACAAGTGTTTGACAATTGAGGGAAAAGAATTGGTGAACCATTTACATTCAAGAAATCTTACAAAGAAACCGAAGCTCCTAGAATCTCCTTTATCATAACCCAAAACACTAAACTCTTGTTTGTTGATCTTTAATATTAGATTTGTTTACCCTTACTTTGCATTTGAAACAATTGGATAGTTGTTTAGCTAATTCGCATTGAGACATTTCTAGTGCTTATTCCAGTCCCTATGGATACGATAATCTTTTATATTACTTGCGACATTTCCGTACACTTGCGGAGCGTTACAAGTTTTTGGCGCCGTTGCCGGGGACTGCGCTATAACATTAGGAATTATCAATTGAGTTAGACTAAACATAACTTTTCTTTCTTTCTTTACATTTTCATAGTTGTAACTTTAGAATTCTGTTTCTATAAGCTTTTCTTTTCTTGAATAACATTCTTGACAATTCTTTTTGTTGCGATTCTAATTCTAATTCTAACTTTGCATTCTTGATTTCTAGCACTCTAATCTAACTTTTCTCTGTTTTCTCTTTTGATCTAGTTTCTTTCTTCTTTTCTTTTGTAAACATATCTTGCAATCTTTAGCATATGAATTATTCTAGATATTCTTCTTTTTCCTTTTATCTTTTCTTTCTTGTTTTCATTATGCATTTTCTTTCTTGCAATTTAAATTCTGCATTTGCTTTCTTTCTTTTCATATTGCATTTTATTTCTTGTTTTTGATTCTTGATAATTTTCTTTTTCTCCTTGAATATCCATGAGCACTAACATGTCAAGCAAGCCCATGAGAAATTTTTCTACACCCTTTTCTGCAAGATTTTTATCTCCCATTGTGCAACCTCAAATTGAAGCAGAAAGTTTCCAACTAGACCCAGAGATAATTTTCATGATACAAGGTCACAAATTTGGAGGAGAAGTATCAGAAAGTCCTTATCTATATCTTGAAACATTTTTAAAGATTTGTGATTTGGTGAAATGTGAAGGAGTATCAGCAGATGCAGTTCGATTGATGACATTTCTTTTCAGTATCAAGGATAAAGCAAGGACTTGGCTATATTCTCTCTGTCCTCAAAGCATCACAAGTTGGGAACAATTGGAGAAGCAATTTCTGAATCATTTTTTCCCTCCAAGTAGAACGGTGTATATGAGGAATTGCATAACAAATTTTGCTCAGGCATATGGAGAATCATTATTTGAAGCATGGGATAGATTCAAGAGTCTTCAAAGATAGTGCCCTCATCATGGTTTTGAAAAATGGTTGATTTTGCACATATTCTATGGGGGAATTTCTTTCTCAGACAAGACTTTATTGGATTCATCAGCTGGAGGTTCTTTTATGGACAAAAGTGTAGATGAAGCTTATTCGTTAATTGAACAAGTGACATTGAACCTCCATGAATGGTCGAACAAAAGTTGGATGGAATTTCCCTCAGATATTCAAGAAGTGAAAGCCATAAATGTAAGAGAGCCTGTCAAACAAAATGAAATTCAACCACCTAAAAATGTTGAAATTCACAAGTCACAGAGTGAGGAGTTCAAACATTTGGGGGCAAAGCTTAATAGTATTGTTTCAAAATGGTTTAAAGAAGATCCCCCTCCTACACAGTCAAGATCCAATGAAAAGTGTGATGATGTTGGGTTGAGAAGTGGCAAAAATCATGAAGAACTTCTGAAGAATGACATGTTTAGAATTGAGGAGAAGAATAATAGAAGATCACAAGAACTCAATTCCATTTCTCTAGGAAGTTCCCAAAGGCCAGAAGTACCTTTCCCTCAACGATTAATCACACCAACATTAGATAAGCAAGTTGGACCTCCTCCAAAAGCTCAAAGGGAATTTGGGAAAAAGGGAGTTCAGTCTTTCCTAGGACCTTCACTAAGGATTCCTTTTCCACAAAGGTTAGTGGGGGTCAATGAAAATAAAGACTTCGGCAAATCCTGTGACACTAATATGGTTGAGTGTAGATTTTTGAATATATATGAAGATGAAGATTTTTCAGATGAGGATTTTATTGATAATGTAGTGGTAAATAAGTTTTCAGATCTACCTCAAAATTTTATAAGGTGTTATAGTGACATTGAATTTTCAGATGATGAATGTGATGTGGTAGATCAACTTAAAACTGCAAGTGAAGTTATTGATCCTCTTGTTATTGATTCTCCTATTGAGGACATAGATGTTGGTTTATTTTTTGATGTATGTGTTGATGATGATGATATGGAAGAATGTGTAGGGAGCTGTGTTGTGGAAGCAGCATCTCAAGGATCACCACCTTTGTCAAGACAACCCTTAGAGGTTTTAAGAATTGATCATGTTGTGGAACAATGTGTAGAGACTTATACAGAGCTAGTAGAGTCTCAAGAATCACCATCATTGATATCATCAACACCTGAGCTAGAGCCACTACATAATTCTGAAGAAGTCACATTCCATTGTTTAGAACTTTCAGGTACATCTCAACAATGCAAGGTTAGTATTCTTAGTGATCTTTTAGAAAATTTCATAGAGGTACCTATAATTGATTTTGTTGGATGTGATTCATTTTTTGATACATAATCAATTCATACTAATATGGTTCTAGTTCCTTCTTATATTACATTCTTGTGGGAGGTTTGTTTTTCTTTTGGGTGTGTAGGTTTTCAAGAGGCCAATAATTGGAAGCTCATACTGAACCGTCTTCGACCACCCGAAAGAACTTCAAAGAAGATGAAGATGGAGAGAGTGATACTTAAATTTTTAACTCCTTTATTGAAAGCTCCCTCCATAATAAGAACCCTTGGTAGGAAGGTTCTAAAATATCTTACTCCTCCAAGGGTGAGATTTAGATGAATCTAATGTTTGGTCGAGCTAATGACCTTAAACAAGTGCTTCTTGGGAGGCAACCCAAGTTCATTTTCCTTATTTTCTTTTATGTCTTTAGTTCTCTCTTTATAATAAACATGTATCCTCTACTTAATTTTTCTTGTCTATCTTATTGTTGTAGAATTCAAAATTGTGGAGGAATGTGAGTATTGGATGGAGGAGTATCTTTAAAAACATAAATGTCAACCATTTGGAGCTCATCACTTGGTAACTTCTCTTAAAATCTCCTCCACATTGTTTTTAGTTTTCATTGGGACAATGAAAAATTTAAGTCTGGGGGGATGCATTAGATGCATTTGATTTGCTTTGTTTGTTTTTATTTTTGCTTATGTCTTGCATTTTGTTTTGATTTTTTGTGGCATACATCTTGAGAACATCAAAACTTCACTTATATGCTTTCTTGGATTTAAGTGAAATGTTAGCACGATTATTGTCTTGATTCATGATGTTCGAATGATGCTAGTAGTAAACTTTGTGTAGTTCTTTTTTCTATCTTGGGAAGCATTAATAAGCTAAGAATCTTATGGTGATGAGTTCTAGTTTTGGTTCAACCTTAAGGATTTTATCTTCACTACACTTGTGCTTGATGCTTGAATAGTTGATGTCATTGAAATAGTCATGATTCATCTTGTTTGCTTAGTACTTGGTTTCCATGGTGATTTATCAACTTTCATTTTGGTTACTGGATGAGGCTCAAATCATTAAAGCTCATTTGGAAAAATCAAAATATCCCAACATGTGTGCTAAAAGTACATTTGTGAATAAGTTTTGCACAATGCAAACACTTATAAAAAAAAAAAAAAGGATATAAAAAACAGTTGTCATGAGTGGAATCTAGCAAGTCACCCCTTTGAGACCGAGTTAGGTTACTGGGGAAATGACTGCTTAGCTTCCCTTGAGATTGAGCACACCTTTGAGACCTTGGGTTAGTTGAGAAATATGAACCAAGTGAATGGTGAGTAAGTGCCTATCACTGGTTACTTGTCTTTCACTGGAAACATTAGGAATTCAAATTTGATGACGACTTGACTAGGACATGGATTGAAACTTGAAGGGTGTTGAGTTACTTTTACACTGTGCACAAGATTCTTATGCTTGAACCATACTTTACTTGTTTCCATGATCATGCTTGTTAATGAAACTTTTTGATAGAATTAGGAAAGTGCACTAGGTTTTATGAATGTGTTGGAGAACATATGAATTTAGACTGCAGCATTTTGCTTGAGGACAAGCAAAGGTTTAAGTCTGGGGGTGTGATGTGCGTAGATTATATACTCTTTTATGCATGTTTTTACGCACATTTACATACTTTGAGCATGCTTGATCTATGCATTTTTATACTTCCAGCTTTCCTTTTAGCATATTTACTCTTTTGGTTCGGAGATATGCTTTTTGTGCATTTTCTGTACACAGGAGTCGAAATTGGTGAAGATTATGCGTCCTCGGGCAAGCTTGGAAGTAATTGAAGGGAGAGATCATCAGGCCGTGTACCACACATGGTCGTGTAGTCTTAACAGGAAGAGAAGAGGACATGGCCGTGTGAATCTCACATGGCCGTGTCTTGATTTGAAGAAATCAGAGCAGATGCCTTACATGGCCGTGTGGATCTACACGGCCGTGTGAGGTTTCCAGAGGCCAAGCAGGTGGTGGCCGTGTGCTCTACACGGTCGTGTGACGTTTCCAGAGGCCAAGCAGGTGGTGGCCGTGTGCACCACACGGCCGTGTAGCATTTCCAGAGAGCAGAAGGGTCCTGGTCGTGTGGAGTCACACGACCGTGCAGCTTTGGCAGAGAAGGAACTGGACATGGCCGTGTGAATCTCACACGGCCGTGTCGAGGGGCCGTGTGGCGCCCGATTGCCTCCTCTATTTAAACCTTCCTTCATGAATTAAAAGGGGATCTCTCCCCCTTTGGGAGAAGGCAAGATTTGGTGGTTTCCTCCCATTCTTGGGAGGATTTCTGGGTGATTCTAAGGGAGATCTTGACGATTTCGACTCCGGAGCGAGGATTGGATCCGAAGACGAGGCTTCTTCGTAGATAAGTTTTCTCTTTCCCCTTCTTCTTGGTTTCTTGGATTGGGGATTTAAGAAATGCTTGTAATCTTGATTTCTTGGGATTTTCTTCCTCGATTCATGAAGTAGATCTTGTATTCTAGGATTAAGGGAGTATTTGTTTGATGGATTGATGTAATCTCTTATGGATTTGCCATTTGTCTTGTTTCAATGACATTGTCTTGCTTGTATCAATTAGATCTTGAATGCTTAATGGTGATTTGTGCTTAATTCTCATTCTTGATTGATTGTTTGGATTTCTTGTGGACTTTGTAGAGATAAACTCTCACTCGATCATCCGAGGGATCCACGTGACAGGTGCAAGCCCGTGTAAGGACGTTTGAGAGATAATCTTGAAGAGCAAATAGGAATATTCAAGAGAGTAGGATGGATTTCGTGATTAGTTTCTTGTATCTTGATAGATTAATAAGTTGTGGGCTTCTATGTTGATATCCGAGGAAGGCATAGTAATAGGTGCGCTTCTGTGTAAGGACAACGTAGGTTCACATCTAATTGATCATATTTAGATACATTTCTCGGTCCTTAGCCGGTTATCTATTGCAAGAGAGAACCGACAACTTTCTACAAGTGTTTGACAATTGAGGGAAAAGAATTGGTGAACCATTTACATTCAAGAAATCTTACAATGAAACCGAAGCTCCTAGAATCTCCTTTATCATAACCCAAAACACTAAACTCTTGTTTGTTGATTTTTAATATTAGATTTATTTACCCTTACTTTGCATTTGAAACAATTGGATAGTTGTTTAGCAAATTCGCATTGAGACATTTCTAGTGCTTATTCCAGTCCCTGTGGATACGATAATCTTTTATATTACTTGCGACATTTCCGTACACTTGCGGAGCGTAACACTTTCCCTCTTCCTCACCTAATTACTTGGTGATTGGAAGACCTAGTAATGGAGAGGAGTCTGTCGGTACTTGATTGGGGTAAGGTAATGCTTAGAAATGGATTAGTAGTGATCGATTTTCTATTCTGTGTATTGGGAAGTGGAGATTTGATGTTTGGTTGGTCCTTGTAGCTTCAGCCAGCACTGCTCATTGGTGATCCACAGTTCTGTCTATCATTTCCGATAGCCATTTTTGGGTTTTTCGGGCCGCAAAAACTGCTTTTTCGCGTCGCGGAAACCCCGAAACTCCCTAGCCAACAGATCCGTGTGAAGAGTATAGAACAAAAATTTTACATGTACGAGTTTACTAACTAGATCTACTCTTAGATCTATATGTTTAGAAAATTACACTTGATACATGCCCTTTTCGAATCCCGCTCGTCCAAGGAAGTGTCGGATCTCAAGATTGTCAACCTAGACAATCCTCTAGAAGTATCCACACGAACAAGATGTGTTCTCTAACACACAAGGATGGAGAAGAGAACACCACAAGTGTGCTAGCACTTCTTGATGCTCTCGGATGGGATTGGAAGAAGAAGAAAGGAAAAGAAGAGAACACACTCCTCTAAAAATCTCTATGTGACTTTCACTAACCTTTCTTCTTGGATTAGACTCACTCTCCTTTCTTCTCCTTTGCTTGAAACCCACAACCAAGAGAAGAGAAGGAGCAAAAAGAGAGCTTGAGGAAGAGGATGAAGTGAATGTGAGTGAATGAAAAATTCATTCTCATTTAAAACCAAAAAGGTAACCCCCATTCTCATTAAATGTGGCCATTAAAGAGAATAGATTTGTAACCCCCATGAGGTGGCACACTTTGATGATGTGGCACATCATCATTAGTCCTCCTAATGCCAAATCACTAATGATGTGGCAAATAGTCAAGTCAAACTTGACTCTTCCTCTTCCTCTCAAGTTAAGTCAAACTTGACTTAATCTCTCTCATGGTTGATCTAATCCAACCATTTAATTCAAGTCAATTTAATATAATGAATCTAATTCATTTAATTAAATTGATTCAATGAGTCATAATCTAAATTAGACTCATTGAACATAAGAATCAACTTGAGTCCAACTCAATTAGCCCAATTAGGATTACTCTTAATCCAATTTGATTCATCACATGAATCTAATCCTCTTGGTTCATCATATGAACCTAATCTCCATCCACTTGTTCTTTGTGTGTGACCTAATAGGTTCTTGTAACGTTGGCAATGCCCCTAAACCCATTTTGGACCATAAGTAATGAGCGGTATCTAGCAATACATCATTACTACCCAAGTTACAAGAATGTTGAGATCCAACATCACCATGTGACTACTAATTGTGACTCCTCACAATATATGACAAGTGTCCTTCTATCCTAGACATCTAGATTGATCAATGTGAGGCATAGACCATGTCATCCTCTAATCAATCTAAATCTTGAACTCCAAGTAGAGTCACTCGATCAAATGAGCTCAATATCTCATATTGACTCATTTGGGAATGGTCATGCACTTCGTGGTCTCACTCTATCAAGAATATCGATGTCGCTCCCGTCATATAGGAGGGATATATCCCATCTACATCACTCACATCCCTCCGCATAATTTATTACATACCCAGTAATCGCCTTTTTAGTCCACCCAGTTACGGGTGACGTTTGACGAAACTAAAGTACATAACTCCTTATGTAGGGAACCATGGTGACTTCATGTCTAAGGACTAGTAGTCATACTAATAGCCACATGAGAAAGTATATGGCACTCATATAACGATCCATGATACTTTCTCATGGCGGGTCATTCAGTATACATTCTCTAATGCATACCCATGTGTCAACTTGATATCTCTATATCCATGACTTGTGAGATCAAGTCGTCAAGTTGACCTACATGTTAGTCTTATTGCATTAACATTGTCCCTGAATGTTAATTCTCGACTAGGAATGATTAAGAGTAGTGTTCCCTATATCATCTCACTATCGATTCAACCAATCGATTGATATAGGTAAGAACCTTCTACTCAAGGACGTTATTATACTTAGTTTATTTGGGACCAATACAAGTAAGTATAATAACCAAAAACCAAATGCCTTTATTTATATAGAATATGATACAACAAGTCCATAATACAATCATCAAATGATTGGCTCTAGGGCTCTAGCTAACAATCTCCCACTAGCACTAGTGCCAATCAGTGTAGGCTCTAAGCCCCAATGACCTAGCGTGACCATCATGCTTCCTCTGTGCCAAAGCCTTGGTGAAGGGATCTGCGATGTTAGCCTTTGTGGGTACTCTACAAATCTTCACATCTCCTCTCTCGATAATCTCTCGAATGAGATGGAAGCGTCGTAGTATGTGTTTGGTCCGCTTGTGTGAGCGAGGTTCCTTCGCCTGTGCTATAGATCCATTGTTGTCACAATAGAGCTCAATAGGGTCAGCAATGCTAGGAACCACCCCAAGTTCAGTGACAAACTTGTGAATCCAAACTGCCTCCTTTGCTACCTCTGATGCAGCAATATACTCGGCCTCTGTCGTAGAATCAGCTACTGTGTCCTGCTTCGAACTCTTCCAGCTCACAGCAATATACCCTGACTGCGATCGATAATCATCCTGGTCGGTCTGGAAGCTAGCATCACTGTAACCCTTTACAGCTAGCTCATCATCGCCTCCATATATCAAGAAATATTCTTTAGTTCTTCTTAAGTACTTAAGAATATTCTTGACTGCTATCCAATGACTTTCACCTGGATTTGACTAGTATCTGCTCGTCATGCTCAAAGCATACGAGACATCAGGTCGAGTACATAGCATGGCGTACATGATCGATCCTATGGCTGAGGCATAAGGGATCTGATCCATGCGGTCTCTCTCCTCTCTAGAAGAGGGACCTTGAGTCTTCGAAAGACTCACGCCATGTGACATCGGAAGAAATCCCTTCTTGGAGTTCTGCATGGCATACCGTAGGAGTACCTTGTCAATGTATGTACTCTGACTTAGGCCAAGCAATCTCTTAGATCTATCTCTATAGATCTATATCCCTAGAATGCGGGATGCCTCACCTAAGTCCTTCATTGAGAAACATGTCCCTAGCCAAGTCTTGACTGACTGTAGCAAAGGGATATCTTTCCCAATGAGTAGTATGTCATCCACATACAATATGAGGAAGACAACTATGTCCCCTACAACCTTCTTGTAGACACAAGGTTCATCTTCGTTCTTGATGAAACCAAACTATTTGATTGCATCATCGAATCGAAGATTCCAGCTCCGAGAAGCTTGCTTTAGTCCATAAATGGACCTATGCAAATTGCATACTCTGCTAGTATGCTTTGGATCTACAAAACCCTCAGGTTGTGTCATGTACACATCCTCGAGTAGGTTTCCATTCAGAAACGCGGTTTTGACATCCATCTATCAGATCTCGTAATCGTGGTAAGCTGCAATAGCAAGTATGATCCGAATGGACTTAAACATCGCTACTGGAGAAAAGGTTTCATCATAGTCAATACCATGAATCTGCTTGAAACCTTTAGCTACCAAGCGACCCTTATTGATAAGTCCATCCACGTCAGTCTTTCTCTTAAAGACACACTTACACCCTATGGGTTTTACCCCTTCAGGTGGATCAACTAAAGTCCATACTTGGTTGGTGTACATGGATTCCATTTCGGATCTCATAGCCTCTAGCCATTTCTCGAAATCTGGTCTCATCACAGCTTCCTGATAGGTGATAGGCCCATCCTCTATGTGCACAACGTCATCATGGTCAGACAAGAGAAATGAGTATCTCTCAGGCTGACGACGTACCCTATCAGACCTGTGAAGAGGTAGGTCTACTTGAACTGGTTGTTGTTCCTCAACTCTTTGTGGAACAACATCATCCACAACACTTTGTGGTTCCAGTTCAACTTCCACCGAGGCTTCAGTGCTTGGATCCGCATCTTGAACTTCTTCAAGATCGAATGTACTCCCACTAGTCTTTCTAGAAACAAAGTCCCTTTCTAGAAAGACCCTAGTTTTTGCCACAACTATCTTGTGCTGACTGGGAATGTAGAAGTAATATCCCTTAGTTTTCTTGGGATATCCTATAAAGTAACACTTGTCGGATTTGGGTCCTAATTTATCTGAGACTTGACATCTAACGTAAGCCTCACAACCCTAAATCCTTATGAAAGACACCTGGGCATCTCTCCCAGTCCATATCCTATATGGTGTCTTTATCATGGCCTTAGATGGAACTCGGTTGAGTATAAAAGCTGCCGTGTCTAGAGCATAGCTCCAAAGGAATGTCGGAAGATCTGTGTGACTCATCATAGACCGTACCATATCTAATAAGGTACGATTCCTCCTTTCGGATACACCATTCCACTGTGGTGTTCCAGGAGGAGTGAATTGAGATAGGATCCCACACTCATCTAGATAGTCACAAAACTCATGGCTAAGGTATTCTCCACCTCGATCTGATCGAAGTATCTTAATACTCTTGCCAAGCTGGTTCTGTACTTCATTCTTGAATTCTTTGAACCTTTCAAAGGATTCAGATTTATGTGTCATCAAGTACACATAACCATATCTACTGAAGTCATCAGTAAATGTGATGAAGCACCTATAACCACCTCTAGCTGCGACATTGAAAGGGCCACATACATCACTATGTATAAGTCCTAACAAATCAGTCGCTCTCTCGCTGTGCCCACTAAAGGGAGTCTTGGTCATCTTGCCTCGTAGGCATGACTCGCATATCTCATATGATTGAAAATCAAATGAGTCCAACAAACCATCCTTATGGAGCTGGGATAAGCGCTTGTCATTTATATGACCTAAGTGACAGTGCCAGAGGTAGGTTTGGTTCATATCATTTGACTTGAACCTCTTGGTATTTATGTTATAGATAGGGCTCTCAAGGTCTAGAATATAGAGTCCGTTCATCAGAGGTGCACTACAATAGAACATATCGTTTAAATAGACGGAACAACATTTCTTCTTTATTGTAAACGAAAATCCTTTCTTGTCCAAATAAGAAACTGAAATTATGTTCTTAGTCAAGGCAGGCACATAACAATAATCATCTAATTCTAGTACAAGCCCAGAGGTTAGAGATAGATAGGAAGTTCTTACAGCAATAGCAGTAACCCATGCTCCATTGCCTACTCGTAGGTCTACCTCACCCTTCGTCAATGCCCTGCTATTTCTTAGCGCTTGTACATTAGTACAAATGTGCGAAGCGCATCCGGTATCCAATACCCACGATGAAGAAATAGAGAGGTTGACTTCTATAACATGTATACCTGAAGTAGAAATCTTATTTCTCTTCTTCTTAAGATCTTCCAGGTATTCTTTGGAGTTCCTCTTCCAGTGCCTTGCTTGTCCTTGATATACGTGACAAAGATGTTCAACCATATCGTAAGCGCCCATCAACTCATGTTGCTTCTGAAGCTCAGAGTTCATGGTCGCGAGCATAAGACAGGACACATCTAATGCGTCATCTTAATGCTTCTTGTAAGCATCTCGGTCTGCTCGCGTGGCAGTGGCAGGAGGAGCCTCCGGAATGGGCTGCTCCAGAACATACAGTTTACATTCTTGGGTGAGAACTATTCTCAGGTTCCTGTACCAGTCCAGGAAATTTACTCCGTTGAGCTTGTCCTTCTTAAAGACAGAACGTAGAGAGAAGTTGTTCGTGTTTGACGTCATGAAAATTCTACAACAGAAATAAATGCATAAATAAATATCATATTCTTTTTAAATCATTTAATTAGGCCTTTAACTAAATGATGCTCCCACTAAATTCTATAATTCATATGGGACAAGATCCATATCATACTAACCCTTGAGTTAGCTTTGGCTAATACGCCCAAGACTTAGTATGATCGGTAGGTAACTAATTACCAATTACATCTCTATGCAACTCTTGTTTATAGGATCAAAATCCGCATTTATATTAAAACTCGAGTTTGCTTTGGCTAATACACCCAAGAGGTAATATAAACGTGATTTTGACCTATCTACCAACCATTGGATAATGCCTATAGTTAAACTTGATTCAATTGAGTTAACTAGTTACTCAATCTAATTGAGTTGTACTCACCCATGCGTTGATAGGCGGGACCAAGATTGTCCCTCCGTACCCTACCAAGATAGTATGTGTTGCTCTGCTTTGGCATATTCAACAACAACATGCGATTGAGGTAGTGGTAGGTATCACGGCATGGTAGGCATTATGAGTTGTCGCGATTTAAATCTAATCTAAACGATGATGCGTATCATATACTCGATAGATCTAATCTAATCGAAGGGTGCATCATGTGCACGACTTAGATCTAATCTAATCGTTGGACACTAATTAATTACTTAATTAACTAGCATGCATCACATACACACAAAAGCAATTAATTAAATAATTTTGTGATTATGTCATGGCCCTACTACGATCTTCTCAAGCCAATGAGAAGATCGGATGGTCAACCTAAGGTCAATAGCTTCTCAAGCGCCTTCCTTTTGACCACCTTGTGTTGCTCGCGCCTTCCTCGTAACTCCGTCTTGAGTGGACCTTCCACCGCTTCAAAATTTACATTACATTTTGAAACTCGAGTTACATTCGAGTCTAAATCTAATTTACAACCATAATATAAATAGGGAGGCACGATGCGCAGGTCGCGTATCAAATACAGCACACACAAACACATGACGGCACGCAGGCCGTATTATAAATTACAACACAAATCCAATCATATTAGGTCTTTTTGGGCCATGACTATCACAAAAATAATATATAATTCTAAATTATATATTTTTTCATAATTTTATATAATTTTTCATAATTTTTACAATTTTTATGAGAAAATTTTTCCCGACGGTCCCGATTAGCGATTTCGGGCGCAATCGCGGAGCAAATCCCCTTGCGGGGTTAGGGGCAGTACCCCTACCCGCGATCTAACCATCGCGAGTTGCTCCTAAGAGATCCTACAGCTCCTTAGCCCGCTGTCCCAAAAAGTTTTGGGTCGAAACATTGTCGTAACGAAAAAATCTTCTCGGTAGTCGAAGCCTACAAGTGTCTAAACACTTGTGCTTCGCTTCTACGAGAAAAATACCCTTTAAAACTATAAAAATCATGAAATTACATAAATTCAAAGAATGTTTATTTTTCATAAAAACCAAAATAAACTCGTACACGCCTTCGCAGGTGGCTCTGATACAACTGTTGAGTTTTTCAGGCCGCGAAAATTACTTTTTCGCGTCGCGGAAACCCCGAAACTCCCTAGCCAACGGATCCGTGTGAAGAGTATAGAACAAAAATTTTACATGTACGAGTTTACTAACTAGATCTACTCTTAGATCTATATGTTTAGAAAATTACCCTTGATGCGTGCCCTTTTCGAATCCCGCTCGTCCAAGGAAGTGTCGGATCTCAAGATTGTCAACGTAGACAATCCTCTAGAAGTATCCACACGAACGAGATGTGTTCTCTACCACACAAGGATGGAGAAGAGAACACCACAAGTGTGCTAGCACTTCTTGATGCTCTCGGATGGGATTGGAAGAAGAAGAAAGGAAAAGAAGAGAACACACTCCTCTAAAAATCTCTATGTGACTTTCACTAACCTTTCTTCTTGGATTAGACTCACTCTCCTTTCTTCTCCTTTGCTTGAAACCCACAACCAAGAGAAGAGAAGGAGCAAAAAGAGAGCTTGAGGAAGAGGATGAAGTGAATGTGAGTGAATGAAAAATTCATTCTCATTTAAAACCAAAAAGGTAACCCCCATTCTCATTAAATGTGGCCATTAAAGAGAATAGATTTGTAACCCCCATGAGGTGGCACACTTTGATGATGTGGCACATCATCATTAGTCCTCCTAATGCCAAATCACTAATGATGTGGCAAATAGTCAAGTCAAACTTGACTCTTCCTCTTCCTCTCAAGTTAAGTCAAACTTGACTTAATCTCTCTCATGGTTGATCTAATCCAACCATTTAATTCAAGTCAATTTAATATAATGAATCTAATTCATTTAATTAAATTGATTCAATGAGTCATAATCTAAATTAGACTCATTGAACATAAGAATCAACTTGAGTCCAACTCAATTAGCCCAATTAGGATTACTCTTAATCCAATTTGATTCATCACATGAATCTAATCCTCTTGGTTCATCATATGAACCTAATCTCCATCCACTTGTTCTTTGTGTGTGACCTAATAGGTTCTTGTAACGTTGGCAATGCCCCTAAACCCATTTTGGACCATAAGTAATGAGCGGTATCTAGCAATACATCATTACTACCCAAGTTACAAGAATGTTGAGATCCAACATCACCATGTGACTACTAATTGTGACTCCTCACAATATATGACAAGTGTCCTTCTATCCTAGACATCTAGATTGATCAATGTGAGGCATATACCATGTCATCCTCTAATCAATCTAAATCTTGAACTCCAAGAAGACTCACTCAATCAAATGAGCTCAATATCTCATATTGACTCATTTGGGCATGTCCATGCACTTCGTGGTCTCACTCTATCAAGAATATCGATGTCGCTCCCGTCATATAGGAGGGATAGATCTCATCTACATCACTCACATCCCTCTGCATAATTTGTTACATACCTAGTAATCGCCTTTATAGTCCACCCAGTTATGGGTGACGTTTGACGAAACTAAAGTACATAACTCCTTATGTAGGGAACCATGGTGACTTCATGTCTAAGGACTAGTAGTCATACTAATAGCCACATGAAAAAGTATATGACACCCATATAACGATCCATGATACTTTCCCATGGCGGGTCATTCAGTATACATTCTATAATGCATACCCATGTGTCAACTTGATATCTCTATATCCATGACTTGTGAGATCAAGTCATCGAGTGAATCTACATGCTAGTCTTATTGTATTAACATTGTCCCTGAATGTTAATACTCGACTAGGAATGATTAAGAGTAGTGTTCCTTATATCATCTCACTATCGATTCAACCAATCGATTGATGTAGGTAAGAACCTTCTACTCAAGGATGTTATTAATTATACTTAGTTTATTTGGCACCAATACAAGTAAGTATAATAACCAAAAACCAAATACCTTTTTTTATATAGAATATGATACAACAAGTCCATAATATAATCATCAAATGATTGGCTGTAGGGCTATAGCTAACACCATTTCCCCTGACCATGCGTCCACAGAGGAGGCTTCGTATTAGGGTGAGTTTTGAAGTTGATTTCATGTTTACATTGGATGTGAATAGTGTGATGTGGGTTGAATTGATTATGGGTTGGATTAATTGAGGTGGATGAATTATGTAGGGTTGATTCATGATGTTTAGTAGATGGTATAATGGACTATAGAAATTGATTAAGTTGTATTTGATGAATTAATGGATTGTAGATTATGATTGGAAAGATTAAAGGATTTATGGATGATTTGATTAGGTTTTTCTTAATTGTTTGAGTTGGGATTTAGTTTAATTATACATCATATGATTTGTAAGACTTTGATTCAAGATGAGAGTCTCGACATGGGATTGTTTAGCATATTCGACTGATAAAGGTGGGTACTTCTTACTTTTATTCTTTAGTATTTTAACTTTAGTGCATGAGCTATATCCAGATAGTTACTGTATTTACCTTGACTTCATTCATATTTTTCTTGAGCTTGATGGTTCTCTTTTTGATATTTGAGATGATCGGATCCATATCTATACAGTCTCTCGTTGTAATCCATGATATTTAGCAGATACTAGATACTATATTTACTTGCTTTGATTATTCTTTATTCACATACCTTATTGAACATGCTGGCTTACTATAGCATATCTAATTTTTGTTTATATATATGATGACTATTACATTTTGTGCATCATATCATTGCATGCATACCAATGACTATGTCTCCCTTGTAGATGAGTGAGTCATTGGTCAACGCCGAACACTTGGCCACTCATGGGTAGTGGTAACTGGAGAAAATGTCACTTGTCCTATCGTGCCCCCACTTGGACACTCATGGGTAGTGGTAGCTGGAGTTGTGAGTAGTAGGGACCCTATTGGTACGTAGCTAGTTAGCTACTATTTACCTGCCCACTCGGCCACTCGAGAGTAGTGGCAGCTGGAGTGAGTAAAGTTGTCATCGATCTGACCTCTCGACCATACAAGGGTCGTGGTGTAGAGGGGTGGGTGAGGTGATCATCCATGCATACAATTTTTTTATTATACTTGTTTATGTTGTTGATTGCTTACTTATGCTATTATTCTATTGTATTCATGTGATATGCTTACATATGTTGAGTTATATACCTGTTGCTTGTGTTAGATACTATCTTACTTATTGGTAGTATGTATATACCTCACATGTTACCATTGTAGTTATAAGCAGTACTATTGCAGTTCCTCACTACCCATGACTTTTTATTACTAGCTTAGTATATGGATTCAGGTATAGACATTAATTATGTTACCTCCATAGTTCATGATACTTTTTCCCTATGAGACTATATACCTTTGCCTCTCTCTATGTATATTATGTTGGGTTTTTCGGGCCGCGAAAACCGCTTTTCGCGTCGCGGAAACCCCGAATAACCCAAGGCCAACGGATCCGTGCAAGGAAAAACAAAAACAAATACGAGTACGAATTTGAAAAACCTTTTAGATCTACTCCTAGATCTATGTGTTAAGAATATACCTTGAAGCGTGCCCTTTCTAGTTCCCGCTCGTCCAAGAAGTTGCCGGATCTCTAGACCGTCAAGCGTCGGTCCTCTAGAAGTATCCACACGAACAATTCTTGATGGAGAAAACCTAAACAAAGGTGTGCTAGCACCTTGATAGGTCACGGCAAGGAAGAGGAGGGAGAGCAAGGAGAGAACACAAGGAAGAAGAAGGAGTTACACCACTTGAATGGAAAAATGAATTCCCACACCAACACAAAGTGGCCGGCCACTCTAAAAAAAAACTCCTAAATTAATTGCATTAATTGCAATTAATATGAAGCCATTAAAGAGAATGGCTTTGTAACTTCCATGAGGTGGCACCCATGATGATGTGGAACATCATTATTGGTCCACCTAATGCCAACTCACCAATGAGGTGGCAAAAAGTCAAGTCAAAATTGACCTTTGGTCTTCCTTCTCAAGTCAAGTCAAACTTGACTCAATCTCTACCATGGTTGATCTAATCTAACCATTTGATTCGAGCCAACTTAATATAATGAATCTAATTCATTAAATTAAATTGATTCAATGAGTCAAAATCTAAATTAGACTCATTGAACACATGAATCAACTTGAGTCGAACTCAAGTTAGCCCAATTAGGATTACTCTTAATCCAATTTGATTCATCAAATGAATCTAATCCTCTTGGTTCATCATATGAACTTAATCTCCATCTAATTGTCCTAAGTGTGTGACCCTATAGGTTCTTGTAACGTTGGCAATGCCCTAAACCCATTTAGGAGCATAAGTAATGAGCGGTATCTAGCAACACATCATTACTACCAAAGTTACAAGAATGTCGAGATCCGACATCACCTTGTGACTACTAATTGTGACTCCTCACAATATATGAGACATTGTCCTTCTATCCTAGACATCTAGATTGATCAATATGAGGCATAGACTGTGTCATCCTCTAATCAATCTAAATCTTGAACTCCAAGTAGACTCACTCGATCAAATGAGCTCAACATCTAATGTTGACTCATTTGGGCATGGCCATGCACTTAGTGGTCTCACTCTATCAAGAATATCGATGTCGCTCCCGTCATATGGGAGGGATAGATCCCATCTACATCACTCACATCCCTCTACATAATTCGTTATATACCCAGTAATCGCCTTTATAGTCCACCCAGTTACGGGTGACGTTTAATGAAACCAAAGTACATAACTCCTTATGTAGGGATCCATGGTGACTTCAGGTCTAAGGACTAATAGTCATACTAATAGCCACATGAGAAAGTATATGACACTCATATAACGATCCATGATACTTTCTCATGGCGGGTCATTCAGTATACATCCTCTAATGCATACCCATATGTCAGCTTGATATCTCTATATCCATGACTTGTGAGATCAAGTCATCGAGCTAACCTACATGCTAGTCTTATTGTATTAACATTGTCCTTGAATGTTAATACTCGACTAGGAATGATTTAGAGTAGTGTTCCCTATATCATCTCACTATCGATTCAACCAATCGATTGATATAGGTAAGAACCTTCTACTCAAGGACGTTATTATACTTAGTCTATTTGGCACTAATATAAATAAGTATAATAACCAAACAAATGCCTTTATTAATATACAAGAATATGATACAATGAGTCCATATAATCATCAAATGATTGACTCTAGGGCTCTAACTAACATATTATGCTCATACACTATTTGTCTATTACCTGCTAAGTCCTAGCACTCACCACCTCTTGAACTGATTTTTCTTTTGCTAGAAAACAAGTAGATGATACAAGGACACTTGGAGGATCCTAACTGTCGGTCCCACGTCACATCCAAAAATTTTTTTTAGTTTTATTTCCTGCTTAATTTATGTTTTAGATTTGTGAACTTGGTATTGTAATAAGTCGACGTGGATTTGGAGTTTAGCTTTATGGTTTCTAGTATTTGGTTTGATGATGTTGTGTCAAGCCGAGCTGACTCACAGATTATTGTTGTTGGTGTAGGGAGCACCAGTCAATCAAACCTGTATTTTGATAATGGAAAAGAGTTCAAAGTTAAGGTTACTTATTGTCTAACAAGTGTTAATGAGCTTGCAGGAAAGTTCTAAGTATTCTTAGGTAAAATTTCTTATGGATTCTACGTAGGTGAAAAGTCCTAAGGGGTGGTAACCATAGGTTATGGAAAGTCCTAGTTACAGTTAAGCAATGAAGTCCTAGTCCGAGGGACTCGGCGAAATCTTGGTGGGTCGAGAACTTTGCATGAAATCTTAGAGTCGAGAACTCTAGGTAAAAATCCTAGGGGTCGCGAACCAGGTGAAAGTCTAGACAGATCATGGAGCGGGCGTTCGGTATAAAGTCTTGAAGTCTTGGATGCTAAGCAAAAGTCAGACGGTCTAGAGGACCGATCTGACAAAAGGTAATTTCTCCTTAGAGGAGTAGGTGAGGGCATGTTGTCTGAAGAGGGAACAGTAGGTATTGGTCCAACCAATAGTTTCAGCGAAACTCAAAGTCAGGACCGGACAGTCCGAAGATAGTCAAAACTTATATTTTGTTATATATTATTGTCTGAACTAACTTTGTTTTGTAGGAAAATGAAGTAGCAATATTAGGGGGTCTGGGTGGCCGGGAAGCTCGGGAAGCTTCCACCCTAATGAGGCGCCTAAGCAAGCGACTTAACAGTCAAAGCGCCCGGAGCATGTCCGGGCACTCAGAACGCCAAACTATATCTCATCACCAAGCTGGAGCACGCTGATTGGATGGGTCTACGTCACGGTCTAGGCGCTCGGAAGGAATCAAGGTGCTTGGAACAGCCTATAAAAGCAGCATTCGACCAGAACCTGAAACACAACATTTCAAGCAACTTTCGCTTCTTCGTGCTACTATGAAAACACTTTCTCGATGTTCAAAAGCTGTCTCGACGACCACACGCTAAATATTTAAATTTATGAGTCATCAGTATTCTTTATTTTTTTTAATTACTTGTAGTCATTTAAAATTATACTTGTACTCTTTACAATTGATTAGTAATTTCCCAACGAAAGTACTCTCACGTGCGGGTCTTGGAGTAGGAGTCGCCATAGGTTCTAAACCAAGTAAATCCTAGTGTTTGTGATTGTGTAACGCCCCGGCTCGGGCGGGCCCCACCCGAACCGGGAACGCTACCTGAATTACCTATCGGTTAGATGACTAGCTCCACAGACCACCGGAGGTCCTTTCAGCGTACTTTGTCCTCACTCGCACGCACCCTGGAAAACTTCCCAAGAGGTCACCCATCCTCAGATTTCTCCAAGCCAAGCATGCTTAACTTTGGAGTTCTTAAGTTTGGGCTTCCGAAAAGGAAGGTGCACCTTGGTGATATGGATAGTACCATCTAACCTTTAAGCCATACTTAACCAGAATCTTTAGAACCGGGGTATTACAATCACCCCCACTTAAAGACACAACGTCCTCGTTGTGTAACCACGAATCACACCACAGACAAATCCCAGAATCTCCCTTGCTAGGTGGTGCCCTGGGTGCTCCTGCCACAGGCGCACTCACGGTCGCAAGGTTGCTCTGATACCATCTGTAACGCCCCGGCTCGGGCGGGCCCCACCCGAACCGGGAACGCTGCCTGAATTACCTATCGGTTAGATGACTAGCTCCACAGACCACCGGAGGTCCTTTCAGCGTACTTTGTCCTCACTCGCACGCACCCTGGAAAACTTCCCAAGAGGTCACCCATCCTCAGATTTCTCCAAGCCAAGCACGCTTAACTTTGGAGTTCTTAAGTTTGGGCTTCCGAAAAGGAAGGTGCACCTTGGTGATATGGATAGTACCATCTAACCTTTAAGCCATACTTAACCAGAATCTTTAGAACCGGGGTATTACAGATTGTTTGTTGTGTCTTTATTTTCGCTGCCTTTACTCTCTCCAATTGTTTTTAAACGAACGTGAAAGCCATGAGCACTATTCAGCCCCTCCCCTCTAACACAATGATCTTACAATTGGTATCAGAGCGACGCTGCTCTAAATTAGTGAAACCACCAATCGAGCAGGGGGTTTCTTTTTAAAAAGAAAATTGTATGCCTTTCTTTTTTCCCTCCAATTTTTTTTAAAAAAATTTACTTTCATGTTTTTTACCATTAGTAAGAAGTTGTGAAATATCACGTTTGACAATATTTGACATTATAATTTTTTATTATATTATTATTTTAATTTTATTTTACTTTTTCCTTGAAATTGGTATCATCACCCCCTTTGATTAGATTTCTTTTTTGCAATCGAGTTTTCCATGTCTCGAAGTTGGTGCAAACACCACTCGATTTAAACAATCTCTTTTCATTCGACACTACTAATCCAAGACCATGTCTTAGTACTCTTTTCTCTTTCATTTTTGTGTGCAAGACTCCCTCAAATGAAATACCAAGAAGGATATAACACTGCACGCCCACCACTATTCTCTGGCTAGGATTTTGGCTACTAGAGGAATTGAATGGAGTATCACCTCAAAATGCAAGTCAAAATGTAGATTATCATCTAAACCGGCTTTGCGCTTCCACTCGATGGCACTGGAAAACCACTACAACAAATTTTACTTTTCACAGCACGTCATCAACAGCATACATTTATAGAGCGTTGTTAATAATAGTATCTACAGCACGTCAAATAAAGCACGCTGTAAATACTCTATTATTTTTACAAATAATCAAAAAAATAAACTATTTATAATTTTAATAACGCACTATATCTGCTATTAATACTATAAAACATCCACAGCATGCTGTGCGCTGTTAAAAATATTTTTAACAACATATTTGCAGCGCGCTTTGCGCCATTAAAAATATTTTTAACAGTGCATCGACTGCACGCTACTAAAACCCTTTTTTTAATCTGATCCTTAAATCCTTTGGCTCCTTCATTGTGAGTCTTCGATCCATTTTAGCGGAAGGAGCCGCCCCTTGCCCACGAGCATCTTCATCTTCGTGCCCTAGCCGCCCCTGCCTATGAGCATCTTCATCTTCGTGCCCTAGCCGCCCCCTCCTCGAGCGTCTTCATCTTCGTGCCCTAGCCGACCCCTCCCCGAGTGTCTTCATCTTTGTGCCCTAGATGTCGCCGCCTTCCCCACGAGCGTCTTCTTCTTCAAGCCCTAGGTCGCCGCCCCCTCCCGCAAGCGTCTTCCTCTTTGAGCTCTAGGCCACCACCCCCCTCCTCGCAAGCCTCTTCATCTTTGTGCCTTAGCCGCCCCCTCCCCACAAGCTTCTTCCTCTTCGAGCCCTAACTGCTGCCCCCTTCCTGTGAACCTCTTCCAAACTCGCGGGGGGTCATTTTATTCGCTGTCGTTACCTTGGAGCAAATGATCACATCAAAGGGGTTTAAGTGGAGACGTGGGTACTCACGGTTAGGCTTTTCTGGTAAGAAACCACTGATCATACCTTGAATAATCCCTCTTTGACAGATTCAGTGAGTTAGGGATCAGTGGAGACAACTGGTCTAAAATAGACAAAAACATTGATTGTCAGCTTCTGTTATCGCAACGTCGAGGGAATTGGATCTTGAAAGAGGTTCGATCTTAAACACTTCAATTTAAGTTTTTTTTCTAGTTTCTATGATTTTGTGGTATTTTCAATGTTTTGGGAGGATAATATACATCTTCCGAGTGAAAGTTTGGTCGATTCATGGTTTCTTAAATGTTTCTTTTGTAAAAAAGATTTTTTTTAACCACTGAGCTATTTGCACTTTTACCAAACAACTGCGAGTTGAATTTTGGTATGGTGTTGTGAAATGTGCCTTTGTTCACGATTTTTGGGGTTGTGATCTAGATTAAGATGTATAGGTTCATTTAAAAAAAAACTTTGCAAGTTATTTGCTTACAGTAGAACATAGTGAAAGTCTCATTGTTGTAGCAACTAAGGTACAATTTCTATTGTTATGTAACATTATTACCCATTCCAATCTCTTGAGTTCATGTTCTCTTCAAGTCAATCTTATTGACTTGGTAATCTCATTCAGAATTCAGATGAAACGACAATGACTATGGATATGCACTTTACGGTCAAACAAACTATTTTTATGATCTTTGAATTTGCTGAGAGATCATAATAATGTCAGGTTGAGGCAACATATGTAGAATTATTATCTGTGGTGGTGACCAAAAAAGTGATCATGAGTTGTTCTTATTTTGGTGCTCTGTTTTCCCTAAAAAAAACAACTTAAGCCTACTAAATAGCACACAGTTTACAAATAACATATTTAGTCTTCTAAACATATTCAAACTAGGCACTTCTTGTCACTTGTATAAATGATGTGATTATAGGTCATTTCTAGATTTATTATAGATCACTTAAACATCTTATTAAATTATTTCAATTTTGTTTCACATTAGTGTTTGTATTGTAGCATTAACTCTCCTATTTCTGTGTTTAGGAATTTTATCAGTCATGAATATAAGACAATCAAGTTAGAAGCCTTCTACAGTTGAACTCAATGAAGCATCACTTGAAATACTGATATGAATTTGATATTACAATTGACATTGGTTAAGCATAAGGAATTCATGAACTCTGGTTTTTCATGCATGTAATGCAATTTCCCATTTAAAGGTAATAATCAAATATGAGAGTTTGGAGTAGGGCTTTGACATCTTTATGTTATCTAAACTAGAAAGAAATTTTATTCTATTTTTTTGGTGTCATTTCTTCTACACAACTAATTGATGATTAACATTGCTAGACTGTTGCTATATGTGCTAATCCTCAACAAACAAAATATTTATGTTGGATTATTTTGCTTGCTTTAGTTATGGTAGTTGTGTGTGTTTTTTGTTCAATTACCTTTGCCTTCACAAATTGGTAGACTGAAATACTTCTTTGGTGCCATAGCAAGTGGATGATCACATGAGCTAGGCTGAGGAGCTTTTACTCAAAAGGACATTTGATGGGCTGACAAAGATTTGTAATTTTAAATTTAATTGTCTATGATTTGAATAACATCCTTAGTACCATAATGACCATTCTTCTCGTCTGTTACAATATATATTGGAAAGTAGCAAGAGAATTCATATTATCTCATATACAAGTTTTGAAGATCTATTTTTGTATCCTGAATGTTGTTCTTCAATTTTACAGCTTTAAAGGTATGAAGAAGCACTACAAAAAATAAGGCATTCAGAGACAAAATTGGGGACGAATTTTAAAAAAAAATTCGTTGCAAAAATTTTTGGGACAAAATCAGGATGAAAATTTTTTCGTCCCAAAATGGTTGATGCCAACTTTTGGAACGAATTATGGATTGTTGCAAATTTGGGAACGAATTTGGGGATGAATTTGGCGATGAATAAAATTTTCGTCCCCAAATTCGTTGCAAAAAAGTATACAAATTTGCAACGAAAATTGTTTTTGTTGCAAACTTAGGAACGAATTCACATAATTTTTTCCGGCAAATTTGTCTCTATTTTTGCAACAAATTTGGGGACGAATTCAGTGACAAATTATTTTTTGTTGCCAAGTTTGTCCCTAATATTGCAACGAATTTGGGGACAAATTCGGTGACAAAATTTTTTTTGTTGCCATTTTTGTTCCTAAGTTTGCAACGAATAATAAATTTGTTGCAAAACTGGCAACGGATTTGGCAACAAAAACTTGCCCACGATTTTGATAATCATAAGATAAAATTTCGTGCCAGAATTCGTCCCAAATTCTGGGACGAATTTTGGGATGAATTTTGTTGATTCGTCCCAGAATTCGTCGCAGATTCTGGGACGAATTTTGTGGATTCGTCCCAAAATTTGTCCCAGATTCTGGGACGAATTCTGGGACGAAAATAATTTTGTTCCAAATTATGATATAATTGGGACAAATATTTTTCGTTGCCAAATTCATCCCTATATCAAATATTTTTTCCAGATTGAATTTATTTCTGCAATATAATCCATAAATACATAAACAAATTCAAATAACAAATAATATGCATTCAACACATCCTAATTTAACATTCAACACATCCTAAATTAACATTTCAACACATCCTAATTTAACATTCAACCCATCAACTCATAATTCAAGAAATATAAAGATTTCAACAAAGTTTACAAGATCCATCATCCATCCAAGCTGTTAGAAAATATGATACAAAGTTCAACAACCCAATGTTTTATGAGTCCATCATCCATCCAAGAACACTAAGAATACATATAGTCATCTTCATGTGCCACAAAATCTTTGATCCCCATCAAATCTCCTTTGCCTACATAACAACAAACAAATAAACCAGATCATGTGTAACAAGAAAGATTGTAAAAATTATACGATATGACCATGTAACAAGAATAATTGAAAACAAGACATAAATGTGAAATTCCTTAAACATTCTAATAAAAGCCCTATTTACCAACGATATGAATCATCCATGTCATAGCAACGATAAATAAAATTATAAGAATTATTTTGAAGCTAAGTACATGTATCGTAAGTATAATACAACCTAATATAATTGGCACATCATATAGAGAGAAAGAGAGAGAGATCTTGTGAAGTATGGTATTAGGGTTCAAATTTTCTCACTTAGTTAACTTTATTTTTCATTTTAATTTGCTGAATTTATAGTTTTGTCTTTGGTTGGTATTTAATGTAAACTAAAGGATGTTTAAAATAATTGTTCCTTTCATTGTGTTAACGAGTTGACAATTTCATATGAATAACTTTAGCACATTTTTAACAACTCTTTGCAAAATATTAAGGTAGGAGGATGCATCGTTATCTAGTAAAGAATTTTAGAATATTGTGATGTAATTCTAGATGAAATATAGAACTTTTATGTATCTATATAGTTTTGAGACTGTACATAGATCAAATTCAGAACTTTTATGCATCGTTATCATTGAAGACAAAACAAGAAAGAGCAGCTTATCAAAAAGAAGGAACACAATTAAACCACTATTTAAAGCTAACTTTAACATAATTATTTAAAGTTAACTTTATATAATTAAACAACTATAACATAATTATTTAAAGCTAACTTTATAGATCAATAAATGCATATTAATGAACTTAGGAATACCGAAAAGAGGTGAACAAATACAGCTGTCTTCAACTACACTGAGATCACACCAAATTGAGACCTGCACAAACAACATTATCAAATCAGGACAAAAATAAAGTCAGAGTATTAGAGACTCCATTCATATTGCCTAGTTATGCTTTAATTTTGTTACTGGTACACAACTAAGAATCATATAGATTAGTCTACGTCAAAGATAAGTCATCTCATACATTGACAGTGGAACAGTGCAAGAAGACAACAGACTTAACCTACAAATGGCAGAGTTGAAAAGTTAAAAAACCATTTATTAATGTGTAAAACAGTAAACATGAGAAAAAAAATTCATCATACATTATTAAAATCATCAAAAATCATCACCGCCATCATCGTTATGATCATAGGCATCATCATCGACGTCATTGGGAGGATTCTAACTTTGAGCGGAGCTCAACTGAAGGTGTTGTATGATTAATTCTTGTTGTCAGCGCATATCTCTAATATCTTTCTCCAAACTAGCCCGTTCTATGTCTCTTTGCACCCTTTCTTGGTCTCTTTGCGATATTATTTCCTTCAGATGGCTAACCTCATCAGTCAAGGTATTTATTTGGGTCGTAAGTGCTGATGTGGAGGAAGAAGTTCCAACTAATCTTTGGGTTCTACTCAAGGAACCCATCCCCAATATCCTTCCCCCTTTTGGTCCTCCACTGGCCTCTAACCATAAACTCAAATTATTGCCAACAGACTCCTCAGACCCCTGACTATCGATACCAGCTTGTGAGCATGTTTGGGCTAGCTCGAGTTGATCTTATTTTTCCTGTTTTGTAAAACATATACGATATTGATTAGATATAATAGAAACACATATAATATTAAGACAATAATGGTAGGTAACTAATTAAATTTAAATAATATATTAAGGTAAAATAAATATTAATTCCAACCATGACTGCTTTTGCTCTCGCCCCACTCCATGTGTTATCTTTTTTTTTAAAAGTGCGAGTGAAAGTATCAATGAAAGAAGGCTCCTTCCCTCTCTCCTTGGTCTAAAAAAATATTATTTCAAATAATGAAATAATTTGATATATATTAAAAATTTGTGAAAGAGTGAAACAATTACCATTCTCCGTCTATGCTCATCTATGTTAATGGAGCCTCCCGCATATATAGCACTTGAGTCACCAGAATTGTGAGATTGATTCATTCTATTCAGGTCACTACTTTGTTTACTTTCCTCCGTTGCCCAAAATATAGTGATCCTCTCCCAATTTTCTTCAGTGATGAAGTTTGGCTTTTTCCCCCGACTTTTTGCGTGACTTAATACATGTCTAATGTGATCGCCACATTTCTTTTTAAATATTCTTCATATCTCCATTTCGTCATTCGGGTCCCAATTATTTAAGCGCTGAAATTGAAATTTATTTTATTATATAATAACTGTAAAATTGAAGTAAACTCAAGAAAATATACTTTGAACTCGCTCCACCAAAGTTGTTTTGTGGCCGGTGGAGTGCTTGAATATGTCATAGAATCCCCTCCCCAATGGTTGTTCATGATTCTATTTATTTCTCAAATAACTTGTTCCGGATTTTCAAAGCCGCATTAAATTACAAAATAACGATGTTAAATAATTAAGATAGGTCTAACAAATAAAATATTTTATAGTACTTACGAATCACCGATGGGGACTAAAGGAGCTCTATCATTCCTAAACTCATCAAATGAGTTTCTTGCTGAGTCAAGAGGATCTGAGTGGACAGGTAATTGCTCTGGGTAAGGTACTTGTGGCGGCGAATATGAAACCGGTGCAGAAGGTACATGAGATGGGCCCGATTGATGAAGGGGTGGCATAGGTACACTGGCAGGGGAATATGATGCCGGTGGAGAAGACACATGGGATGGGCTTGCCTGAGTAGGGGGTGGCATAGGTTCACTGGCAGGTGATGGATGTGTCTGGTCCTGTGGTCGCCGTCTACGTCCACCACGTCGAAATATATGCTGGAAATTTCAATAATTTAATAAAGTTAATTACAGATCTGATACATAATAAAGGATAATTTAAAACTTACCATTTTTATGTAAAGATTATGGAAAAGGGTGGAGGGGAAATTTATGAAATGTGACCTCTGATGACCTGTAGGAACAAATACAATGTGTTAACAGATAAAGTAAATCAAATTATAAAAGAGACAGTATATACAATAAAATATGGGAAATTTCTTTAAATAAGCTAACAAAACTTACCCATCATCAAAAATCAAAGTCATCATTGTCATTATCATCCTCCTCCTCCTCTTCCTCTTCCTCCTCCTCTTCCTCTTCCTCTTCCTCCTCCTCCTTCTCTTCCTCCTCCTCTCCTTCCTCCTCCTCCTCCTCCTCCTCCTCCTCCTCATCATCATCATCAATTTCACTTCTATCCACGTTGATTACTACACCATTAGGAACTAGTAAAGTTGGAATAATATATTCCTCAGTCTGAAAGGTGTTTAAAACTTCCTCTTGTTGATATGCAATGTTTTCCCAACATGCCTCAATTTTTTTTTGTGCTTTAGTTTTACAAACAACCCACCAATCAATCTTATGACGTTTCAAACTCGGATATGAAGAATAGAATACTTGAATTGCTTGTTGTGCCAACACAAATGGTTCATATCTCTTATAAAATCTCTTATGATTTATTTCAACTAAATTATAATGTGGATGCACTTTCATCCCTCTAACAGGGTCAAACCAGGGACACATAAATAATATAACTTGTATTTGTGGTCCTGGGTATTCTACTTCTATAATTTCATCCAACAAACCATAAAAATCATTACTTGCACTTCCTTCATTGGATGACGATACGCACACCCCACTATTCATGATATTCTTGCCCATTCCATAGTCTTGAGTATGAAAATTATATCCATTTATGAAATATGCTGGCCAAGTGCGTACGCATGAATTTGGACCCCATGACAGATGGATTAGCCATTCTTGCTCAAGGTGAGCTTGATTAGCTTGAACCTAAGGTCAAAACATAAATTGTTAAAAGTATGCATATGTATCAACAAAATATAGATTTTTTACTTACATATGATTTGAACCATGCAGGAAATTCTTCTTCACAAAATCGATCGAACTCTTGTGTCGATAATTCAGAATATAAGTTGGTAAATATCCTACTCAAAAAAACATATTGTTATACAAACAATTGAAAATATAAAAAAATAAAAATAAAAATATATACTTACTCGTAATATGATGATACTTCTGGACAATTTAGTAAAATATATATTTGGGCTGCCCGCCATTCTTTACCAGTTAAGTATCTTTGTTTACATGGTTCACTTGGTCGACCAAGGTAGTTAAAAATTGAAAATGAGGTAACATTTGGATCAATAGGACCCTCATCATTTCTGCCCCACTCTTCGCCTTTTGCATTGAACATGAGGTTCAAAATAATTTGATGTAAAAGTGGTGACTTCCTCGACAATGTATGCATTAACAATAGAGGCTTCAACTCGTGCTTTATTTTTCACCTTTTTCTTCAAATGATATAAGAATCTGTTGAAGATATATAAAATTATATTAAATATATATATATATATATATATATATAAATGATCCAAGAGTAGAAGTATTTTTTTTTTGCATTCAAACAGTCGAATTATACAAATAAGACACTCTACCTTTCAAATGGATACATCCACCGAAAATGGACGGGTCCTCCAACTTTGGACTCATATGGCAAGTGAACCAAAAGATGCTCCATGGAGTCAAAAAAAGAGGGTGGAAATATCCTTTCCAAATTTCACAAAATGATTAGAATATCTCTCTCTAACTTCTCCATGTGTGAACGTCTCAAAACTGTTGAGCAAATATCATGTAGGAAAATACTTAACTCCGTAATCGCTCCCCATACAAATTGTGGTAAGAGTTCCTTAAAAGCAATATGTAACGACCCACCTTCTACTAACTAGGCTGTAAGGCCGGACCGTCACATTATGCTGTGCTAAGCTATATCCATGACCATCACTAAATCTAGATGCGGAAGCTGTACTAATTAAAACTTTGCTAAGCTCTTATCATTTCTTTACTCTATATGTGCTAAGGGATGTAATCTAAACTATTCATGACATATTTTACATCCCCCATGGTCAAGGAACTGAACTAAGGGTCTTCCGGCTGTTGTCAGGCCTCCCAATTGATCCATGGATCGATTGAAATGGTCTAATCGATCCAGTGATCGACCCAGCATGCTACTGTATGCGGAACTTAGGTTGGATCGATCCAGTGATCGATCCAGCACGCTACTGTGCTCGGGGTAATATTCTGAATCGATCGACTGATCGATCCAGACTGGCCAATCGATCCAGTGATCGATCCCAGGGCTTTCTGTTCGTGACAGAAGGCATCCGGATCGATCGGCTGATCGATCCAGGAGCTTACTATTCGGGTTACGAACTTCTCAATCGATCGGCCGATCGATTGAGAAGCCTCCAATCGATCGGCCGATCGATTGGGGTTTCTGATTTTGTACCAGAAGTCTGATTTCAGCACTGTTTCGTGCCTCAATCACACATACAAGTTCTAAAACAATTGGGAAACATTCTAACAACACATAACTGACATTCTAAGCAGGAACACTAACAATCTAAACAGGTCTTTCATGATTCGTAGCATTAAAATAACTGAAATGAGGAAAGTAACAACTTAATAAAATGCTAAGGTTTCAGATTTATTTCTAGTTTCCCCAAGGTCTTTATTCCAGGTTCCATCCACACACATCTTCATCAATGCATTGACCTCCAGCCTCCGCTAGTCCATTTTTCCTTTACCCTTATCTGCAGTATAAGGAAAATAGTATCTGTAAGCTTGAGAGCTTAGTAAGAAACCATCTACCTCACTAAAACATGTATACGATGCAATTTATGTTTTTAAAACATGCTATTTGAAATACGTACTGAAAATGCTAAGCATGGCATGACATACAACACATAGGACTAAGAAACTGATCATGACAATAAGAGCTAATCATAAACTATTATGTTGTATCAACAGAAACTAAACTGATACAAAAGCTGAATTAAGCTAATACCAATCTGATGTTAAAGCTGTACTGAACTCACATAACTATTTTGTGATGTTCGAAAACTATATTCATAGGTAGATCAAAATAATAATCATGCTGCTGTTTGGGCCCGGCAACTGAACTTGCTATGCGCGCATCCCTAACTAGACCCGGGTTTGCAAGTCCCGAATTTAGTAGGGTTATTAGGTTATCTGAACCTAGGGACGACTGTGGGAGCCCAACCCAATGGATATCTTGTAACGCCCGCCCCTTTCACCACTCCTGCCTAGTGAGGGTGGGGTTACTTTCTTACCCTTAGACTTAGTAAACTTAGACATTCATACATATATACAGCGGAAGCATATCTATGTTTGTAAGCATAGAGTAACATACTAAACATATGAGTATGAAATAACATGGTTCAACTTAAATAGTCATAGTATTCATTTCTAACACATGCATACGAAATCATGAAAGACATCAACATAACATAACGTTTTATTCATAAGTTCACTTAAGCAGGTCATTTTATTTCTTTAGCCAAGTCACCATCACACATCTCTTGCCCCTTCCTGCTGCGCCTCTAGTTTATCCATTCTTTACCTTTATCTGTGGTACAAGGAAAAGAATCTGTAAGCACTCAAGGCTTAGTGAAATCCTTTCCTACTCACAAAACCAACGTATCATGTAACATCATCATATCATACATTATAGAATAAATCGCGCTTATTTCATTAGGTAATTAACACATATCATATCATGGCATGAATCTTAATAATAACATAACGTAATGTTGGAACCCCAAGGTTGTGTTGGTGTGATCAACAAGTTAAGTTAGGTCCTGCGTTGTTTCTAACCTTGTGTCTAAGTGTGCAGGAGCTTAGGAGCACAAGTACTCGAGCGAAAGACGCAGCTAGTGAGAAGGACGGCACGCTGTACGTCCGAGGGACGAGGTGCTGCGGAAGAGTACACCGGCGGACGAGAAGGAAGTGCGCGCGGTGGTTCCGAGGTACGAAAGTCGGAGCGGAAGATTGCTCTGGGAGCAAGAGACGCAGCTAGCGCGAAGGTCGGCACGGGGTGCGACCGAGGGATGAAGTCTGCGGATGAGTACGCTGGTGGACGAGAAGGGACACGCGGCAATTTTGAGGGACGAGAAGCCGGAGGGAAGCACGCTCGAGAAGACCGGAAGATGGGTTCGGGTGAGCCATATTCCGGATGTCAGAGATCACCCAAGCAAGCGGAGCCGGGGCAGAAAGACCCGGACCAGAGGCGAGCTGAACCGGAGAAGAGGGCACGGACCAAAAGTCAACAAAGTTGACTTTTGGCTCCGGGGCGCCCGGAACTATCCGGGGCGCCCGGAACTGTCCGGGGTGCCCGGAACTGACTTTTTCCCAGGATCGAGCTTTGACTCGATCCAACCGTTGGGGGATAAATTTTATCCCCCCCAGGGCACCCGGAACCCTTCCAGGCGCCCCGACCAAGGCTATAAATATAGCCTTGGTCCAGAAGCTTTTCAACAATCACGATCAATATATTTCCAAACACTTGTATGCTTTAGTTGTAGTTAAGCTTCTATTTTCTGTGCCTAAACGCTGTAAGAGGCTTCTCCGCCTGAAGGAGTTTTTGAGCTTAATCTTCCTTGGATTAACAACCACATCGGTTGTAACCAAGTAAACATCTGGTGCCTCATCTTTTCTTTTATGATTTTATTTATCTGCTTAATTCATTTTACAAGTGTTAGCTTAATCGTTCGAGGAAGGGTTGTCTGTTTTTAATTGGCAGGTTATTTACCAACCCTTCTAGCCGGCCCAACGGTCCTATAAGTGGTATCAGAGCCGAGACGCCTCAGAAGGAATAACCGCCGTCTGAAGCAACAATGGTCGGAGCTAACGACTACCCACCAACATTTGAGGGGGAGCTTTCTTCATGGAAGCAACAAATGAAGGTATTTCTTAACTCTGATATTGGTATTTCTCTAATAATGAAAACAGGTTATGAAGCACCGAAAGACACGAACGGAGAGAAAATCGGCATACGCCTCTGGAACGAGAAGCAACGTGAAGAGTCCATGGCGAATGCTTGGGCAGAGTTTCACATTCTAAGCGCAATACCAACTAAAGATTTCGACAGAGTCGGAGAGTACAAAAGCGCGAAAGAACTTTGGGAAAAGTTCTTAATGCTCTATGAAGAACCGGTTGAAGTCGTCTCCTCAATAGACATCGAGCCGTCATCAGAAGAATCCGAGACGGAAGAAATTACCAAGACAGCCCCAACAGCCGAAGTACATCCCGAGATCGATGAAGGGGGAGAATCTTCGGAAGAAATAATTCAACAGGGGGAGAACCAACGACCGACGAGGTAAGTAAGGTATGGCCTCTACTCTCTGAACAACTGGTTCAATTAATCAAATTACCTGAAGATTTTTGGGAACCAAAATTTGAATTATCGAAAGAACTTTTCGGATTAGAAAATCTTCGGTCGAATAATTGTTGCAAATTACAAAATATTTTTACGAAAGAATTATGCAACTTAGAAATATTATCGAAAACTTTTTCCGGATCTAAAAATTTGTTCGAATTACAAAGTGTTTTGACGAAAGATTCTTGCAAATCACAAAGTAATTTTTCGAAAACCTTTTTCGGATCTAAAATTTTTTCCGAAGTACAAATTATCTCGTTGAAAGAGTTTTTCGAATCGCAAAATGATTTGACAAAAGAATCTTGCAAATTACGAAACATTTTTTTAAACAAAGTTTGCAAATTAGAGATATTATCGAAAGAGTTTTTCGGAGTAGTAAATCTATTATCCACAGATTGTTGCAAATTTATGTTGTCAAAATACTTTTACAAATTACAAAATATTTTGTCGAACGAAGTTTGCAAATCAGAAGTATTGTCGAAAAACTTTATCAAGTTTATATTATCGAAATATCTTTGCAAATTAGAAATTCAAAATGACATGTTACAATTTGCACAAATTTCTACATGCTCAAAATTTCTTGCTTCAAAGTTAAGAAATTATGATAAATTAAATGAAAATTTAAAATTTTTTGATAAAAGCATTAGAATATATAAATAAATAAATGCATAGAAAATTTCTTTTAATGTTATCAATTCTCTTAAAATTTTCTTGCATAAATTTTTCGGCTTAGAAAGTTTTTAATCATTGATGACGAATACTTGAAATTTTTTTTTTAAAAAAAAATGTTATTTCTTGACTTAGAAATTTGTCTTGACTTAGAAATATTTCCCTGAAAATTATTGAAATATATTTTCAAATTTTTTTTTAATGTCAACCCATAGATTTTGGTTGTTCCCCATTTTTATTGTGATCAAAGGGGGAGAAGGAAAGTATAAGTCTAGGGGGAGGTAGAAAATTGAAAATTAAAATTTGGAATATTTGAAATTTAATTTTTTCTATCATGTTGCATGTTATTGCAATAAACTGTTTAATTTCATATCTATTGTTGACCCTAGCTTAACTTGGGTTGATCACACCAAAAAGGGGGAGATTGTTGGAACCCCAAGGTTGTGTTGGTGTGATCAACAAGTTAAGTTAGGTCCTGCGTTATTTCTAACCTTGTGTCTAAGTGTGCAGGAGCTTAGGAGCACAAGTACTCGAGCGAAAGACGCAGCTAGCGAGAAGGACGGCACGTTGTGCGTCCGAGGGACGAGGTGCTGCAGAAGAGTACACCGGCGGACGAGAAGGAAGTGCGCGCGGTGGTTCCGAGGTACGAAAGCCGGAGCGGAAGATTGCTCTGGGAGCAAGAGATGCAGCTAGCGCGAAGGTCGACACGGGGTGCGACCGAGGGACGAAGTCTGCGAATGAGTACGCTGGTGGACGAGAAGGGACACGCGGCAATTCTGAGGTTCAATCCTTGACCAATTCTTTATATATATATATATATATTTTTTTTCCATCTTATCTTCTTTTATTCTTAAGAGAAAATCTTCACATACTTAGCCTAAGAAGTTCATGGGTGTTACATATATAATCCAGTATAGTGCCACTGAGAAAGTAAAATACTGAACATAGCTAATTATTGCTTGTCTTGCTCTTTCTAGGTTATCTGAACCTAGAGCTAGGTTGTCTGAACCTAGAGGCGACTGTGGGAGCCCACCCATTAGACATCTAGTCCCATAAGAGCTGTAGCAAAACTAAATAAGCTGTAAAAATGCTTCTATTGCATTTATATAAGCTAATAAAATGCCTAAGTTGCATTTTAACTGTGCTAATAATTTAATCGAACACTTGGTATGCGCTAGTTCGCATCCTTTGTGTCGAAAGTCTACATACTACTAAACTGAAGCATAAAATTCATACGGAAGCTACTTATACTGCAGGTGAGGGGTTTCTTACCTCCTGTTCGGATTTTCTTACAAATCTAATCGCTAGGTTTTCCGGAGGAGAGATCTCTTCGACGATCTTCTCGCGTCTATGCGTTCCTCTCGCAAAGGGGAGCGTCCTCGTGTCGGAGTCGTCGTCGGAAGGTGCTCCGGGTAGCCTAGGGGTGGAACCCTAGCCTTTGCTTGGTGCGCCGAGAGAAGGAGGAGGGGAAGTGGGCAGCGGTGAGGGTTTGAGGGAGAGGAGAGTTACGTTAAAAAAAATAACTCTTCACTTATTAATTCCCTATTTATATTAAGTGGTTAATTCACCCAACTCAAATATAAGTACAATTGTTTCCCTTTCCTTTCAGCACGGCCCTGCTGGGTTCACTTGGTTTACTAAAGCTATCTATAAGTCATAGGGTTCGCTAGGTCTCGGGTTCAATTCCCGCGTAGGCTGTTTTCGTTTTCTATTTATTTTTGCTACTTCCGCTATTCTAAAAATTCTGTAAAAATATCCTAAAATTCCATAAAAAAACTAGGATATTTCTAATAATTATTTTGAGATTTTTCGGACGTTACACAATAGGAATCAGTCTTTGCATTATGATATGACAATCATGACTTTTTCATACCAATTAACTTCCATTCTTTCATATCGACACATCTTCCAAGATTAGAGACATACCCATCTGGAAATTTCAAAGATTTCAACCATTCACATAGGACACGTCTTTGATCCTTATTTAATATATAAATTGCCTTTGGCTTTGGTCCCCTACTATTTTCATCGACATCAAGAGTGGGTCTTTTACATATGAGTCGCATATCTTTTCTTGCATTGAGATTGTCTTTTATTTTTCCGGTGATATCCATCATAGTATTTATCAGATTATCAAAAATATTCTTCTCAATCTGCATTACATCGAGATTATGATGTATCAAATGACTAAACCAATACGGTAAATCCCAAAATATACTTCGTTTAGTCCATTTATGTGTACTCCCATATTCATATGTTGTACCATATGGTTGTTGTAACACCCCACCCTCCTCACTACTGGACTGTGAGGGCGGAGCGCTACTGGACTACTAACTTTACTTAACTAACATTGCACACATGTTGATAGTAATTCCTAAAACTCTCGGAGAACTCAAAACATACAATTAACTAGCAGCGGAAGACTAAATGACTCATCTAATACATTCTACTCAACTCTTTGTTAATAAATTCTTATGCTAAATCCCAAGGCTTCTATAGTTCAGGCATCACACATCCATCCGCACCCCCTTGTCGCCTTCCTTTACTATAGCTTTTCCTTTCCTTTATCTGCAGTAAGAGGAAATGCATCTATAAGTAAAATTGCTTAGTAAGCGCTATCTAACTCACAAAACTCGAGTATGCATGTAAGCTGAAAGAAATCTAGAAACTGAATGCTCATCTAATAGCAAACGAAACATATCATATTGAAATACTAAACATGTAAGCAAATCTAAACAACATGTCAGTATATAAGAAAGCTAAACTTGCTAAATTTTAAACTTATGTGAAGCTTATTTCTTTTGTTTGAAAACTTATACTTTAATACTTCAAAATAATAATCAACTTTCTTCTTGGGCCCGACAACTGTACTTGCTATGCGTGCATCCCTAACTAGACCCGAGATAGCTGGTCTCGAATCTAGTAGGGTTTACTAGGTTATCTAAACCTAGGGACGACTATGGGAGCCCAACCCAAGGACAACTAAGAGTCCAGCACAGTGCCACTGATAAAAGTAGAATACTGATTTATAAGCTGATTTATCTTAATTACTTCTTCTTTAAATGCCTTGGTATTTTAACGAGCACCTTGTGTGCCAAAATCCCTAAAGTCTTGACTTTGGGATCTACTTAAGGCCTTGGCTTTTTTCTTTCTTTTCTTTATCTTTCTTATACTTGTTAATACCTCTAATAAAACAAATGCTTCTTTAAAAACTAAAATGTTTTAAACAAATTCTAACTTTGAAATGCATAAACAAAAATCTGCATACTATGCTAATCAAAATTCTGCATTCTATGCTACACTATTTCTGCATACTATGCAAACATAAATTCTGCACAATAATACTTAACCAAACTGCACTATAATCTTTTTCTTTAAAAATTGCATTATAAGTTCCACCAAAAATCTGCACTACAAGTTCCACCAAAAATCTGCACTATAAATTCCACCAAAAATCTGCACTGCAAGTTCCACCAAAAATCTGCACTATAAACTTTAAAGAAATCTACACCATAAGCTCTTAAGAAATCTGCACTACAAGCTCTAAAGAAATCTGCTCTAAAGAAATCTGCACTACAAACTTAATTAAAATCTACACTATAAGCTTACATAAAAATCTGCACTATAAGCTTGATTGAAATCTGCACTATAGGTTTAATTAAAATCTGCACCAATAAACTTAATTAAAATTGACACTATAAGCTTAATTAAAAATCTGCACTATAAGCTTAATTAAAATCTGCACTATAGGCTTAATTAAAATCTGCACTATAAGCTTACATAAAAATCTGCATTATAAGCTTAATTAAAATCAGCACTATAGGCTTAATTAAAAATCTACACTATAAGCTTAATTAAAATCTGCACTATAAGCCTACATAAAAATCTGCACTATAAGTTTATTAAAATCTGTACTATAGGCTTAATTAAAAATCTGCACTATAAGCGCTTAATTAAAATCTGCAATATAAGCTCTACATAAAAATCTGCATGATAAGCTTAATTAAAATCTGCACTATAGGCTTATTTAAAAATCTGCACTATAAGCGCTTAATTAAAATCTGCAATATAAGCTCTACATAAAAATCTGCATTATAAGCTTAATTAAAATTTGCACTATAAGCTTAATTAAAAATCTGCACTATAAGCTTAATTAAAATCTGCACTATAAGCCTACATAAAAATCTGCACTATAAGCTTAATTAAAATTTGTACTATAGGCTTAATTAAAAATCTGCACTATAAGCGCTTCTTATGCTTCGAATTCAAGAAGAACAAATGTCTGAAACTACTCCTACTGCAGGTGAGAAGCACTTACCTTGCTTCTTGGACTCACAAACGAACAAAAAGGGCTTCTAGGACCTTGGCCGGCCGCCGGAGATGATGCCCTAACTCCCTTTCGTTTTCTGCCCGAGCTCCTCCATCGTACGAAGAAGAGAAGGAGAGAATGATTTAAGTCACGGGAAAACAGAGCATCAACTTGTAAAGACCCAATTTTTCTCATTAGGAGTTCTAAAAGTTCTTAAAAATATTTAGAAATATTTTATAAATATTATAGAGACTCTTAGAAATTTTTTAAGTATTTTTATGTACTTTTTGGAGGTCGTTTGGTATTTTTACTAAACGAAGGAAGTTTCAACAAAAAAATGTCCAAGCCGAGAATTGAACCCACGACCTTTGACTCGGTCAAAACCCGGTTGACCAGGTGGGCAAACGGATTTTTCTATTTAGAAAATGTAGCGAATTTATTTAAGATAGTTAACAGAATATTGGATTATAAAAGGGATAAGTTAATCTTGGATTTTTCTGTTTAGAAAAGGTAGCGAATTTATTTAAGATAGTTAACAGAATATTATAAAAGGGATAAGTTGATGTTGGATTTGTATGTTTAGAAAAGATAGCGAATTTATTTAAGATAAATTAGCAGAATATTGGATAATAAAAGGAATAAGTTGATGTTGGATTTGTCTGTTTAGAAAAGGTAGTGAATTTATTTAAGGAGTTAACAGAAATATTAAGTTATAAAAAGGGATAAGTTGATGCTCTGTTTTCCTGGGACTTAAACCATTCTCTCCTTCTCTTCTGCGTACGATGGTGGAGCTCGGGCAGAAAATGAAAGGGAGTTAGGGCATCATCTCCGACGGTCGGCTAAGGTCCTAGAAGCCCTTTTTGTTCGGTTGTGAGTCCAAGAATTTGTAACGGCCACCCTTCTTACTACTACTACACTCTAAGGATGACCGTTACTTAACTACTAACTCTACTTAACCGGTATGATTAAAAATCACATGGAAACCCAACCAAAAAATTTCGGCAGAGTCTCCCCTGTACCGGTGACCATATTCAACAATACATGCAATATATACTCAGCCACAAGCGGCTGGAACACATATCAATCAACCACGCAGTTAAATAAGTATCAAACACACAAATATCTACTTACTAAACTGAACTCATCCTACATGCAATCTAAACAGAATAATCTCAAATGACATGAACTTAAAATACAACTCAAATGTTTACAATAACTAAAATGCGGAAACTAAAATTAAAACTTCTTTCCTAGTCCCAAGGCTTCCATAGTCCTGGCATCACACATCCTTCGAACACCTCCTTGTCGCCTTCCTTTCCATATCTTTTCCTTTCCTGTATCTACAGTAAGAGGAAGTGCAATCTATAAGCAAAATTTACTTAGTAAGCGCTATCTAACTCACAAAATCACGAATGTGCATGTATACGAAAAGAATTAGAAACTATATGCTCTAAAAAGAAATTAAGCATAAACATAACTGCTCATATCAAACTAATAGCAAAGAAAAGCTAAGGAATCTACTCATGTAATTCTAATAGCTAATCATGCTACTCATCTAATAGGTAAACATGAAAAACTACTCATCTACTAGATAAACATGGTAGAATAAAGAACTAAACTTACTGATTTTTAGAACTATATGAACCTTATTTCATTTGTTCTAAACTGAATCTTTAATACTTTATGTTTATGTAAAACTTGTTTTACTTGTTCAAAAACTTATACTAATAATACTTCAAAATAATAATCAACTTCTCTTGGGCCCGGCAACTGTGCTTTTACTTTTGTAATGACCCGACCCATTTGGCGGCCCATTTGGCGAACCTATGGTCGTCGACCATCGACCGTCGGCCGAGCTGTTACTACTAGGTTATCTAAACCTAGGGATGACTATGGGAGCCCAACCCAAGGACAACTGAGAGTCCAGCACAGTGCCACTGATAAAAGTAAATACTTATTATCTTTTAATACTTCTATATAATGCCTCGGCATTTTCTTTAACACCTTGGGTGCCAAAATTCCTAAAGTCTTGACTTTGGGATCTACTTAAGACCTTGGCCTTTTTCTTTCTATTCTTAATCTTTCTTATACTTTTCTTATAAAAGAATGCTTCTTACAAAACTAAAATGTTTAAACAAATTCTAACACGGCAATGCTTAAACAAAATCTGCATACAAGTTTAAACAGAAATCTGCATATTAAACTTAACTAAAATCTGCATATTAAGCTTATCTAAAATCTGCATACTAAGCTTATCTAAAATCTGCATACTAAGCTTAACAAAATCTGCATACTAAGCTTATCTAAGATCTGTATACTAAACTTATCAAAAATCTGCACTAAGACTTAACTTAAATCTGTACTAAATTACTAATCTACATCATGCAGTTCCTTTCTTCAAGCATTATCCAGATATCATAAGTCTTTTCTTTGTTGACCACAATGTTCATCCCGAGATTCAAGATTGAGATTATATTGTTAATGATGAACATAAATTTTTACTAGTGAAGGTCATTCTTGTTTCTCCTTTTTATTTTATTTAAAGAAAACTAGGAATTGAATCATTCTACAACCAAGAACCCTTAACCTTCCTTAGTAACCAATCCCCTTATAATGTGGAAGTAATTACTCCTATATAATATTTAATACCTGACCAGCGCAAATAAATTATTGCATACTCCCTATCAGTCTTTCAAGCAACATCACAAAATATATCATTCCTTCCAATATTAAAAATTGTTGCTTCATGAAGCTCACTTGAAACTCTTTTTGACTTCACATTCCTTACACTTAGGCATTGGTCTTAATTAAATCATATCAGATTCCACGTTGCAATCTAATTCTTAAGCATGGAGGTCGATCCTCAATCGATTCGAGAATATAAGCAACCTAAGCGCTTGAAGCAGAAATAAAAAGGCAACTACTGTATAAATGCCAAATCCGAAACCAAATGGACCTGGCCCAGCAGATCTAGCCACTAGAAGATGGTAATCAAGGTGTTGAAACCAATTCACAAACACCATGTCATTTCCATAAATTCTTCAACAGAAACTAATAAAAGCAACACCGCATTCATCCTATAAACCTCTAAATCTGTTAAGAGAATTAGCCATCATGAGGAAACAGATACCACATTGGAATCAAGTGAAAGCACACAAATCTGTCCAAATCCTAATTCATTCCAACTAACAATCCCCTTCTATCACTTAACCTCACTATCCGGATCTCATACTCAAGTAACTGGAATGTAATTGCAATGCTAATTACAAGGGTTTCATCTATTCCATTTAATTATTTTCTTTTATTTTTCTTTGTGGTTCACAGCAACTAAATCTGTTCGTGCTTGCTACACATGTAAATCTGTTCGTGCCTGCTGTAAACATGAATTGAAAACAAAGAAGGAATGTACAACTTAATCTGAATCAAAGAAGGAGAACTATAGCATGTTCCGAAATCAAAGAAGCCTAACAACCATCCTGCAAAAAGGCTACTGCATACAAAGGAACTCCAATCTGAATCTCATGAAGGCAAATTTAGGTTAATTCAGGTTCAACACAGCAACAAACAAAGGAACACAAACCTAAATTCTACATGTTCCGAAAGCATGAAAGGAACGCTAAATCCCTAACCATGATTTTTGTGCAACAAAATCCGAAACAAAGAAGGAAACTAAAACTCAAAACTAATTCTCCTGTTCTTCTTTCTTAAACTAAATCAATTCTTCTCTTCTTTCTTTAGGGCTCACGGTAGCAAACAAAACCAAGAAAGAATCACAACAGAAATTAAAATCTCTAGAAGCAAGCTACAAAAATCAACACAACAGCAAGCTTCGGAATTAATGAACACTAAGATCCGAAACCTCAAATTCACAGCAACAAAGCAAAAAATCTCGGAACTACTCTTACTGCAGGTGAGTGAGCAACTCACCTCGGTTTCTTGAACTCACAGCCGGAAGAGAAGGACTCTAGGGTTTCGGATAAGCTCGCGATCTCGGCGTTCCCTTCGTGTCCGCACGTCCTCCTCAACAAGGTGACCTTGCTTCTTTGCTGCCGTCGCCCGAAAGGAGGAGCCCTAGCCTTGGCTGCGCCTTCGCCCGAGAGGAATCGCTTGGAGAAGGAACACGGCGCCGTCGCGGGAGGAGAAGGAAATTTTGAGAGAAATTTTAGGTTTTAGGAAAAAGATTTAAAACTTATACTCAAGGTTATTTTCGTTTCCAACTATAGCTTAAATGGAATTTTTCTCCTTCCTTAATAACAAACGATCGCTAGCACACTTGGTCAGCCGCTCCGCTTAAATCTTTGCTTCGGGTCCGAGGTCGAGGGTTCGAACCTCGACCGAAACATTTTTCCACAACCTTTTATAACCTTAAGATATTTCTATATCTACTATCCCTTAAATATGATTTCGCCCATTACTTGATTAGCAATAATCGCCAGCCCACTTGGTTAGCCGAGTTTTGCCCAGATCAGAGGTTGCTAGTTCGAACCTCGGCTTGGACATTTTTTTGTCAAACTTCTTTCTCTTGGTAAAAATACCAAACGAACTCCAAAAATTGTGTAAAAATACTCTAAAAATTCCTAAAAATCTCTAGAATTTTTCTATAGCATTTAAAAATATTTTTGAATTAGTTTTGGAACTCAAAATGAGGAAATTTGGGTCGTTACAATTCCCCACACCTTATAAAAAGTTCGTCCTCGAACTTAGAATAATTCTAGATCTCTCTGTCTCATACTGTCCTTATGCTCCTAAATAATTTCCTTGTGTTTCTGTTTCCAAATAACTTTCACTAATGGTACTCTTTGTTCCTTAGTGTCTTAACTTCTCGGTCCTCTATCATTTATCTCGGATCTTACTCATTAGTGGTCTTTGGGAGACTTGATATCTTCTCTATCCTTTCTAAACATATTTATGTATATATGAATATAAGAAAACAAAGCTAAAATTGTCTCTATTCTTTCTAAGCATATGTATCAAAACATAGAAAATTAAAACATGAATTTTCTTCTTTCCTAAGCACAGATAAGCAGATACTCTATACTGCAAATAATAAAGAAAGCTTAAAAGAAATTAAATACTTTCTTACTTGAAGACGGCAAGGCTAGTGCTGATGTGTGATGCTGGAGAATGGGAACTGCTCTGATACCAACTGTAACGAACACCCTTCTTACTACTACTACACTCTAAGGATGACCGTTACTTAACTACTAACTCTACTTAACCGGTATGATTAAAAATCACATGGAAACCCTACCGAAAAATTTTGACAGAGTCTCCCCTGTACTGGTGACCATATTCAACAATACATGCAATATATACTCAGCCACAAGCGGCTGGAACACATATCAATCAACCACGCAGTTAAATAAGTATCAAACACACAAATATCTACTTACTAAACTGAACTCATCCTACATGCAATCTAAATAGAATAATCTCAAATGACATGAACTTAAAATACAACTCAAATGTTTACAATAACTAAAATGTGGAAACTAAAATTAAAACTTCTTTCCTAGTCCCAAGGCTTCCATAGTCCTGGCATCACACATCCTTCGAACACCTCCTTGTCACCTTCCTTTCTATATCTTTTCCTTTCCTGTATCTGCAGTAAGAGGAAGTGCAATCTATAAGCAAAATTTGCTTAGTAAGCGCTATCTAACTCACAAAATCACGAATGTGCATGTATACGAAAAGAATTAGAAACTATATGCTCTAAAAAGAAATAAAGCATAAACATAACTGCTCATATCAAACTAATAGCAAAGAAAAGCTAAGGAATCTACTCATGCAATTCTAATAGCTAATCATGCTACTCATTTAATAGGTAAACATGAAAAACTACTCATCTACTAGATAAACATGGTAGAATAAAGAACTAAACTTACTGATTTTTAGAACTATATGAACCTTATTTCATTTGTTCTAAACTGAATCTTTAATACTTTATGTTTACGTAAAACTCGTTTTACTTGTCCAAAAACTTATACTTATAATACTTCAAAATAATAATCAACTTCTCTTGGGCCCGGCAACTGTGCTTTTACTTTTGTAACGACCCGACCCATTTGGCGGCCCATTTGGCGACCCTATGGTCGTCGACCGTCGACCGTCGGCCAAACCGTTACTGCTAGGTTATCTAAACCTAAGGACGACTATGGGAGCCCAACCCAAGGACAACTGAGAGTCCAGCACAGTACCACTGATAAATGTAAAATACTTATTATCTTTTAATACTTCTATATAATGCCTCGGCATTTTCTTTAGCACCTTGTGTGCCAAAATTCCTAAAGTCTTAACTTTGGGATCTACTTAAGGCCTTGGCCTTTTTCTTTCTTTTCTTAATCTTTCTTATACTTTTCTTATAAAAGAATGCTTCTTACAAAACTAAAATGTTTAAACAAATTCTAACACTGCAATGCTTAAACAAAATCTGCATACAAGTTTAAACAGAAATCTGCATATTAAGCTTAACTAAAATCTGCATATTAAGCTTATCTAAAATCTGCATACTAAGCTTAACAAAATCTGCATACTAAGCTTATCTAAGATCTGTATACTAAACTTATCAAAAATCTGCACTAAGACTTAACTTAAATCTGTACTAAATTACTAATCTACGTCATGCAGTTCCTTTCTTCAAGCATTATCCAGATATCATAAGTCTTTTCTTTGTTGACCACAATGTTCATCCCGAGATTCAAGATTGAGATTATATTGTTAATGATGAACATAAATTTTTACTAGTGAAGGTCATTCTTATTTCTCCTTTTTATTTTATTTAAAGAAAACTAGGAATTGAATCATTCTGCAACCAAGAACCCTTAACCTTCCTTAGTAACCAATCCCCTTGTAATGTGGAAGAACCCCCCTCCACAACAATTACTCCTGTATAATATTTAATTCTTGACCAGCGCAAATAAATTATTGCATACTCCCTATCAGTCTTTCAAGCAACAGCACAAAATATATCATTCCTTCCAATATTAACAATTGCTGCTTCATGAAGCTCACTTGAAATTTTTTTTGACTTCACATTCCTTACACTTAGGCATTGGTCTTAATTAAATCATTTCAGATTCCACGTTGCAAACTAATTCTTAAGCATGGAGGTCGATCCTCAATCGATTCGAGAATATAAGCAACCTAAGCGCTTGAAGCAGAAATAAAAAGGCAACTACTGTATAAATGCCAAATCCGAAACCAAATGGACCTGCCCAAGCAGATCCAGCCACTAGAAGATGGTAATCAAGGTGTTGAAACCAATTCACAAACACCATGTCATTTCCATAAATTCTTCAACAGAAACTAATAAAACCAACACCACATTCATCCTATAACCCTCTAAATCTGTTTAGAGAATTAGCCATCATGAGGAAATAGATACCACATTGGAATCAAGTGAAAGCACACAAATTTGTCCAAATCCTAATTCATTCCAACTAACAATCCCCTTCTGTCACTTAACCTCACTATCTGGATCTCATACTCAAGTAACTGGAATGTAATTGCAATGCTAATTACAAGGGTTTCATCTATTCCATTTAATTATTTTCTTTTATTTTTCTTTGTGGTTCACAGCAACTAAATCTGTTCGTGCTTGCTAGACATTTAAATCTGTTCGTGCCTGCTGTAAACATGAATTGAAAACAAAGAAGGAATGTACAACTTAATCTGAATCAAAGAAGGAGAACTATAGCATGTTCCGAAATCAAAGAAGCCTAACAACCATCCTGCTAAAAGGCTACTGCATACAAAGGAACTCCAATCTGAATCTCATGAAGGCAAATTCAACTTAATTCAGGTTCAACACAACAATAAACAAAGGAACACAAACCTAAATTCTACATGTTCTGAAAGCATGAAAGGAAGGCTAAATCCCTAACCATGATATTTGTGCAACAAAATCCGAAACAAAGAAGGAAACTAAAACTCGAAACTAATTCTCCTGTTCTTCATTCTTAAACTAAATCAATTCTTCTCTTCTTTCTTTAGGGCTCACGGCAGCAAACAAAACCAAGAAAGAATCACAACAGAAATTAAAATCTCTAGAAGCAAGCTACAAAAATCAACACAGCAGCAAGCTTCGGAATTCATGAACACTAAGATCCGAAACCTCAAATTCACAGCAACAAAGCAGAAAATCTCGGAACTACTCTTACTGCAGGTGAGTGAGCAACTCACCTCGGTTTCTTGAACTCATAGCCGGAAGAGAAGGACTCTAGGTTTTCGGATAAGCTCGCGATCTCGGCGTTCCCTTCGTGTCCGCGCGTCCTCCTCAACAAGGTGACCTTGCTTCTTCGCTGCCGTCGCCCGAGAGGAGGAGCCCTAGCCTTGGCTGCGCCTTCGCCCGAGAGGAATCGCTTGGAGAAGGAACACGGCGCCGTCGCGGGAGGAGAAGGAAATTTTGAGAGAAATTTTAGGTTTTAGGAAAAAGATTTAAAACTTATACTCAAGGTTATTTTCATTTCCAACTATAGCTTAAATGGAATTTTTCTCCTTCCTTAATAACAAACGATCGCTAGCACACTTGGTCAGCCGCTCCGCTTAAATCTTTGCTTGGGGTCCGAGGTCGAGGGTTCGAACCTCGGCCGAAACATTTTTCCACAACCTTTTATAACCTTAAGATATTTCTATATCTACTATCCCTTAAATATGATTTCGCCCATTACTGGATCAGCAATAACCGCCGGCCCACTTGGTTAGCTGAGTTTTGCCCAGATCAGAGGTTGCTGATTCGAACCTCGGCTTGGACATTTTTTTGTCAAACTTCTTTCTCTTGGTAAAAATACCAAACGAACTCCAAAAATTATGTAAAAATACTCTAAAAATTCCTAAAAATCTCTAGAATTTTTCTATAGCATTTTAGAATATTTTTGAATTAGTTTTGGAACTCAAAATGAGGAAATTTGGGTCATTATAGAATCAAGGTAAGTGCTTCTCACTTGCAGTAAGAGTAGTTTCGGACCTTTGTTCTTCTTGAATTCGAAGCATAAGAAGCGTTTATAGTGCAGATTTTTAATTAAGCCTATAGTGCCGATTTTAATTAAGTTTATAATGCAGATTTTTATGTAGAGCTTATATTGCAGATTTTAATTAAGCGCTTATAGTGCAGATTTTTAATTAAGCCTATAGTATAGATTTTAATTAAGCTTATAATGTAGATTTTTATGTAGGCTTATAGTGCAGATTTTAATTAAGCTTATAGTGCGGATTTTTAATTAAGCCTATAGTGCAGATTTTAATTAAACTTATAATGCAGATTTTTTTGTAAGCTTATAGTGCAGATTTTAATTAAGCTTATTGTGCAGATTTTAATTAAGCTTATAGTGCAGATTTTTAATTAAGCTTATAGTGCATATTTTAATTAAGTTTATAGGTGCAGATTTTAATTAAGCCTATAGTGCATATTTCAATCAAGCTTAGAGTGCAGATTTTTATGTAAGCTTATAGTGCAGATTTTAATTAAGCTTGTAGTATAGATTTCTTAGAGCTTAAAATACAGATTTCTTTAGAGCAGATTTCTTTAGAGCTTGTAGTGCAGATTTCTTAAGAGTTTATGGTGCAGATTTCTTTAAAGTTTATAGTGCAGATTTTTGGTGGAACTTGTAGTGCAGATTTTTGGTGGAATTTATAGTTCAGATTTTTGGTGGAACTTGTTGTGCAGATTTTTGGTGGAACTTATAATGCAGTTTTTAAAGAAAAAGATTATAGTGCAGTTTGGTTAAGTATTATAGTACAGAATTTATGTTTGCATAGTATGCAGAAATAGTGTAGCATAGAATGTAGAATCTTGATTAGAATGTAGAATTTTGATTAGCGTAGTATGCAGATTTAGTTTTAGTGCAGTTTCAATAAGCATTTCAGTATAGTTCTATTAAGTATTTCCATGCAATTCTGTTAAGCATTTCAGTGCAAAGTTAATAAGTATTTTAGTGCAGTTTTGTATGAGACACCTTTTTATTAGAATTATTAACAAGTGTAAGAAAGATAAAGAAAAGAAAGAGAAAGGCCAAGGCCTTAAGTAGATCCCAAAGTCAAGACTTTAGGGATTTTTGGGCACACAAGGTGCTTGTTAAAATGCCGAGACATTATATATTAGAAGTATTAAAAGATAACAAGTATTTTACTTTTATCAGTAGCACTGTACTGGACTCTCAGATGTCCTTGGGTTGGGCTCCCATAGTCGTCCCTAGGTTTAGATAACCTTGTATGCTGGACTCTCAATTGTCCTTGGGTTGGGCTCCCATAGTCGTCCCTAGGTTTAGATAACCTAGTAAACCCTACTAGATTCGGGACTAGCTACCTCGGGTCTAGTTAGGGATGCGCGCATATCAAGTACAGTTGTCGGGCCCAAGAGAAGTTGATTATTATTTTGAAGTATTAAAGTATAAGTTTTGAAACAAGTAAAACAAGCTTCACATAAGTTTAAAATCCTGCAAGTTTAGTTTTCTTTTATGCTAGCATGTTTAGCATTTCAGCCTGTTTGATTCCTTTACTATTGGATGAACATGAGTAGTTAGTTCATGTTATATATATATGTACATGCATATTGAGTTTTGTGAGTTAGATAGCGCTTACTAAGCAATTTTGCTTATAGTTGCATTTCCTCTTACTGCAGATAAAGGAAAGAAAAAGTTAAAGCAAAGGAAGGCGACAAGGAGGTGCGGATGGATGTGTGATGCCTGGACTATAGAAGCCTTGGGATTTAGCATAAGAATTTATTAACAAAGAGTTGAGTAGAATGTATTAGATGAGTCATTTAGTCTTCCGCTGCTAGTTAATTGTATGTTTTGAGTTCTCCGAGAGTTTTAGGAATTACTATCAACATGTGTGCAATGTTTGTTAAGTAAAGTTAGTAGTCCAGTAGCGCTCCACCCTCACAGTCCAGTAGTGAGGAGGGTGGGGTGTTACAAGTTGGTATCAGAGCAGTTCCTATTCTCCAGCATCACACATCAGCACCATCTTTGCCGTCTTCAAGTAAGAAAGTATTTAATTTTTAGTATGCTTTTCTTATTCTTTACAGTAAAGAGAAATCCTTAGAAGTATTAGATTATATGTACAGAATAGGGAGATGTTTAGAAGTGCTTATAAAGTTAAGAATTCTGTTTAGTTTCTTTTACATAACAAGATGTGTTCTGGGATGGTGGTATGATCCGGGGACCTAAGCCCGGTGAGCACGCCAGAATCAAACAAGATGTGTTCTGGGATGGTGGTATGATCCGGGGACCTAAGCCCGGTGAGCGCGCCAGAATCAAACAAGATATGTTCTGGGATGGTGGTATGATCTGGGGACCTAAGCCCAGTGAGCGCGCTAGAATCGAACAAGATATTTTCTGGGATGGTGGTATGATCCGAGGACCTAAGCCCGGTGAGTGCACCAGAATAAAGGGGAACTCCAGTCCTAAGTTCGGACCCCTACCAACCTAGCGCTAGGGTAGTTGTCTGATCAACAACTAATGTTACGGTACTACTAAGTGCAACTAGGCCACCACAATAGTATGTTAATAAGTATGCATGCAAGTATGTTCAAGTCATGTTATATTTATATTTACGTTTATGTTTAGGTCCACGTTATGTTCATGTTATGTTCTTGCCTATGCATATGGACATGCTTGTGATCGAGTCTATCATTATGTTTAGTTCATCTACCATGCTTACGTTTATGTTGTCATGCTTATGTCACTGCTTATGCTTATGTTCATTGAAAGTAGGTTAGGAGGTCCTAAGATACCTTTGATGTGGTTTTCCTTAGTACATTAGATTATGGACGCTAACTAATGCATGTACAAGGTAGAGAACATGCTATAGAATTATTCTAAGTTCGAGGACGAACTTTTTATAAGGTATGGAGGATTGTAACGACCTAATTTTTCTCATTAGGAGTTCTAAAAGTTCTTAAAAATATTTAGAAATATTTTAGAAATATTCTAGAGATTTTTAGAAATTTTTAGAGTATTTTTATGTAATTTGTGGAGGTCGTTTGGTATTTTTACTAAACGGAGGAAGTTTCGACAAAAAAATGTCCAAGCCGAGAATTGAACCCACGACCTTTGACTCGGTCAAAACCCGGTTGACCAGGTGGAAAAACAGATTTTTCTGTTTAAAAAAGGTAGCGAATTTATTTAAGATAGTTAACAGAATATTGGATTATAAAAGGGATAAGTTGATCTTGGATTTGTCTGTTTAGAAAAGGTAGCGAATTTATTTAAGATAGTTAACAGAATATTATAAAAGGGATAAGTTGATGTTGGATTTGTCTGTTTAGAAAAGGTAGCGAATTTATTTAAGGAGTTAATAGAAATATTAAGTTATAAAAAGGGATAAGTTGATGCTCTGTTTTCCCGGGACTAAAACCATTCTCTCCTTCTCTTCTGCGTACGATGGCGGAGCTCGGGCAGAAAATGAAAGGGAGTTAGGGCATCATCTCCGGCGGTCGGCCAAGGTCCTAGAAGCCCTTTTTGTTCGGTTGTGAGTCCAAGAATCAAGGTAAGTGCTTCTCACCTACAGTAAGAGTAGTTTCTGACCTTTGTTCTTCTTGAATTCGAAGCATAAGAAGCGTTTATAGTGCAGATTTTAAATTAAGATTATAGTGCAGATTTTAATTAAGTTTATAATGCAGATTTTTATATAGAGCTTATATTGCAGATTTTAATTAAGCGCTTATAGTGCAGATTTTTAATTAAGCCTATAGTATAGATTTTAATTAAGCTTATAATGCAGATTTTTATGTAAGCTTATAGTGCAGATTTTAATTAACCTTATAGTGCCGATTTTTAATTAAGCCTATAGTGCAGATTTTAATTAAGCTTATAATATAGATTTTTAAGTAAGCTTATAGTGTATATTTTAATTAAGCTTATAGTGCAGATTTTAATTAAGCTTATAGTGCAGATTTTTAATTAAGCTTATAGTGCATATTTTAATTAAGTTTATAGGTGAATATTTTAATTAAGCCTATAGTGCAGATTTCAATCAAGCTTATAGTGCAGATTTTTATGTAAGCTTATAGTGCAGATTTTAATTAAGCTTGTAGTGCAGATTTCTTAGAGCTTAAAATACAGATTTCTTTAGAGCAGATTTCTTTAGAGCTTGTAGTGCAGATTTCTTAAGAGTTTATGGTGCATATTTCTTTAAAGTTTATAGTGCAGATTTTTGGTGGAACTTGTAGTGCAGATTTTTGGTGGAATTTATAGTGCAGATTTTTGGTGGAACTTGTAGTGCAGATTTTTGGTGGAACTTATAATGCAGTTTTTAAAGAAAAAGATTATAGTACAGTTTGGTTAAGTATTATAGTACAGAATTTATGTTTGCATAGTATGCAGAAATAGTGTACCATAGAATGCAGAATCTTGATTAGAATAGTATATAGAATTTTGATTAGCATAGTATGCATATTTTTGTTTATGCATTTCAAAGTTAGAATTTGTTTAAACATTTCAGTTTTTAAAGAAGCATTCTTTTATTAGAGGTATTAACAAGTATAAGAAAGATAAAGGAAAGAAAGAAAAAGGCCAAGGCTTTAAGTAGATCCCAAAGTCAAGACTTTAGGGATTTTGGCACACAAGGTGCTCGTTAAAATGCCAAGGCATTTAAAGAAAAGTAATTAAGATAAATCATCTTATAAATCAGTATTTTACTTTTATCAGTGGCACTGTGCTGGACTCTCAGTTGTCCTTGGGTTGGGCTCCCATAGTCGTCCCTAGGTTTAGATAACCTAGTAAATCCTAATAGATTCGGGACCAGCTATCTCGGGTCTAGTTAGGGATGCGCGCATAGCAAATACAGTTGTCGGGCCCAAGAAGAAAGTTTATTATTTTGAAGTATTAAAGTATAAGTTTTTAAACAAGTAAAACAAGTTTCACATAAGTTTAAAAACCTGCAAGTTTAGTTTTCTTTTATGCTAGCATGTTTAGCATTTCAGCCTGTTTGATTCCTTTACTATTGGATGAACATGAGTAGTTAGTTCATGTTATATATATATGTACATGCATATTGAGTTTTGTGAGTTAGATAGCGCTTACTAAGCAATTTTGCTTGTAGTTGCATTTCCTCTTACTGCAGATAAAGGAAAGAAAAAGTTAAAGCAAAGGAAGGCGACAAAGAGGTGCGGATGGATGTGTGATGCCTGGACTATAGAAGCCTTGGGATTTAGCATAAGAATTTATTAACAAAGAGTTGAGTAGAATGTATTAGATGAGTCATTTAGTCTTCCGCTGCTAGTTAATTGTATGTTTTGAGTTCTCCGATAGTTTTAGGAATTACTATCAACATGTGTGCAATGTTAGTTAAGTAAAGTTAGTAGTCCAGTAGCGCTCCGCCCCTCACAGTCCAGTAGTGAGGAGGGAGGGTGTTACACAACTTATCCCTTTTGTTAGAATTTTTCGGGCCACGAAAACCGCTTTTCGCGTCGCGGAAACCCCGAAACACCCTAGCCAAGGATCTCGTGCAAAGAAAAATCCGATTCGAAAAAATTCCACGTATTTATATCATGCTTAATACCCGAATATGTTAGATCTACTCCTAGATCTATAGTTTAAAGAAAAACTACCTTTGATGCGTGCCCTTCGCTTATCCCGCTCGACTAAGGTTGAAGTTGGATCTAGAGGGCACAAAGTAGAGCCCCTCTATATGTGTCCACACAAGCAATTAGGTGGAGAAGATGACCGAAACAAGGTGTGCTAGCACCTATGTGGTTTTCGGCCAAGAAGAGGAGGAAGAGAGGGAGAAGTTGCCGAGAGCACCAAGGAAGAAGAAGAATCAAAAAAATTGAATTCAAAAATTCAATCAATCCACCATATCATGTGGCCGGCCACATAAATGTCATTAAGTGGGCAATTAATGCTCTTAATTGCCCCCTTAATGTGGTCGGCCACTCATGGGTAACCTCCCATGAGGTGGCAAGCATGAGGTGGCATGGTGATGTGTAGCATCCCCATTGGTTCTCCCATGCCACCTCATCAAATGTGGTGGCATCCAAGTCAAGTCAATATTGACTTTCAACCTTCCTAATTTGGCCAAAGTCAAACATGACCAAATTAACTCCCTTAATTGATTTATCCAACATTTGGATCATACTTGAGTCTAACTCATAGTCAAGTCAAACTTGTGGATTTAGGTCAAGTCAAACTTGCCTTTTATAGACTTTCCATATTTAGCCAAGTCAAACTTGACTTCATCTTTCCTCTTGGTTCATCATATGAACTAGTCTCCATCTATTGCTCTATGTGTGTGACCCTATAGGTTCTTGTCAACGTTGGCAATATCCCTAAATCCAATTAGGGACATAAGCAATGAGAGGTATCTAGCAACACATCATTGCTACCCAAGTTACAAGAATGTTGAGATCCAACATCACCAATATGACTAATAATTGTGACTCTCACAATATGTGACATTGTCCTTCTATCCTTGATATCTAGATTGATCTTATATGAGGCATAGACCGTGTCATCCTCCAATCAATCTAAGTGTCTTGAACTCCAAGTAGACTCACTATAATCAAATAAGCACAATATCACATATTGCCTTATTTGGGCATGGCCATACACTTAGTGATCTCACTCTATCAAGACTATGATATCACTCCTGTAATATAGGAGGGATAGATCCCATCTACATCACTCACATCCCTCCGCATAATTTGTTACATACCCGATAATCGCCTTTATAGTCCACCCAGTCACGGGTGACGTTTGACGAAACCAAGTACATAACTCCTTATGTAGGGAACCATGGTGACTTCAGGTCTAAGGACTAAAGTCATACTAATAGTCACTTGAGAAAGTATATGACACTCATATAACGATCCATGATACTTTCTCATGGCGGGTCATTCAGTATACATTCTCCAATGTATACCCATGTGTCAACTTGATATCTCATATCCATGACTTGTGAGATCAAGTCATCATGTTGACCTACATGCTAGTCTCAATGCATTAACATTGTCCTTCTATGTTAATACTTGACTAGGAATAATTAAGTGTAGTGTTCTCTATATCATCTCACTATCGATTTAACTAATCGATTGATATAGATATGAACCTACTACCCTAGGACATTATTATACTTATTTATATAGCACAAATACACACAAGTATAATAATCACAATGCCTTTATTTATATATCAGAAATATATGTACAAGAATATGATACAAAGAGTCCAAAAAGTAACCATCACATGATTGGCTCTAGGGCTCTCACTAACACTTATCCCTTTTTATAACTTAATATTTCTGTTAACTCCTTAAATAAATTCGCTATCTTTTCTAAACAGACAAATCCAACATCAACTTATCCCTTTTATAATCCAATATTCTGTTAATTATCTTAAATAAATTCGCTACTTTTTCTAAACAAACAAATCCAACATCAACTTATCCTTTTTATAATATTATGTTAACTATCTTAAATAAATTCGCTACCTTTTCTAAACAAACAAATCCAAGATCAACTTATCTCTTTTATAATCCAATATTCTGTTAACTATCTTAAATAAATTCGCTATCTTTTCTAAACATAAAAATTTGTTTGCACACTTGGTCAGTCGGGTTTTGACCGAGTTAAAGGTCATGAGTTCAATTCTCGGCTTGGACATTTTTTTGTCGAAACTTCCTTCGTTTTGTAAAAATACCAAACGACCTCCAAAAATTACATAAAAATACTCTAAAAATTTCTAAAAATCCCTAGAATATTTCTATAGCATTTTTAAATATTTTTAAATTACTTTTAGGACTCTAATTGAGGAAATTTGGGGCGTTACAATTCTCCCTACCTTATAAAAAGTTCGTCCTCGAACTTAGAATAATTCTGGATATCTCTGTCTCATACAGTCCTCACGCTCCTAAGTAACTTTCTCGTGCTTCTGGTTCTAAATGACTTTCACTAATGGTACTCTTTGTTCCTTAGTCTCTTAACTTCTCGGTCCTCTATTATATATATCGCATCGTGCCCATTAGGGGTCCTTGGAAGGCTTGATATCTTCTCTATCCTTTCTAAACATACTTATGTATATGAATATAAGAGAGACAAAACTTCTATCTTACTAAAGCACATTTAATCAATTACTCCATACTGCAAATAATAAAGAAATCATAAAAGGAAAACTTAAATATTTTCTTACTTGAAGACGGCAAGGTTGGTGCTGATGTGTGATGCTGGAGAATAGGAACTGCTCTGATACCAACTTGTAACACCCCACCCTCCTCACTACTAGACTGTGAGGGTGGAGCGCTACTGGAGTACTAACTTTACTTAACTAACATTGCACACATGTTGATAGTAATTCCTAAAACTCTCGGAGAACTCAAAACATACAATTAACTAGCAGCGGAAGACTAAATGACTCATCTAATACATTCTACTCAACTCTTTGTTAATAAATTCTTATGCTAAATCCCAAGGCTTCTATAGTCCAGGCATCACACATCCATCCGCACCTCCTTGTCGCCTTCCTTTACTATAGCTTTTCCTTTCCTTTATCTGCAGTAAGAGGAAATGCATCTAAAAGTAAAATTGCTTAGTAAGCGTTATCTAACTCACAAAACTCGAGTATGCATGTAAGCTGAAAGAAATCTAGAAACTGAATGCTCATCTAATAGCAAACGACACATAGCATATTGAAATACTAAACATGTAAGCAAATCTAAACAACATGTCAGTATATAAGAAAGCTAAACTTGCTGAATTTTAAACTTATGTGAAGCTTATTTCTTTTGTTTGAAAACTTATACTTTAATACTTCAAAATAATAATCAACTTTCTTCTTGGGCCCGGCAACTGTACTTGCTATGCGCGCATCCCTAAATAGACCCGAGATAGCTGGTCTCGAATCTAGTAGAGTTTACTAGGTTATCTAAACCTAAGGACGACTATGGGAGCCCAACCCAAGGACAACTAAGAGTCCAGCACAGTGCCACTGATAAAAGTAAAATACTGATTTATAAGCCGATTTATTTTAATTACTTCTTCTTTAAATGCCTTGGCATTTTAATGGCATTTTAACGAGCACCTTGTGTGCCAAAATCTCTAAAGTCTTGACTTTGGGATCTACTTAAGGCCTTGGCCATTTTCTTTCTTTTCTTTATCTTTCTTATACTTGTTAATACCTCTAATAAAAGAATGCTTCTTTAAAAACTGAAATGTTTTAAACAAATTCTAACTTTGAAATGCATAAACAAAAATCTGCATACTATGCTAATCAAAATTCTGCATTCTATACTACACTATTTCTGCATACTATGCAAACATAAATTCTGCACAATAATACTTAACCAAACTGCACTATAATCTTTTTCTTTAAAAACTGCATTATAAGTTCCACCAAAAATCTGCACTACAAGTTCCACCAAAAATCTGCACTATAAATTCCACCAAAAATCTGCACTACAAGTTCCACCAAAAATCTGCACTATAAACTTTAAAGAAATCTGCACCATAAGCTCTTAAGAAATCTGCACTACAAGCTCTAAAGAAATCTGCTCTAAAGAAATCTGCACTACAAGCTTAATTAAAATCTGCACTATAAGCTTACATAAAAATCTGAACTATAAGCTTACATAATAATCTGCACTATAAGCTTGATTGAAATCTGCACTATAAGCTTAATTAAAATCTGCACCTATAAACTTACTTAAAATCGGCACTATAAGCTTAATTAAAAATCTGCACTATAAGCTTAATTAAAATCTGCACTATAAGCTTAATTAAAATCTGCACTATAAGCTTATATAAAAATCTGCATTATAAGCTTAATTAAAATCTGCACTATAGGCTTAATTAAAAATCTGCACTATAAGCTTAATTAAAATCTGAACTATAAGCCTACATAAAAATCTGCACTATAAGCTTATTAAAATATGTGCTATAGGCTTAATTAAAAATCTGCACTCTAAGCGCTTAATTAAAATCTGCAATATAAGCTCTACATAAAATTCTGCATGATAAGCTTAATTAAAATCTACACTATAAGCTTATTTAAAAATCTGTACTATAAGCGCTTAATTAAAATCTGCAATATAAGCTCTATATAAAAATCTGCATTATAAGCTTAATTAAAATCTACACTATAAGCTTAATTAAAAATCTGCACTATAAGCTTAATTAAAATCTGCACTATAAGCCTACATAAAAATCTGCACTATAAGCTTAATTAAAATCTGTACTATAGGCTTAATTAAAAATTAGCACTATAAGCGCTTCTTATGCTTCGAATTCAAGAAGAACAAATGTCCGAAACTACTCCTACTGCAGGTGAGAAGCACTTACCTTGCTTCTTGGACTCACAACCGAACAAAAAGGGCTTCTAGGACCTTGGTCGGCCGCTGGAGATGATGCCCTAACTCCCTTTCATTTTCTGCCTGAGCTCCACCATCGTACGCAGAAGAGAAGGAGAGAATGGTTTAAGTCACGGGAAAATAGAGCATCAACTTATCCCTTTTTATAGCTTAATATTTCTGTTAACTCCTTAAATAAATTCGCTATCTTTTCTTAACAGACAAATCCAACATCAACTTATCCCTTTTATAATCAAATATTCTGTTATTTATCTTAAATAAATTCGTTACTTTTTCTAAACAAACAAATCCAACATCAACTTATCCCTTTTATAATATTTTGTTAACTATCTTAAATAAATTCGCTACCTTTTCTAAACAAACAAATCCAAGATTAACTTATCCCTTTTATAATCTAATATTCTGTTAACTATCTTAAATAAATTCGCTACCTTTTCTAAACAGAAAAATCCGTTTGCACACCTGGTCAGTCGGGTTTTGACCGAGTCAAAGGTCATGGGTTCAATTCTCGGCATGGACATTTTTTTGTCGAAACTTCCTTCATTTTGTAAAAATACCAAACGACCTCCAAAAATTACATAAAAATACTCTAAACATTTTGTAACACCCGAAAATTCTCAAACTTGCATTAGAATTATTCTATGATTTTTTTGGAATTTTTAGATATTTTTCCGGAATTTTCTGAGTAGCGGAAGTAGCAAAAATAATTAGAAGAATAAAAAGGCTTAAGCGGGAATCGAATCCGGGACCTCTCGGGTCCGCTAAACCTTTAGTTAGCCTTAGTAATCGGTGAACCCAGCAGGGCTGTGCTGAAAGAAAGAGGAACCAATTATATTTATATTAGAGTTTGGTTCAATAATCCACTTAATATAAATAGGAAACTTAAAGATGGTTTGGTTTATTTTATTTTGGTTCGGCACATCCTTCCCCACCGAAACCCTCTCACGCCACCTCTCCCTTTTCTTCCTCCTTCTTTCGGCGCCACACCAAGGAAGACCTAGGGTTCTTTCTCTAGGGCCCCAAGGACACTTCCCGGCGACGATTTCGACACAAGGGCGCACTTCTTCACGAGAGGAACGCGAGGACGTAAGCGGTTCGTCGAACGGAGCAGTTTTTCCGGAAAACCTAGCGGATAGAATCGTAAGAAAAACCTTGCGATTGAGGTAAGAAACCCCTCACCTGCAGTATAATTGCTCTCGCTTGTTAGTTTTGGCATTAGTTCAGTAGTTCTACAGTTTTCAGTCTTAGGGTGTGCTTTTAGTGCACACCAAGCATCCGGTAGAATGCCCAGTTCAGAAGGATGCACCAGTAGGCGTCCTAACAGCATGAAAAATGTATTAGAAACATTTTATTCAGCTTATTATCAGTTATTACAGCTAAATGGATCAGATATCCATGGGCTGGACTCCCACAGTCGTCCCTAGGTTCAGATAACCTAGTAACCCTCCTGGATTCGGAACTTGCAATCCCGGGTCTCGTAGGGATGCGCGCACAGTAGGTACAGTTGCCAGGGCCCAGCAGCATGTTTAGTATTTTCATCTATTATTATATATAGTTTTCCAAATATGTAATCAGTGATAGAAACACAAACTTAGTTTCAGTTACAGTTAATTACCTCAGTTAAGTTTCATGATTTGAGTTCATGACCAGTTAGATGTATATGCATGACCAGTTCAGTATTCATGCTTAGTTTCAGATACAGTATGCTATGCTCAGCTTGTTTGTATGCCATGATTAGTTTAGTACATGTTTGTATGCCATGCCATGTTGCCATGCTCAGTTCAGTTTTCAAACCGCATGTTTTAAAAACATAATCGCATCGTTGCATGTTTTTGTGAGGTAGATGGTTTCTTACTAAGCTTCTTAGCTTACAGATGCTACTTTTCATATACTGCAGATACCGGTAAAAGAAAAGTGGACTAGCGGAGGCTGGAGGGCGATGCTACGATGATGTGTGTGTGCAAGGGGTCTGGAATAAAGATCCTTGGGATCTATACTCTTTTATTTCAGTTTTAGTACTTAACATGTCTAGTTTTATGACTTAGTCTTGTTACTAGGTATTATAGCTCAGTAAACTATGTCTTGTTTAGTTTATCATGTTTAGAACGTTAGTATTTACATGCTAGAGTGTTTTTCATGTATCTAGAGCTTGTGTATGTGATTTTTGGCACGAATCAGTGCTGGAAATCAGAAATTCTGATTTCGTTTCAGACTATCAGAACCTGAATCGGTCAGCAGACCGATCCAGACACACCTAGATCGGTCTTACCGACCGATCCAGCAGGGCACGGAATCGCGGCAAGTTTGATCGATCCGTGGATCGAACAGCAGCTAGCTGGGAAGTTAGTTTTGAGTTCTAGCTCAGATGGGAGGTCAAGTATCCTCCTCAGCACATATACCTCAACCGGAAAGGGTCTTGAACCCTTCCTTATAACAGCATGGGTGTACCAGTTGTCAGTTTAATAGAGTCAGTTAGGGAAACTTTGTTTTACCCAGTTTCCGCACAGTACAGCCCAGTAGCTTCAGTAGTTAATGTAACGTTCCGGCACACAGCTTAGTACTTACCTACAGCTTCCAAGTAAGAACATCTCTCACTCAGTTTTGTTTTCAGCTTTCATATCAGTTATATGTGCTTTCATGTTTGCTCTCATGTTGGTAGTTAATTAATTCATGTTTACAGTGATAGTATTTAACATGTTACCAGTAGTTAACTATAACATGATAGCCTAGTTATATATATGTGTTTTCTGCTATTTAGAAAATGACGAGGACATCCAACTAAGAAGGCATCGGAGCCCGAGGCGGGCGGTTGATGCCTCCCGGACCTACGGCCGGCTCACCAGCCTCCTTAAAGGCTAACCAGCAGACTACTCCCGCCGTCACTCCAGTACCGAACCTCACGACTCCAATAATCACAGAGGTTGTGCCAGCTCAGCCTGCAGTACCAGTCCCAATAGCTCCAGTAGCAGGGGCTAAGAGAGAAGCTTACCTTATCCAGTGGCAGAGAATTAAGCCCGAGAACTTCTCGGGCACCAGGGAAGGCATGGTTAAAAACACTGGAAAGCACGATGGAGCTTCTAGACTGGCCAGAGCACGAAAAGGTGAAGTGTGCCTCCTTACAGAGACGCGCATGTGGTGGGCGGATTAAAGCGGCGGCCAAGAAACCGATGACATGGGCGAGAAAGAATTCTTGAGAATTCTTTCACATGCAAGTCACGAACCGACACTATGGCGAGTTCTGAGAATTTCGTCGGGGCAACCTATCGGTGAAGAAATTCAACAGTTGGCCCGTCTGTGTCGAACTAGTCGCGGAGAAGGAATGAGTATGGTTTATCTTGAAGATGCTCGGACGGAGATCGCAATGAATGTCGCGGCGTTCATAGGCCACAGAGGAGCTAGTGAGTAGTGCTCGATCACCGAACACCAGAAGCAGGTTTCCACATAGCCCAAGGGACAAGCTGGCTCGGTACTCAGCAGAAACAACAGGACATAGCTCCAATGGAAAGGGAAGCAAGGCAGCGGACCCAAAGGAGGGCCACCGAAAACATTCCGGACATCCCAAGTGTACTTGTGGAAACATCATCCAGAGTTTGCCGCAAGGGCACGCGAGGTTGTTTTGAATGTGGAAGGGCACATGGCTAAGCGAAACAAACGATCTTCCTCGGCCTCGGCCGATATAGTATGGAGCTCGGCTGTATATCTTGCCTTAGATGGTCCAGATCGATCGGCCCTATCACGAATGCCGGATTTTCTCACGGAGAACGTAGCAAATGCCTCGACAGTTGTCACAGGTCAGATCAGTATTTTACAGCATAATGCAACTGTCTTATTCGATACTGGGGCAACCCACTCTTATGTATCCAGGGCATTTGCCGAGAAATTAGCAACACCTCCAGAGTTACTCAATAGTCAGTTTCTGACAACACTACCCTCAGGAGACATTATGGCATCTACGCACTGGCTCAGAGCAGTGCCAGTCATTATAGCAGACAAAGAACTTTTTGGTGATCTGATACGGCGCTTCTATAGAGTGCCGTAAACAGAAGGTCATATTCCAACCTGAAGCAGGAGTACAGTTTGAGTACATAGGAAAACCAAAGAGAAAAGCCAGGAAGTTTCTCTCAGCATTGAAAGCACAGCAGCTATTGGATTCAGGATGCATGGGATTTTTAGCAAATGTAGTCAACACCAGTCAGGACAAGAACCAACAGCTATCAGAGGTTCGGGGCTTTGCACCAGACAGGGAGATTGAATTTGAGATAGAGCTCATTCCCGGCACAAATCCAATTTCCAAGGCACCGTACCGCATGGCTCCAGCAGAACTGAAGGAACTTCAAGAGCAATTACAGGAGCTTCTTGACAAGGGTTTCATACGCCCTAGTCACTCACCATGGGGAGCACCTGTGTTGTTCGTGAAGAAGAAGGATGGAAGCATGCGCCTATGCATAGACTACCGTGCCTTGAACCATAGATGACCTGTTTGACCAGCTAAAGGGAGCCACAGTGTTCTCTAAAATTGACCTCAGATCAGGATATCACCAGGTTAGAGTCAAGAAAGGTGATATACCTAAAACAGCTTTCAGGACCAGATACGGACATTATGAGTTCGTAGTCATGCCTTTCGGCGTGACAAATGCTCCAGCTACTTTCATGGACCTCATGAACAGAGTATTCAGGGAATACTTAGACAAGTTTGTCATCGTGTTCATCGATGACATTCTTATCTATTCAGGCACTCAGGAGGACCATGCAGAGCATTTGAAGACAGTTTTGCAGATCCTTCAGCAGAACCAGCTATACGCCAAATTCACGAAATGTGAATTTTGGCTAGACCAGGTAGCCTTTTTAGGTCACATCATCTCCAAGGATGGTGTTATGGTAGATCCCAAGAAGATAGAAGCGATAATCGGAAGAGACCGAACGCCAAGGTGAAATCGAAGCTTTACGGGATTAGCGAGCTACTACAGAAATCGTAGAGGACTTCTCCGGATAGCCTCCCCAGCAGCTCTCACCAGAAGAACAAGAAATTTCAGAGACCGAGGACTGAGAACTAAAGCGGAGATTGACGGTGCTCTTATTTTAGCTATACCAGAAAACATAGACAGCTTCGACATCTACAGTGACGCCTCTAATGCAAAACGGCAAGGTGATCGCCTATGCCTCCAGACAACTCAAGGATTATGAGAGGAACTATCCTACTCACGACCTTGAGCTTGCAGCAATGGTGTTCGCTCTCAAGATTTGGAGACATTATTCGTACGGAGCTCAGTGCAGATCATCAAAGTCTGAAGTATTTCTTTACTCAGAAGGATCTGAATATGCGACAGCGCAGATGGTTAGAGCTGGTCAAGGATTATGACATAGATATCCTCTACCATCCAGGGAAAGCTAATAAGGTAGCAGACGCACTCAGCAGGAAGTCCAGTGCTACCTTATTATCTTTAGCAGCTATGTCACCACCCCTAAGGAAGGAGATTACAGCTTTTAGTCTCGAGCTTATAGTCGGGCAGCTTTCCACTATGTCCTTAGCATCTACCTTGCTTGATGATATCCAGACAGCTCAGGAGCAGGATCCTGAAATCCAGAAAATCAAGCAAGGGTTAGCAGAATCAGAAAGTGGAGAGTTCAGAGTGTCCGCCAGTGGGGTAGTGTACTGTGGTGACAGACTTTGTGTTCGAAAAACAGATTCTAGACGAGGCTCACAGGACTCCCTATGCGATGCATCCTGGTTCCACCAAAATGTATCAGGATCTAAAGAAACGATTTTGGTGGCCTGGGATGAAGCGAGATATCGACAGATACGTCAGCATCTGTCTAACCTCTCAGAGGGTTAAGGCAGAACATCAGTGACCAGGAGGAGTTCTACAGCCGATCTAGATTCCAGAATGGAAGTGGGAGGATATCTCTATGGACTTCATAGTGGGATTACCCAGAACCACGAATGGTTTTGATGCCATCTGGGTAATAGTCGACAGGTTGACTAAATCAGCCCACTTCTTAGCTATCAGAATATCCTATTCCATGGAGCAGTTAGCTCAATTGTATCTCAAGGAGATTGTCAGGCTGCATGGAGTCCCATGAACCATTATATCAGACAGAGACAGCAGATTTACATCACACTTCTGGAAGTGTGTACAGTCAGCTATGGGCACCTAGTTAAAATTTAGCACAGCCTTCCATCCTCAGACAGATGGTCAGACGGAGCGAGTAAACCAGGTACTCGAAGATATGCTCCGGGCTTGTGCTCTAGATTTCAAGGGAAGTTGGTGCAAATATCTGAGTCTAGCAGAATTTGCATACAACAACAGTTATCAGGCCACTATCGGCATGGCACCTTATGGGGCACTCTATGGGCGGAGGTGCAGATCACCAATCTGCTGGTATGAGAGTGGTGAACAGAAGGAACTAGATCTAGTAGCAGATACCACAGCAGCCATACAGTAGATTCGCCAGAGGATAGAGACAGCACAGAGCCGTCAGAAGAGCTATGCTGATACACGACGCAGACCCCTAGAGTTTTCAGTTAGGGATACAGTTTTCCTCAGAGTAGCTCCCATGAAGAGAGTCATGCATTTTGGGAAGAAGGGCAAGTTAGCTCCCAGATATGTGGGACCATACCTTATCACGAAGAGAGTGGGCAAGGTAGCATATGAGCTAGAGCTACCTCAGGAGATGTCGGCTGTCCACAACGTATTTCATGTCTCCATGCTGAAGAAGCATATTCTAGATGCCACCCAAGTGATTGAGCCCCAGTTGGTACAGGTCCGTGATGATCTCAGCTATGACAGTCGGCCTATTCAGATAATAGACCGAGCAGTAAAGAAATTACGGAACAAGGAAGTACCATTAGTCAAAGTCAGCTGGCAAAATCACACAGCAGCAGAGGCGACTTGGGAGACAGAGGCCAGCATGAGACAGAAGTACCCAGAATTGTTTTAAGTTCGAGGATGAACTTTTTATAAGGTATGGGGGATTGTAACGCACGAAAAATCTCAAACTTGCATTAGAATTATTCTATGATTTTTCTGGAATTTTTAGATATTTTTCCGGAATTTTCCGAGTAGCGGAAGTAGCAAAAATAATTAGAAGAATAAAAAGGCTTAAGCGGGAATCGAACCCAGGACCTCTCGGGTCCGCTAAACCTTTAGTTAGCCTTAGTAACCGGTGAACCCAGCAGGGCCGTGCTGAAAGAAAGAGGAACCAATTATATTTATATTAGAGTTTGGTTAAATAATCCACTTAATATAAATATGAAACTTAAAGTGGGTTTGGTTTATTTTATTTTGGTTCGGCACATCCTTCCCCACCGAAACCCTCTCACGCCACCTCTCCCTTTTCTTCCTCCTTCTTTCGGCGCCACAACAAGGAAGACCTAGGGTTCTTTCTCTAGGGCCCCAAGGACACTTCCCGGCGATGATTTCGACACAAGGGCGCACTTCTTCGCGAGAGGAACGCGAGGACGTAAGCGGTTCGTCGAACGGAGCAGTTTTTCCGGAAAACCTAGCGGATAGAATCGTAAGAAAAACCTTGCGATTGAGGTAAGAAACCCCTCACCTGTAGTATAATTGCTCTCGCTTGTTAGTTTTGGCATTAGTTCAGTAGTTCTACAGTTTTCAGTCTTAGGGTGTGCTTTTAGTGCACACCAAGCATCCGGTAGAATGCCCAGTTCAGAAGGATGCACCAGTAGGCGTCCTAACAGCATGAAAAATGTATTAGAAACATTTTATTCAGCTTATTATCAGTTATTACAGCTAAATGGATCAGATATCCATTGGGTGGGCTCCCACAGTAGCCTCTAGGTTCAGATAACCTAGCTCTAGGTTCAGATAACCTAGAACAGCAAAGTAAAATAAAACAGTATTCAGTATTGTACTTTTATTCAATTGGCACTGTACTTGGATCAGATATCCATGGGCTGGACTCCCACAGTCGTCCCTAGGTTCAGATAACCTAGTAACCCTGCTGGATTCGGAACTTGCAATCCCGGGTCTCGTAGGGATGCGCGCACAGTAGGTACAGTTGCCAGGGCCCAGCAGCATGTTTAGTATTTTCATCTATTATTATATATAGTTTTCCAAATATGTAATCAGTGATGGAAACACTAACTTAGTTTCAGTTACAGTTAATTACCTCAGTTAAGTTTCATTATTTGAGTTCATGACCAGTTAGATGTATATGCATGACCAGTTCAGTATTCATGCTTAGATTCAGATACAGTATGCTATGCTCAGCTTGTTTGTATGCCATGATCTGTTTAGTACATGTTTGTATGTCATGCCATGTTGCCATGCTCAGTTCAGTTTTCAAACCGCATGTTTTAAAAACATAATCGCATCGTTGCATGTTTTTGTGAGGTAGATGGTTTCTTACTAAGCTTCTTAGCTTACAGATGCTACTTTTCATATACTGCAGATACCGGTAAAAGAAAAGTGGACTAGCGGAGGCTGGAGGGCGATGCTACGATGATGTGTGTGTGCAAGGGGTCTGGAATAAAGATCCTTGGGATCTATACTCTTTTATTTCAGTTTTAGTACTTAACATGTCTAGTTTTATGACTTAGTCTTGTTACTAGGTATTATAGCTCAGTAAACTATGTCTTGTTTAGTTTATCATGTTTAGAACGTTAGTATTTACATGCTAGAGTGTTTTTCATGTATCTAGAGCTTGTGTATGTGATTTTGGCACGAATCGGTCTTGGAAATCGAAATTCTGATTCGTTTCATACTATCGAACTGGATCGGTCCGAGACCGATCCATTATTTTTCTGGATCGGTCGACCGATCCGAGATGAGTCAAGACTTGTATCCAGAAGATCGGTCAGCCGATCCGATGTCAACGAAGGCATCAGCGTCTCCGGTGCACGGATCGGTCTGCAGATCGATCCGAGACACACCGATCGGTCTTGTCGATCGATCCGACCTCTGATCGGTCCACCGATCCAGCAGGGCACGGAATCGCGGCAAGTTTGATCGATCCGTGGATCGAACAGCAGCTAGCTAGGAAGTTAGTTTTGAGTTCTAGCTCAGATGGGAGGTCAAGTATCCTCCTCAGCACATATACCTCAACCGGAAAGGGTCTTGAACCCTTCCTTATAACAGCATGGGTGTACCAGTTGTCAGTTTAATAGAGTCAGTTAGGGAAACTTTGTTTTACCCAGTTTCCGCACAGTACAGCCCAGTAGCTTCAGTAGTTAATGTAGCGTTCCGGCTCACAGCTTAGTACTTAGGAGTTGGGTCATTACACATTTCTAATAATCCCTAGAATATTTCTATAGCATTTTTAAATATTTTTAAATTACTTTTAGGACTCTAATTGAGGAAATTTGGGCCGTTACAGTTGTTCAATAACAGAGGGAAAGTGATGCACTCTGTACCAAATATCTTAACCTATCAATCTCAATGACGGAAGTGTTCTTTCGATCCTATTTTTAGTGAATTCATCTTTATTCTTTCTGAACTTATGATTTGTTGGTAAGAATTGCCTATGACAATCAAAATAACTTGGTTTCTTTCTGTGTTTCAATCTGAATGACTTTGATCTCTCCATACATATTGGGCATCCCAAGATCCCAGTAGTACTCCAACCTGATAGCATACCATAAGCTGGAAAGTCATTTATGGTCCAAAGAAGAGCAGCCTTCAGTATAAACATCTGGTTAGAATGAACATCGTATGTAGGAACACCTTCATCCCATAGATGTTTAAGTTATGCTATCAGAGGTTGCATATAAATATCTATTAACTTCTTTGGATTTTGCGGACCTGGTACAACCAATGTTAAAAACATATAAGGTGTTTTCATGCACATCCCAGGTGGAAGATTATATGGCGTTAAGATAACTGGCCAACAAGAATAATTTCTTTCTGATTTACAAAACGGAGCAAATCCTTCAGCACAGAGACATAATCTAATATTTCTAGTCTCCTTTGCAAAATCTGGATATGTTCTATCAAAATTTTTCCACGCATCTGCATCTGATGGATGACACATTAAATCCTCTTCTGTTTGATGAGTTGCATGCCAAGTCATGTGTTCCGCAGGTGCCTTTGATGCATACAATCTTTGTCACCTAGGAGTTAAAGGTAAATAAAACAACTGGCTGTGTGCTTTACGTCGTTGATTACAGAATTTACAAACCTCTACATCTGCATCATCTCCCCAATATAACATACAACCATCTCTGCAAACATCAATTCTTTCAACTGGAAGACCTAAATCTTTCACCAATTTTTTCATAGTGTAAAAATCAAGAGGCAAATTGTGATCACGTGGCAATGTATCGTCAAACGCTTGAACAATATCATTAAAACAATCTTGCGACATATTATGATCTGCCTTTATATTTAATAATCTGGATGTGAGAGATAATTTAGTCTGACTGTCACAATCGGAATATAATGGTTCATTTGCAGCACTCAATACTTCTTGAAATTTGTAATATATTTATCCAGACCTGGTACATCAGGCTCCTCCAACGACAATGTATTAGTGGCAAACATTTGTTCACTTGTTGTAGGAAAACTAGAACTTGCACCAAGCGTCTTGGGAATATAATTCTGACAACTTGCATCAATTACCATCTTCTGATATGGATTGAATTATTCATAATAACTCTGATCCCCACTAGCAGAGGCTTGAAAATTCCGCCCATAATCCTCATCAGATATGAACAGTTCGCCATGACATGTCCAATTATAATAATTCGGAGTAAAACCAAATTTACAAAGATGTTCTTCAACTTTATCAGTGGGTAAAAATTTCCCATTGTGACATTTTCTACACGCGCACCTTATCTTCTTGCCATCCATATACATAACTTGACTAGATGTAAAATTTAAAAATTGCCTCAGTCCAGTGATAAACTCAGGAGTTAACTCCTAACGATTAGTCAAATTTTTTTTATATATCCAACTTCGTTCATTCTGCATTTTACCTGAATTCAACTATTCATGTTAAACATTATTAAAAGTTACTATAGATAAATCTTATCATTGAAGACAAAACAAAAACAACAGCTAATCAAAAAGAAGGAATGCAATTAATCAACTATAATATAATTATTTAAAGCTAACTTTATATAAAAATTAGTAAATGCATAATAATGAACTTAAGAATACCGAAAAGAGGTCAACAAATACAGCTGTCTTCAACTACACTGAGATCACACCAAAATGAGACCTGCACAAACAACATTATCAATTGAGACAGTAATTTTCGAATATTAACTTAAATTTCAGAAGGTCCACGGCGGCAGCCATACGCCATCCAGCCATCGCCTAGCAGCGGGCAGCCACACGCCGGCCAGGCAGCGGACTGCCGGAGGCCAGGCAGCGGACTGCCGGAGGCCAGGCAGAGGCTACCGGAGGCAAGGCAGAGGCTGCCGGAGGCAAGGCAGCCCCTGCCGGAGGCCAGGCAGTGGCTGCCGCCGCTGGCCAGGCAGCGGCTGCCGCCGCCGAGTGCTTACCAAACGAAAACCTTCCACCGTTGGAGATCAAGCGATCGTCGCAGATCACGCAGTTGTCGGTCGGAGATGTGGCGGAAACCCTGGAAATCGCAGCTGGGAAGGGGGAACGGGGGAGAGAGAGAGGAAAGAAATGAGGGAAGGGAAAAAGAATCGGGCTGAGATCTAGATCAAGGGTTTATTAGGAACAAATATTTTTTATTCCCAATTTCATCCCTAAATTTGGGACGAATCCATGGATTCGTCCCAAATTTTGGGACAAATCCTGGATTCATCTCAAAATCTGGGACGAATTCAAAAATTTGTCCCAGAATTTAAATTTTTTTAATTAAAAGAGGAACAAAATCAAAAGGAATAAATACGGACCTAGAGACATCGGAATTTGATGAAATAAGTTTCTATACATTCGTATCATTGTCCTGATTGTAAATACATAAATAAAAATATTTTTGACCAAATATATTTGTTTTTAGAATTTTTTAATCCCAAATTGACCTAATTTTGAGTTAAAAAATTGAATCACTAAAAATAATAATTTAAAATTATGGAAGATGACATATTTATGATCAGGTCAATGATATGAATGCATAGCAACTTGTTTCATCAAATTCTGATGTCTCTAGGTCAAGATATCACCCTTCGATGTTTTATTTTTACCTGAATTAGGTCAAATTCGGGTTAAAAAATCACCACACTAAATATATGAGATTAAAATTATGGATGAGGATATTTTTAAGATTATGAGAAAATTAGGAACCCGTAGAAACTTGTTTCATGAAATTTCGAGATCGTTAGGTCCATATTTAGGCCTTCCGAATGATTTTTATTTTATTTTTTATTTTTCTAAAATCTGGGACGAATCCGGGATTCGTCCCAAAATTTGGGACGAATTCCAGGATTTGTCCCAGATTTTGGGACGAATCCAGGATTCGTCCCAAATTTTGGGACGAATCCTGGATTCGTCCCAGATTTAATAAAAATAAAAAAGAAAATAAAAATCATTCGGAAAAGCCTAAATATGGACCTAACGATCTCAGAATTTCATGAAACAAGTTTTTATGGGTTCCTAATTTTCTCTTGATCTTAAAAATATCCTCATCCATAATTTTAATCTCATATATTTAGTGTGGTGATTTTTTAACCCGAATTTGACCTAATTCAGGTAAAAAAAACACGAAACTCAATATATTATTTCAAAATTAAGGATGAGGATATATTTATGATTAAGGGAAAATTAGAAACTTATAGACTCTCGTTTCATGAAATTTTGACATTTGTAGATCTATATTTTAAGTTTTAAACACATATTCAAACATGTCTTAAATGCTATCATACTTGATTAATACTAAACTATCTTTGTTTCACTAAATATGGACCTAACAATCTCAGAATTTCATGAAACAAGTTTCATCAGGTTCCTAATTTAACATATTATATTCAGTGCGGTATATTTTTTATTATGAATTAGGTCATATTCCTGTTAAAAAATCACCACACTCAATATATTAGGTTAAAATTTAGATATACGATATTTTTAAGATCATGAGAAAATTAGGAACCCGTAGAAACTTGTTTCATGAAATTCCGAGATAGTTAGGTCCATATTTAGGCTTTCCGAATGATTTTTATTTTCTTTTTTATTTTTCTTAAATCTGGGATGAATCCAGGATTCGTCCCAAAATTTGGGACGAATTCCTGGATTCGTCCCAAAATCTGGGACGAATCCAGGAATTCGTCCCAAATTTTGGGACAAATCCTGGATTCATCCCAAATTGTAACACTCGAAAATTCTCAAAATAATTATTACAAATATCCTAGTATTTTTCTGGAATTTTAGGATATTTTTACAGAATTTTTAGAGTAGCGGAGATAGCAAAAATAAATAGAATCGTAAAATAGCCTACGCGGGAATTGAACCCGAGACCTATTGGGTCCTACGACTTATGGTGAACTCTAATAACCAAGTGAACCCAGCAGGGCCGTGCTGAAAGAAGAGAAAATCAATTATATTTATATTTAAGTTGGGCGAATTAACCACTTAATATAAATAGGGGAAAATTAAGTGAAGAGTTATTTTTTTTTTTACATAACTCTCCTCAACCTCAAACCCTTACACGCCGCCCTCTCCTTTCTCTTCTTCTCTCGACGCACCAAGCCAAAGGGGGGCTAGGGTTCCGTCCCAAGGGCTATAGGAGCACTTTCCGGCGACAACTCCGGTACGAGGACGCTCCCCTCGGTGAGAAGAACACAAAGACGTAGGAGGATCGTCGAGAAGATTGTCTTTCCGGAAAACCTAACGATTGGATTGTAAGGAAATCTAGCGCAGGAGGTAAGAAACCCCTCATCTGCAGTATAAGTAGCTATTCGTGTGTTTTATACATTAGTTTAGTAGTATGCAGATTTTCAGTACGTAGGGTGTTCTAGTGCACACCAAGTGCTTGATAAAATGTGTAGCTCAGTAAAATGCGACAGTAGACATTTTAATAGATCAGTAAATGCAGTAGAAGCATTTAGAATAGCATATTTAGTCTTGCTACAACTTATATGGGACTACGGTCCAATGGGTGGGCTCCCACAGTCACCTCTAGGTTCAGATAACCTAGCTCTAGGTTCAGATAACCTAGAAATAGCAAGATAAGATAATTCAGTTATAAAACAGCATTTTACTTTTAGCAGTGGCACTGTACTGGACTAGATGTCCATTGGGTTGGGCTCCCATAGTCGTCCCTAGGTTTAGATAACCTAGTAACCCTACTTGATTCGGAATTTGCAACCCCGGGTTTAGTTAGGGATGCGCACGCAGCAAGTACAGTGGCCGAGCCCATCAGCAGCATGATTAGTATTTTCATCTATTTATGATATATAGTCTTTCAAAGCTTCACAAAATAGTTTATGTGAATACAGAGCAGCTTAACATTAGTTAGTAGTGGTGTAGCTCAGCTTTTATTTCAGTTTAGTTTTTATGGATCCACATGATGGTTTTATGCTTAGCTATGATTGCCATGTATCGTATGTGATTATGCCATGTTTTAGAATCCATGTTTAGCAATGTTCAGCATATATTTCAATAGCATGTCTTAAAAAAAAACATAAATTGCATCGTATGCATGTTTTGTTAGGTAGATGGTCTCTTACTAAGCTCCCAGGCTTACAGATACTCTTTTCCTTATACTGCAGATAAAGGTAAAGGAAAGATGGACTAGCGGAGGCTGGAGGGCAATGCGATGAAGATGTGTGTGAATGGAACCTGGAATAAAGATCTTGGAAGAATTAGAACATTTAAGAACTTAGCGTTTCTTGTCATGTTACTATTTGCTTATTTAGTTATATAAATACCTTGAATTGTGAAAGTATGTCTAGAATACCAGTTATCATACTTAGAATACTAGTAGTTGATATTAGAATATTGTCCAGCCACTTTAGAACCTATGCATGTGAATTTGGCACGAAACAGTGCTGAAATCAGACCCCTGGTATGAAATCAGAAACCCCAATCGATCAGCCGATCGATTGGAGGCTTCTCAATCGATCAGCTGATCGATTGAGGAGTCTGTACCGTGAACAGTAAGCTCCGGGATCGATCCGCCGATCGATCCGGACGCGTTCTGTTACGAACAGTGAGCTCTGGAATCGATCACTGGATCGATCGGGGAATTGGCCTCGCGAACAGAGAGCCTTGGAATCGATCCCTGGATCGATTAGCAAGCCTGGATCGATCAGCCGATCGATCTAGAATTTACCCCATGCACAGTAGCGAGCTGAATCGATCAATGGGTCGATCAGCAAGTCTGGATCGATCCACCGATCGATCCAATCAAAGTTTTCGTATACAGTAGCATTCTGGATCGATCAGTGAATCGATCCGAACATCCCAATCGATCAGCCGATCGATTGAAATGCCTGTTTCGTCTGGGAACACTTAAGTTCAATCCTTAAACACATGTGAAGGCTAGATCTTCTCTTTGGAGTAAAAGGTACAACATTTAAAAAGGTATTTTTAAGCATCAGTTCAGATTTAGTAGTAATTGGCATGGGTTTAGTAAATTTTAAATTAGTTCACGTTTTCGCACCTTATAATATAGCTTAGCACAACATAATGTGATGGTCCGGCCTCGCAGCCTAGCCAGTAGGAGGCGGGTCGTTACACAAATTTTGGGACAAATCCTGGATTCGTCCCAGATTTAAGAAAAATAAAAAAGAAAATAAAAATCATTCGGAAGGTCTAAATATGGACCTAACGATCTCGGAATTTAATGAAACAAGTTTCTACAGGTTCCTAATTTTCTTATAATCTTAAAAATATCATCATCCATAATTTTAACATATTATATTCAGTGCGGTAAATATTTTATTATGAATTAGGTAATATTAATGTTAGAAAATCACCACACTCAATATATTAGGTTAAAATTTAGATTTAGGATATTTTTAAGATCATGAGAAAATTAGGAACCCGCAGAAACTTGTTTCATGAAATTCCGAGATCGTTAGGTCCATATTTAGGCTTTCCGAATGATTTTTATTTTCTTTTTTATTTTTCTTAAATCTGGGACGAATCCAGGATTCGACCCAAAATTTGGGACGAATTCCTGGATTCGTCCCAGATTTTGGGGTGAATCCTGGAATTCGTCCCAAATTTTGGGACGAATCCTGGATTCGTCCAAAATTTTGGGACGAATCCTGGATTCGTCCCAGATTTAAGAAAAATAAAAAATAAAATAAAAATCATTCGGAAAGCCTAAATATGGACCTAACGATCTCGGAATTTCATGAAACAAGTTTCTACGGGTTTCTAATTTTCTCTTGATCTTAAAAATATCCTCATCCATAATTTTAATCTCATATATTTAGTGTGGTGATTTTTTAATCCAAATTTGACCTAATTCAGGTAAAAAAAACATGAAACTCAATATATTATTTTAAAATAAAGGATGAGGATATATTTATAATTAAGGGGAAATTAGAAACTTATAGACTCTCGTTTCATGAAATTCTGACATCTGTAGATCTATATTTTAAGTTTTAAACACATATTCAAACATGTCTTAAATGCTATCATACTTGATTAATACTAAACTATCTATGTTTCACTAAATATGGAGCTAACGATCTTGGAATTTCATGAAACAAGTTTCTACGGGTTCTAAATTTTCTCATGATCTTAAAAATATCTTTATCAATAATTTTAACATATGATATTCAGTGCGGTAAATTTTTTATTATGAATTAGGTTATATTCATGTTAAAAAATCATCACACTCAATATATTAGGTTAAAATTTAGATTTAGGATATTTTTAAGATCATGAGAAAATTAGGAACCCGTAGAAACTTGTTTCATGAAATTCTGATATCGTTATGTCCATATTTAGGCTTTTCGAATGATTTTTACTTTCATTTTTATTTTTCTTAAATCTGGGACGAATCCAGGAATTCGTCCCAAATTTTGGGACGAATCCTGGATTCATCCCAGATTTAAGATAAATAAAAAAGAAAATAAAAATCATTCGGAAAGCCTAAATATGGACCTAACGATCTCGGAATTTCATGAAACAAGTTTCTACGGGTTCCTAATTTTCTTATGATCTTAAAAATATCTTCATCCATATTTTTAACATATTATATTCAGTGCAGTAAATATTTTATTACGAATTAGGTCATATTCATGTTAGAAAATTACCACACTCAATATATTAGGTTAAAATTTAGATTTAGGATATTTTTAAGATCATGAGAAAATTAGGAACCCGTAGAAACTTGTTTCATGAAATTCCAAGATCGTTAGGTCCATATTTAGGCTTTCCGAAAGATTTTTATTTTCTTTTTTATTTTTCTTAAATCAGGGACGAATCCAGGATTCGTCCCAAATTTTGGGACGAATCCTGGATTCGTCCCTGATTTAAGAAAAATAAAAAAGAAAATAAAAATCTTTCGGAAAGCCTAAATATGGACCTAACGATCTCGGAATTTCATGAAACAAATTTCTACGGTTTCCTAATTTTCTCATGATCTTAAAAATATCTTCATCCATAATTTTAACATATTATATTCATTGCAGTAAATTTTTTATTACGAATTAGGTCATATTTGTTGGGTTTTTCGGGCCACGAAAATCGTATTTTCGCATCACGGAAACTCCGAATCACCCTAGCCAACAGATCCGTGCGAAGAGTATAGAACAAAATTTACGAGTACGAGTTTACAACTTAGATCTACTCCTAGATCTACATGAAGAAAGAATATACCCTTGATGCGATGCCCTTTGCAATCCCGCTTGTCCTCGGTTCGTCGGATCTCGAAAGTGTCAAAGTAGACACTTCTCTATGTGTATCCACACAAGCAAGAGATGGAGAAAAATCTCTAAGGATGTGCTAGCAACCTTAGAGATCAGTAAGGAGGAGAGGGAGAGCATGAAGAAAACTCAAGAGGAAGAAGAAGATGGAGTTACAACCACTTGAATGAAAAATCAATTTTTCATTCCACCTAAAAGTGGCCGGCCACTTCAAGGCATGTAACCCCCATGGAATATCAAGAATCAAGTCTCTTGATCTCCTCCATGAGGTGGCATTTGGTCAAGTCAAACTTGACCAAATGAAGAAGCCTTGATGATTTGGCATTGGTCAAGTCAAAGTCAAGTCAAAACTTGACTCTTCATCTTCCTACTTAAGTCAAGTCAAACTTGACCACTTCTCTCCCTTGGTTGATCTAATCTAACCATTGGTTCAAGTCAATTTTAATTTAATGAATCTCTATTCATTGAATTAAATTAATTAAATGAGTCTAAGTCCAAATTAGACTCACTTAACACATGAACCAAATTGAGTCCAACTCAATTAGCCTACTTTGGATTACTCTTAATCCAATTTGGTTCATCATATGAACATAATCATTTAGGTTCATCTAATGAACCTAATCTCCATCTAATTGCCCTTAGTGTGTGACCCTATAGGTTCTTGTAACGTTGGCAATGCCCCTAAACCCATTTAGGAGCATAAGTAATGAGCGGTATCTAGCAACACATCATTACTACCCAAGTTACAAGAATGTTGAGATCCAACATCACCTTGTGACTACTAATTGTGACTCCTCACAAAATATGACAAGTGTCCTTCTATCCTAGACATCTAGATTGATCAATGTGAGGCATAGACCGTGTCATCCTCTAATCAATCTAAATCTTGAACTCCAAGTAGACTCACTCAATCAAATGAGCTAAATATCCTATATTGACTCATTTGGGCATGGCCATGCACTTCGTGGTCTCACTCTATCAAGAATATCGATGTCGCTCCCGTCATATAGGAGGGATAGATCCCATCTAATCACTCACATCCCTCTGCATAATTCGTTATATACCCAGTAATCGCCTTTATAGTCCACCCAGTTACGGGTGACGTTTGACGAAACCAAAGTACATAACTCCTTATGTAGGGATCCATGGTGACTTCAGGTCTAAGGACTAGTAGTCATACTAATAGCCACAAGAGAAAGTATATGACACTCATATAACGATCCATGATACTTTCTCATGGCGGGTCATTCAGTATACATTCTCCAATGCATACCCATGTGTCAACTTGATATCTCTATATCCATGACTTGTGAGATCAAGTCATCGAGTTGACCTACATGCTAGTCTTATTGCATTAACATTGTCCCTGAATGTTAATACTCAACTAGGAATGATTAAGAGTAGTGTTCCCTATATGATCTCACTATCGGTTCAACTAACCGATTGATATAGGTGAGAACTGTCTACTCAAGGACGTTATTATACTTAGTTTATTTGGCACCAATACAAGTAAGTATAATAACCAAAAACCAAATACCTTTTATTTATATAGAATATGATACAACAAGTCCAAAATACAATCATCAAATGATTGGCTCTAGGGCTCTAGCTAACAATATTCATGTTAAAAAATCACCACATTCAATATATTAGGTCAAAATTTAGATTTAGGATATTTTTAAGATCATAAGAAAATTAGGAACCCGTAGAAACTTGTTTCATGAAATTCCGAGATCGTCAGGTCCATATTTAGGCTTTCCGAATGATTTTTATTTTCTTTTTTATTTTTCTTAAATCTGGGACGAATCCAGGATTCGTCCCAAAATTTGGGACAAATTCCAGGATTCGTCCCAAAATTCTGTCTATCTACAAGGATAACTTATGTCAATAAGGAAAACAATATATATATTGTTTCTTTTAATTACGATTACGATGAATTAAATAGTTATTTTTGAATTAAATATTTATTTCTGTTCGCTACAAATAAAATAAGCGAATTTAGTGCAATACTTTAAATTTTGGAACTGTGATTCAAAGGAAAGAAATCGTGGAGTTGAAATAACTCACTCAGAACACCTTTTAAAAGATTACGTGGTACTATTAGGTCGAATAAACCTTTTTCAAATAAATACTCAGATGTTTGTGAACCCTCAGGAATCTGGGACGAATCCAGGAATTCATCCCAAATTTTGGGACGAATCCTGGATTCGTCCCAGATTTAAGAAAAATAAAAAAGAAAATAAAAATCATTCGGAAAGCCTAAATATGGACCTAACTATCTTTAAATTTCATGAAACAAATTTCTACGGGTTCCTAATTTTCTCTTGATCTTAAAAATATCCTCATACTTAATTTTAATCTCATATATTTAGTGTGGTGATTTTTTAACCCGAATTTGACCTAATTTAGGTAAAAAAAACATGAAACTCAATATAATATTTTAAAATTAAGGATGAGTATATATTTATGATTAAGGGGAAATTAGAAACTTATAGACTCTCGTTTCAAGAAATTCTGACATCTGTAGATCTATATTTTAAGTTTTAAACACATATTCAAACATGTCTTAAACGCTATCATACTTGATTAATACTAAACTATCTATGTTTCACTAAATATGGACCTAACGATCTCGGAATTTCATGAAACAAGTTTCTACGGGTTCCTAATTTTCTCATGATCTTAAAAATATTTTCATCCATAATTTTAACATATTATATTCAATGCGGTAAATTTTTAATTATGAATTAGGTCATATTCATGTTAAAAAATCACCACACTCAATTTATTAGGTTAAAATTTAGATTTAGGATATTTTTAAGACCATGAGAAAATTAGGAACCCATAGAAACTTGTTTCATGAAATTCCGAGATCGTTAGGTCCATATTTAGGCTTTCTGAATGATTTTTATTTTCTTTTTTATTTTTCTTAAATCTGGGACGAATCCAGGTTTCGTTCCAAAATTTGGGACGAATTCCTGGATTCGTCCCAAAAATCTGGGATGAATCCAGGAATTCGTCCCAAATTTTGGGACAAATCCTGGATTCGTCCCAGATTTAAGAAAAAAAAAATCATTCGGAAGGCCTAAATATGGATCTAACGATCTCAGAATTTCATGAAACCAGTTTCTAAGGGTTCCTAATTTTCTCATGATCTTAAAAATATCTTCATCCATAATTTTAACCTATTATATTCAGTGCAGTAAATTTTTTATTACGAATTAGGTCATATTTATGTTGAAAAACCACCACACTCAATATATTAGGTTAAAATTTAGATTTAGGATATTTTTAAGATCATGAAAAAATTAGCAACCCGTAGAAACTTGTTTCATGAAATTCCGAGATCGTTAGGTCCATATTTAGCCTTTCCGAATGATTTGTCTTTTATTTTTTTTTATTTTTCTTAAATTTGGGTCAAATTCCGGATTCGTCCCAAAATCTGGGACGAATTCTGGATTCGTCCTCGATTTTGGCCCATTTTTCCGTTTTTCTTAAAATATATTTCGATTCTAGAATGAATCCTGGATTCGTCCCAGAATCTGGGACGAATCCTGGATTTGTCCCAGAATCTGGGACGAATCCTAAATTTGTTCCAGAATTTGGGACAAATCTAGGATTCGTCCCAGATTTTGGGACGAATTTTGGAACGAAAATAATATTCGTCGGGAATTTGCGACGAAAATGTTTTGTTGCAGATTTCGTTTCTAATTTGGATCAAATTTTTTTTTGTCACCAAAATTGTTGCAATTTTGGGATGAAAAATTTTCGTCCCAAACTTTCGTTCTTAAATTATTGTTTTTTTGTAGTGAAGTAATCAAATTCTATGAGCAGACTGTAGGACATGCTGAAGTTAACGCTTTATCTTTTGAGCCAATTTACAGTGAAACAAAGAAGATAACTCTGTAAATCTCTAATGTTTTCCTCTATATCGTTGGTGTTGGCTCTTGACGGCAAAGCCTTCCTTCTATTTAGGAAGACTAGATCAAGAATTTGAATTGCTGAAGAAGCTTGAACAAGGGAAAAGTATAGTGGACAAGTATAGTTAAATTTCACTATATTTTCATTGAATTTAACAGGATAATATTTTTCTCTTCAAATATGTAATAGCTAGTTTGTTAGAGATTTTGTATCTTGTTTTGGATCCTCATATCTTGTTTTGGTATAATGAAAAACTATGACTTTTATTAATTGTATGTGGATTTGATTTGAACTAAATTTATTGTAAAATTTTAGTTTATTGTTTTCGTCATTGAAATTGATTTTTTTAAAATATAGATGAGACTATCAACAGCGTATGTTTGCATGTTGCGGATTATTATCCATAGCATATTTTCTACAGCGCGCAATGCACGCTGTGGAAAATAATATTCACAGTGTCAAAAAATATTATTTGCAGCGCGCAACACACACTGCATATATTATTTTTTGCGCCGCGCATTGCGCGCTACGGATATTATTTTTTACAGCGTGCATTGTGCGCTGCAGATAATAATTTCCGCGGTGCACAAAGTAAGCTGTCAATAATCCAGGACTTTTAACAGCTTTTAATTTTGCAACGCGTAATGTGCACTGCGGAAAGTGAATTTGCGCGTTGCAGAAAATTGGGACCCAAGTCTAATGAGGAAGATTGAGGCCAATGCCAAAGCAACCCAGACCCTCCAATGTGGCTTAACCAAAGAAGAGTTGATCCAGGTCGACCCCTTCAATAGCACCAAATAATTATGAGAAAAGCTAATCGAGTTGCATGAGAGCACCTTCTACACCAATGTAGGGAAAAGAGATGTAATTTTAAAGAAATTATATAATATATAAATATAGGATGGTGAATTAGCGAGTCAACTACACGCACGCATCCAAGACTTTCTCAACAGTCTACACGCAATAGGACAAAAAGTAGAGAATCACGACGTCATCAAGTATGTGCTAAATGCCTTTCCTAGGAATACCTTGTGGGAATCAATGGTATATGCTTATAAGGTATCTAAGGACTTTTCCTTAATTAGATTAGATGAATTATTTTTTGAATTTGAACTTCACGAACAGACTAATGCACTACCTGTCGAGAAAGGTATTGTTTTAGTCGTAGGTACAAACAGAATGAGGGAACCAAAAGCAAAGTGTCAGACCGAACCTGAGTCTGAAGATGAGTCAGACTTAGAAGAAGATAAATCACCACCGAACTAGTTAAACTAGATCGAAAAGCACTTAAGAAGAAGAAAGTGACTCAATCACACATGAAGGCTAAGTCTAGAGTTACCTACTACAGCTGCAACCAGAAGGGACACTATAAGCCGGAGTGTCCACACCAGAAGCAAAGAAGAAGGAAGGCCTTGAAAGGAATGTGGTCCGAATCCTCGGAAGATTTCGACAAAGAACACGAACAAACAAGCTTCCTTGCTCTACTAGTACAATCGTATATTGCCGAAACAGAGGCGAAATCTGAAGTCGGAGTCGAATCAGAAACAAAGTCCAAAGTAAGCCATGGATCCGTATCCATTTTTAAATTACCAAATAATATTGTAAGTTCTCTGATTGCTGGTACTGAAGTCGATGATTTACAAAATTTAATTTTATACCTATTAAGGAAGTTGGCCAAATCCAATATCTGGGCTAAGCCACTCCAAAAGGAGGTAACAGTCCTTAAGGAAATGACTAACCCAAGAACCTTGACTGAATCTATTCAGACTGGAACTTCAACTCAGGTCCAACAACTTGAGGAAGAAAATTCCAGCCTGAAAAGTCAAGTTAAGGAACTAAAGGATACATTGGAATAGTTCACCTTGGGTTCCAAGAATCTTGATTTAATTCTTGGAAAATAAAGAGACATATACAGTCGATCCGTACTTGGGTATAAGGCTAAACATAAATTTAGATCTTACTTGTCTCTTATAAATTGATCAAATAGAAACATAGTCCAAGCATGGGTCCCCAAGTCTAACATGATTAATCAAGTTGGACTTGATCAATATTGGACCCCAAGAATCAAATCCACTATCTTGATAGACTTTATCGAGGCAATGATCCGAGGAGAGCTAAAAGAAACACCATCTTTATTATTAGATAGACTTGCTTGGTGTTTGCTTTACTGCTTTCTTTATATGTGCTTAGATTAGGATAGATAAGGACATAAGCTTTATCGACACTTATTTAGTTAGACCAAGGATTCTAAGAAGAAAGTTAAATATTTAATTTCTTTAAAAGTGTTTGTCTAGAAGTGGTTGTTATTTTAATATCTAAGAAGACCTAGTGTCTCGCCAAAGCTTGAAAGCCAATTATTAAAAGAAATATTTACTTGACTAACTGTTAAATATTAGTCTAACTCAAATGTAAATCAATCATTAGATTTAAATTTAAATTAAAGATTAAATTAACCATCTCACAAAATTCATAAGGTTCCCTACTTGACAATCTAGACAGGGTGAGATGGATTTATGGTTAAATTGAGAATTAGTCTAACCTAATTCAAACCAATCAAATTCAAAATTAATTTTAAAATCTTAATTAATTTCAAATGTTAAAACCTTAATTAATTTAAAAACTTTAATTAATTAATCTTCAAATTTTAATTCAGACGTAAATATCTTACAAATTTTATTTTTAAGACTAAAATTTAAATTTAATCTTAAATATTTTTAAAATTCAATTTTTTTGAAATCTAAATTTAAATATAAACTTAAATATTTTAAAATTCAAAATTTAATAATTTTGAAATCTAATTTAAATTCATACTTAAATATTTTAAAATTCAAAATTTTATATATTTGAAATCTAAATTTAAATTTAAACTTAAATATTTTAAAATTTAAAATTCAATATTTTTAAAATCCAAATTTAATTTCAAACTTAAAGTTTAAAATTTAATATTTTTGAAATCCTAATTTAAATTCAAACTTAAATATTTTAAAATTTAATATTTTTGAAATCTAAATTTAAATTTAAACTTAAATATTTTTCAATATTATAAATATTTTTCAAAGTCTGAGATAAAATTAACTTCAAAATTAACTTAACTCCATCTCACACAAACTTATAAGCTGAACATGTTTGATAACATAGAATGGGCAAGATGAAAAATCAAGAAAATAAATAATTACCTTTATATTATTAAACTTTTATTTTTCATGCTTGGGCTCTAGGATATAGCTGTTAATCAAGGCATTAATCAAGGCATTTATTAAATTATTAAGCTCACTATCCCCTAAAATTACTTAAACTTTTTAAGAGAGAGAGAGAGATAAATAGGGAGTTAAATTTTTTTAAGTTTTCTTGTGGAGTGCTATTTCAAAAGGATGATTGTAAGTTAAAATCAAATACTTCTTTAAAAGTTTATATGAAAATCTTTTCAAAGCTAAGTATTTAGCTAAGTTTTTTTAAAGAGAAAATCTTTTTAAAGCTAAGTATTTTGCTAAGTTTTTTTTAAAGAAAATCTTTTTATAACTAAATATTTAGCTAAACAAATTTTTTAAAGAAAATCTTTTCAAAGCTAAGTATTCAGCTAAGTTTTTTTAAAGAGAAAATCTTTTCAAAACTAAGTATTTTTCAAAAGCATCCATTTCAAAGCTAAGTATTTTACCTAAGTATTTTTTTCAACATTCTTTTTAAAGCTAAATATCTAGTAAGTTTTTCTAAGAAACTCTTTGAAAGCTAAATACATTTTTTTTAAAAGAAAAGTAAAGTGCTACTTTTAAAGTGAACTTAAAGGAAAAGATTAAAATGTTAACTTCTCAAATTTAAAGTTTTTTTAACTTTTCTTTCTACTTAATAGTTTTTTGATATATGTCAAAGGGGGAGAAAGGTGTTAAAAGTAAAGTAAAAAACCTTATTTTGAGAAAAAGTAATGCTTAAGGGGGAGTGAGTAACATTTTATATTTTGCCTTGAAAAATGCTACTTGTAATTTACTTGGTCTTTATTCTACTTTATCATTTCAAATGCTTTTTGTTTTTACTTAACTTTGAACTATGCTTCCATAATCAAAAAGGGAAAGATTATTAGTACAGGGAGTATCAGACGATTTGTAACGCCCCAAATTTCCTTAATTAGAGTCCTAAAAGTAATTTAAAAATATTTAAAAATGCTATAGAAATATTCTAGGGATTTTTAGAAATTTTTAGAGTATTTTTATGTAATTTTTGGAGGTCATTTGGTATTTTTACTAAACGAAGAAAGTTTCGACAAAAAATGTCCAAGCCGAGAATTGAACCCACGACCTTTGACTCGGTGAAAACCTAGCTGACCAATTGTGCAAATGGATTTTTCTATTTAGAAAAGATAGTGAATTTATTTAAGATAGTTAACAGAATATTGGATTATAAAAGGGATATGTTCATCTTGAATTTGTCTGTTTAGAAAAGGTAGCGAATTTATTTAAGATAGTTAACAGAATATTATAAAAGGGATAAGTTGATGTCGAATTTGTCTGTTTAGAAAAAGTTGTGAATTTATTTAAGATAGTTAACAGAATATTGGATTATAAAAGGGATAAGTTGATGTTGGATTTGTCTGTTTAGAAAAGGTAGCGAATTTATTTAAGGAGTTAACAGAAATATTAAGTTATAAAAAGGGATAAGTTGATGCTCTATTTTCCCGTGACTTAAACCATTCTCTCCTTCTCTTCTGCGTATGTTGGCGGAGCTCGGGCAGAAAACGAAAGGGAGTTAGGGCATCATCTCCGGTGGCCGGCCAAGGTCCTAGAAGTCCTTTTTGTTCGGTTGTGAGTCCAAGAAGCAAGGTAAGTGCTTCTCACCTGCAGTAGGAGTAGTTTCGGACCTTTGTTCTTCTTGAATTCGAAGCATGAGAAGCGTTTATAGTGCAGATTTTTAATTAAGCCAATACTGCAGATTTGAATTAAGCATATAGTGTAGATTTTTATGTAGGCTTATAGTGCAGATATTAATTAAGCCTATAGTGCAGATATTAATTAAGCCTATAGTGCAGATTTTTAATTAGGCTTATAGTGCAGATTTTAATTAAACCTATAGTGCAGATTTTAATTAAGCTTATAGTGCAGATTTTTAATTAATCCTATAGTACAGATTTTAATTAAGCTTATAGTGCAGATTTTTATGTAGGCTTATAGTGCATATTTTAATTAAGCTTGTAGAGCAGATTTCTTTAGAGCAGATTTCTTTAGAGCTTGTAGTGCATATTTCTTAAGAGCTTATGGTGCAGATTTCTTTAAAGTCTATAGTGCACATTTTTAGTGGAACTTGTAGTGCAGATTTTTGGTGGAATTTATAGTGCAGATTTTTGGCGGAACTTGTAGTGTAGATTTTTTGTGGAACTTATAATACAGTTTTTAAAGAAAAAGATTATAGTACAGTTTGGTTAAGTATTATAGTGCAGAATTTATGTTTACATAGTATGCAGAAATAGTGTAGTATAAATCTTGATTAGAATAGTATGCAGAATTTTGATTAGTATAGTATGCAGATTTTTGTTTATGCATTTCAAAGTTTGAATTTGTTTAAACATTTCATTTTTTAATGAAGCATTCTTTTATTAGAGGTATTAACAAGTATAAGAAAGATAAAGAAAAGAAAGAAAAAGGCCAAGGCCTTAAGTAGATCCCGAAGTCAAGACTTTAGGGATTTTGGCACACAAGGTGCTCGTTAAAATGCTAAGGCATTTAAAGAAGAAGTAATTAAAATAAATCAGCTTATAAATCAGTATTTTACTTTTATCAGTGGCACTGTGCTGGACTCTTAGTTGTCCTTGGGTAGGGCTCCCATAGTCGTCCCTAGGTTTAGATAACCTAGTACACCCTACTAGATTCGGGACCAGCTACTTCGGGTCTAGTTAGGGATGCGCGCATAGCAAATACAGTTACCGGGCCCATCAGTAGTTTGATTATTTTTTTTTATCTATTATGAAAATAGTTTTCAAAACTTCACAAATTAGTTTTAGATTTATTATATTCACATGCATATTCGAGTTTTGTGAGTTAGATAGCGCTTACTAAGCAATTTTGCTTATAGTTGCATTTCCTCTTACTGCAGATAAAGGAAAGGAAAAGTTATAGCAAAGGAAGGCGACAAGGAGGTGTGGATGAATATGTGATGCCTGGACTATAGAAGCCTTGGGATTTAGCATAAGAATTTATTAACAATGAGTTGAGTAGAATGTATTAGATGAGTCATTTAGTCTTCCGCTGCTAGTTAATTGTATGTTTTGAGTTCTTCGAGAGTTTTAGGAATTTCTATCAACATATGAACAATGATAGTTAAGTAAAGTTAGTAGTCCAGTAGCCCTCCGCCCTCACAGACTAGTAGTGAGGAGGGTGGGGTGTTACAAGTTGCTATCAGAGCAGTTCCTATTCTCCACCATCACACATCAGCACCATCTTTGTCGTCTTCAAGTAAGAAAGTATTTAAGTTTTTCTTTTATGATTTCTTTATTATTTCCAGTATGGAGTAATTGTTTAAATGCGCTTTAGTAAGATAGAAGTTTTGTCTCTCTTATATTCATATACATAAATATGTTTAGAAAGGATAGAGAAGATATCAAACCTTCCAAGGACCCCTAATGGGTACGATGCGATATGAATAATAGAGGACCGAGAAGTTAAGAGACTAAGGAACAAAGAGTACCATTAGTGAAAGTCATTTAGAACCAGAAGCACGAGGAAGTTACTTAGGAGCGTGAGGACAGTATGAGACAGAGATATACAAAATTATTTTAAGTTCGAGGACGAACTTTTTATAAGGTAGGGATAATTGTAATGCCCCAAATTTCCTCAATTAGAGTCCTAAAAATAATTTAAAAATATTTAAAAATACTATAGAAATATTCTAGGGATTTTTAGAAATTTTTAGAGTATTTTTATGTAATTTTTGGAGGTCGTTTGGTATTTTTACTAAAAGAAGAAAATTTCGACAAAAAATGTCCAAGCCAAGAATTGAACCCACGACCTTTGACTCGGTCAAAACCCAGCTGACCAGTTGTGCAAACGGATTTTTCTGTTTAAAGAAGGTAGTGAATTTATTTAAGATAGTTAACAGAATATTGGATTATAAAAAGGATAAGTTGATCTTCGATTTGTCTGTTTAGAAAAAGTAGTGAATTTATTTAGGATAGTTAACAGAATATTATAAAAGGGATAAGTTGATGTTGAATTTGTCTGTTTAGAAAAAGTAGCAAATTTATTTAAGATAGTTAACAGAATATTGTATTATAAAAGGGATAAGTTGATGTTGGATTTGTCTATTTAGAAAAGGTAGCGAATTTATTTAAGGAGATAACAGAAATATTAATTTATAAAAAAAGGATAAGTTGATGCTCTGTTTTCCCGTGACTTAAACCATTCTCTCCTTCTCTTCTGCGTACAATGGCGGAGCTCGGGCAGAAAACGAAAGGGAGTTAGGGCATCATCTCCAGCGGCCGACCAAGGTCCTAGAAGCCCTTTTTGTTCGGTTGTGAGTCCAAGAAGCAAGGTAAGTGCTTCTCACCTGCAGTAGGAGTAGTTTCAGACCATTGTTCTTCTTGAATTCGAAGCATGAGAAGCGCTTATAGTGCAGATTTTTAATTAAGCCTATAGTGCAGATTTTTAATTAAGCTTATAGTGCAGATTTTTATATAGGCTTATAGTGCAGATTTTAATTAAGATATAGTGCAGATTTTTATGTAGGCTTATAGTGCAGATTTTAATTAAGATATAGTGCAGATTTTAATTAAGCCTATAGTGCAGATTTTTAATTAAACCTATAGTGCAGATTTTAATTAAGCTTATAGTGCAGATTTTTAATTAAGCCTATAGTGCAGATTTTAATTAAGCTTATAGTGCAGATTTTTATGTAGGCTTATAGTGCATATTTTAATTAAGCTTGTAGTGCAGATTTCTTTAGAGCAGATTTCTTTAGAGCTTGTAGTGCAGATTTCTTAAGAGCTTATGGTGCAGATTTCTTTAAAGTCTATAGTGCACATTTTTAGTGGAACTTGTAGTGCAGATTTTTGGTGGAATTTATAGTGCAGATTTTTGGCGGAACTTGTAGTGCAGATTTTTGGTGGAACTTATAATACATTTTTTAAAGAAAAAGATTATAGTACAGTTTGGTTAAGTATTATAGTGCAGAATTTATGTTTGCATAGTATGCAGAAATAGTGTAGTATAGAATGCAAAATCTTGATTAGAATAGTATGCAGAATTTTGATTAGCATAGTTTGCAGATTTTTGTTTATGCATTTCAAAGTTAGAATTTGTTTAAACATTTCAGTTTTTAAAGAAGCATACTTTTATTAGAGGTATTAACAAGTATAAGAAAGATAAAGAAAAGAAAGAAAAAGGCCAAGGCCTTAAGTAGATCCCGAAGTCAAGACATTAGGGATTTTGGCACACAAGGTGCTCGTTAAAATGCTAAGGCATTTAAAGAAGAAATAATTAAGATATATCAGCTTATAAATCAGTATTTTACTTTTATCAGTGGCACTGTGCTGGACTCTTAGTTGTCCTTGGGTTGTGCTCCCATAGTCGTCCCTAGGTTTAGATAACCTAATAAACCCTACTAGATTCGGGACCAGTTATCTCGGGTCTAGTTAGGGATGCGCGCATACCAAATACAGTTGCCGGACCCATCAGCAGTTTGATTATTATTTTTATCTATTATGAAAATAGTTTTCAAAACTTCATAAATCAGTTTTAGATTTATTTTATTCACATGCATATTTGAGTTTTGTGAGTTAGATAGCACTTACTAAGTAATTTTGCTTATAGTTGCATTTCCTCTTACTGCAGATAAAGGAAAGGAAAAGTTATAGCAAAGGAAGGCGACAAGGAGGTGCGGATGGATGTGTGATGCCTGGACTATAGAAGCCTTGGGATTTAACATAAGAATTTATTAACAAAGGGTTGAGTAGAATGTATTAGATGAGTCATTTAGTCTTCCTGTAACGACCCACCCTTCTTACTACTCTCTAAGGGTGGCCGTTACTTATCTACTAACTCTACTTAACCGGTTTATTAAAAATCTCTAGGAAAACCCTACCGAAAAATTTCGGCAGAGTCTCCCCTGTACCGGTGACCGTTTTCCATAATACAAGCATAATATACTCAGCCACAGGCGGCTGGAAATATATTTCAATCAACCACGCAGTTTAATAATTCAAATCATGCAGATAATGAAAAACCGAAAACATACTTCTTAATACATCCTTTCCTTATCAACTTAATAAGAAATCAAACTAATCACATTCTTAAACTAAATGAATTCCTTAGCTAAGTCCCAAGGACCTCCATAGTCCACACATCACACACTCCTCTTGCATCTCCTTGTCGCCTTCCTTCACTGTATCTTTTCTTTCCCTTTATCTGCAGTAGGAGGAAATGCAGTCTGTAAGCATAAAGTTTAGTGAACACTATCTACTCACAAAAACTCGATATGCATGTATATAAATAAAAACATGCTAAAACTGGATGCTAACATATAAATTATTCATGCTCATAAATAGCAAAGGAAAACATGCTAACTGAAATGCTAATCATTGTATAGCTAAATATGCTCATAAACCAATAAGAGAAGCATACTAAACATGTAAAGCTACTAAACATGTAAAACTACTAAACATGTAGAACTAAACATGCTGAATAATCTAGTAGCAAGGAAACGATTGAAACTACTACTGCATGCTTCAAATAACAAGAAACTAATTTTCTAATTCTAGACAGATTTGAAGCTCGTTTCATTTGTTTCAAAAAACTTATACTTTAATACTTCAAAATAATAATAAACTTCTTTTGGGCCCGGCATTGTACCAATTTGTGCGCATCCTTAATAAGAGTCGAGGTAGCTAATCCCGAAACTACTAAGGTTCTTCTAGGCGATCTTGTGCCTAGGGGCGTTCTAGGAGCCCACCCTTTGGACCTTGTGTCCTGGACCTTGTGTCCGGTACATGCCATTAAAAGTAAAATACTTTCTTTTTAACTATAACTTCCTTATACTTGTTATTCTTCAATTCTCTTATAATAAAATGACTTGGCATTTCTTTGAGCACTTGATATGCTACTGATCCCAATTCTCAAAATTAGGGATCCTATTAAGACCTTGGTCTCTCTTTTTTATAACTTCTTATAAATCTCTAAAGGATTTATTAAAACTCTTATTCTTCCAACCTACAGGTAGATCCTAGAGTTTTTATAGAGCAACAGGTTTCTTTAAGCATGTATCAACAGAATCAAGCAAAAGAAAACAAATCAAACTTCTTTAAAACATGCTACAATTAACATAAATCAAGGAAAGCAAACTGAGCTCTCTAAGCATGCTACAATAGATATGAATCAAGAAAAACTGAATTTGATTTCTTTAAGCCTACTCTAAAATAAAACTGCTCATGTTAAAATGATCATGCTCAATTATTAGCAAATGGAAAAATTGCTCATGCTTTACTAACTGCAAGGAACAATAACTTCATAAATGGCACGAAAGATACAATCAACAAGCTTGAGGTAAAATCATCAAGGAAATCTAAACCTAAGCTTAAGGTCTGTTCATGTTCATCTAATGTGATATTTATTTTGATGTTAGCAACTTGAACAATGTTTTGTACAGAAGTTACCGACTTGCAGAAAACTATGGAATTGAGAGTGCAGGAACCAAACTAATATCAAAATGAGAAATCAAAATTGGTTTGCTGCAAATCCTGATAAGTCATGATCAGAATGCACAATGGAATTGAGAGTGCAGGGACCAAGCTAGTATCACATTGAGGAAGGCTATCTACTCCAAGGGAAACATCTAAACTTACCATAACATTATATAGCACGATCATGCTAACTGTACAGCAGGAAATTCAACAAAGAATTCAAAATTTAACCTCTAAGTTCCAAAACTGCACATGCTTGTTAAACTACAAGGAAAACAAAACTGAAAAAAAACTCTCTCGATAGGCTGATCTAATTACAACCGAAACTAGGGTTTTGCAGCCACCTACTCGTGAAGTTTGCTGTAGCATGAAACAACCCGAAACCTGTAAGGCAACAAGTTGATCCAATCGATTCTGCCCACAGAGGTAACAACAGATAATTATCTAAACATGAAACTCAAATCATAAGGCTGAGGAGTCTAATCCACATGCCTAATCCTTCACGTTCTAAATCTGGAATCCCAAACTACCTAGAAGAAGTAGTGCAAAACACAAAACTCGTGTAGAAATTTAAATCCTCTGTAACAACCACCCTTCTTACTACTACTACTAGTCTCTAAGAGTGACCGTTACTTATCTACTACTCTACTTAACCGGTTTATTAAAAATCTCTAGGAAAACCCTACCAAAAAATTTCGGCAGAGTCTCCCCTGTACCGGTGACCATTTCCCATAATACAAGCATAATATACTCAGCCACAGGCGGCTGGAACATATATCTTCACAACCACGCAGTATAATATCACAAATAAAAGAAAGAAACTACCCTATCAATAGCAAACATCAATATCACTCCATCAATAGAACCCAACTACAAACGCGGAATAAACTTAAATACAATATTGACTCATAATAGCATTAAAAGAAAACTAAAGAACTCTAAACAGAAATGTCTTAATAATTCCTTAGCAAACTCTTGATCTCCCCATAGTCCAGCCATCACACACCTTCATCACCACCACCTTGTCGCCTTCCTTGCTAAATCTTTTCCTTTCCTTTATCTACAGTAGGAGGAAGTCTATAAGCATAAAGCTTAGTGAGCGCTATCTACTCACAAAAACTCGATATGCATGTATATAAATAAAAACATGCTGAAACTGAATGCTAACATATAAAACTACTCATGCTCATATATAGCAAAGGAATCATGCTAACTGAAATACTAAACATGTATAGCTAATCATGCTCATAAGAATGAAACTATAAAAGAAGCATACTAAACATGTAAAGCTACTAAACATGTAAAGCTACTAAACATGTAAAACTTCTAAACATGTAAAACTACTAAACATGTAAAACTAAACATGCTCATAAGACTAAAACTATAACAGCATGCTGAAAGCAAATAAAACTAAACATGCTGAATAATCAAGTAGCAAGAAACAAATAAAACTACTACTGAATGCTTCAAACATCAAGAACTAAACTTTCTAATTCTAAACATATTTGAAGCTTGTTTCATTTATCTCAAAACTTATACTTTAATACTTCAAAATAATAATAAACTTCTTTTGGGCCCGGCATTGTACCACTTTGCGCACATTCTTAATAAGAATCGAGGTAGCTAATCCCGAAACTACTAAGATACTTCTAGGCCTTGTGCCTAGGGGCAACTTGGAGCCCATCCCTTGGACCTTGTGTCCGGTACATGCCCTTTAAAAGTAAAATACTTTTTTTATCTTAATTACTTCTTCTTTAAATGCCTTGGCATTTTAATAGACACCTTGTGTGCCAAAAATCCCTAAAATCTTGACTTTGGGATTTACTTAAGGCCTTGGCCTTTTTCTTTCTTTTCTTTATCTTTCTTATACTTGTTAATACTTCTAACAGAATACTTCTTTAAAGAGAAACTGAAATGTTTAAGCAAATTCTATCTTTGAAATGCTTAAACCAAAAAAAACTGCCTACTATGCTAATAAAATTCTGCATATTAAGCTTAATAAAAATCTGTCCTAAATTTGAAGTTCTGCATGCAATACTTATCAAAAATCTGCAAGCAATGCTTATGAAAATCTGCTTATTAAAAATCTGGATACTATACTTATAAAAATCTGCATGCTATACTTATAAAAATCTGCTTATTAAAGGTCTGCATACTATACTCAACAAATCTGCTCATGCACATCTATTAGCAAAGGAAAAGAAATCTGCTCATGCTCGAATATTAGCAAAATGGTAAACTGATCATGCTTAGTTATTAACAAATGGATAATTGCTCATGCTTTACTAACAGCAAGGGAAAAATCTAAACGGCATAGAAAACTTTTAAAACATGCTGTGATAAGAGCAAAGAAAGCTAATCTAATCTTACTAATCATGCTACAAAATAGAGCAAAAAGAAAACTAATTTGATCTTGCTAAATGACACAAACGTAACCAAAATGCTAATGTTTGCATGCTGGAACTTACGACTGTTCATGCTCTTGAAATGCCAAGAACTGAATTTGTTCATTAATAAGGAACATAAGGAGACATGCTTGAAGATGTAACTAATCAGGCTCTTCAATGGCAAGGAAATTCAAGCACAAAACATAACTCAAAGAACTAAAACAGCAAGCCAAATGAATGCCTAGAGTTGTCTTGAATCTAATCCTAAGGCTTTTAAGTAAAGATTTCTCTCACAGCAGTATCATAATTCTAAGTGCTATACTTAGGTTCAAAACTGAACAGCAAGGGCTGTTCTTGCCCACTAACAAACTAACAGATCCAAGGATCTCCTAGAACAAGCAAAACCTCTTTAAACATACTACAACAGAACATAAAGGAGCAAATAAAACTCGAAACTACTAGCAGATTCTGTATAGCTTACTCCGAAAACAAAGAAGGATACTAAAGCCCTAAGAATCATCTTGTACAACATGTTCCGGAATATTAAAGAATCTGTTCATGCTCAATTAATAGCAAGGAAGAAAAATCAAGGAAATCAGTACTGCAAGCTAAAGGTCGGCTGCTCATTCTCATGCAGTAGCAAAGAAAGGAATTTAAAGATATCAATGTTGCAAACTAAAGGGTCGGCTGCTCATGTTCAACTAGTAGAAACCGAAACCACATGTTAAACCTAAACAACTTATTCATTTATCTCAGATTTCAACAAAACTAGATCTGCACTTGTAAAGGCTGTTCATGTTCGGAATTTACAACAAGATTTCAAAACTGAACTTTCAAATCAAGGTTACTCAAGCCTAATGCATGGCACAAATCCAAATCCGTACCAATCCGATTTGCACAGCAAGGTCACAAACCCGAATTGCACAGCAAGGTCACAACAGAAAATTCTAACTCTAACTTGAATTTCTAATTGCAAGGCATGAAGGAAATCCAAATCATATGCCTAAACTAATCAATTCATTCCTTTTTCTTTGAGATCCCCGGCAGTAAGCACAAAACCATAATCTTTACAACCTAAAATCCGAAAGTCATGAAAACAAATCAAAGCTCGGAACTACTCCTACTGCAGGTGAGAAGCAACTCACCTTGGTTTGCTTGGGCTTACAACCGAGAAAGAGATCTAGGGTTTGGATGAAGCTTCAAATCCGGCGATCCTTCTGCGCCCGCGTGCTCCCCTCGACGAGCCGACCTCAAGGAGGTGAAGAAAACCTCTCGGAAACCTTAGCCGGCGCCGGAGACGATCCCTAGTTCCGTCGCTTCTTTCGCCCGAGAGCACCGCCGCGCGCCGTCGCGAGAAGAGGAGAGGAATCGGGAGAAAATGTTTAGTTTTGGAAAAATCAAAACTTAATTCCCTTTAATATATTAGGGTTAAATCCAAAACTATGCTATAACTCTATTCTTCCCTTATATAGTTACTAAGAATCTTGTAGCTCAGCTGGTTTGGGCTGGTTTTGCTTAAAGCTCAGCTCATGGGTTCGAATCCCAGCCGCGCACTTTTATTCCCCTTTTATTCAAAACGCTCTAACTATAGCTTAAATATATTCCACCTCCTATGTAATTAACAAAGCTTTCGTAGACCGGTTGGTTGGCTGCGCTTTGACTAAATCAGGGCTTGCGGATTCGAGTCTCGGCTGCCACTATTTTCCTTCCTATTTATTCTTATTCCTAACTACTACTTATATACATATTGCTCCATATATAATTAACAAAAACTCACTGGCTTAGCTGGTCGAGCTGCGTCCGGATGGGTCGTGTCTGACCCGAGGTCGTGGGTTCGAATCTCACCTTCAACGTTTTTTTTTAAACTTCTTTCTTTTTGTAACCCTACTAAACGACCTCCAAAAATTACGTAAAAATACTCTAAAAATTCCTAAAAATCTCTAGAATATTTTAAAAGTATTTCCAAATATTTTTATGGACTTTTAGAACTCGAAATAAGAAAAATTGGGTCGTTACATCCTCAATTCACGGCAGAAATCTTCAAAGATAAAACTCTTTCGAAAACCAATCGAAGGGAACTACTCCTACTGCAGGTGAGAAGCAACTCACCTTAGGCTATTCTTGAACTTACAACCGACGGGAAGAATTGGAGATGCAAGAGGAGTGTGTGATGTGTGGACTATGGAGGTCCTTGGGACTTAGCTAAAGAACTCATTTAGTTTAAGAATTTGTTTAGTTTAATTTCTTATTAAGTTGATAAGAAAATTATGTAGTAAGAGGTTATGTTTTCGATTTTTCATTATCTGCATGATTTGAATTATTAAACTGCGTGGTTGTGGTTAGTTTTCATTTCTTATTAAACTGCGTGGTTGATTGAAATATATTTCCAACCGCCTGTGGCTGAGTATATTATGCTTGTATTATGGAAAATGGTCACCGGTACAGGGGAGACTCTGCCGAAATTTTTCAGTAGGGTTTTCCATGTGATTTTTAATAAACCGGTTAAGTAGAGTTAGTAGATAAGTAACGGTCACTCTTAGAGAGTAGTAGTAGTAGTAAGAAGGGTGGGTTGTTACACTTCCGCTGCTAGTTAATTGTATGTTTTGAGTTCTCCGAGAGTTTTAGGAATTTCTATCAACATGTGAACAAGGATAGTTAAGTAAAGTTAGTAGTCCAGTAGCCCTCTGCCCTCACAGACCAGTAGTGAGGAGGGTGGGGTGTTACACGATCAAACATGTGTTTTGATAATGACAAAGGGTTCAAAGTTAAAACTACTTGTTGTCTAAAAAGTGTGAATAAACTTGTAGAAAAGTCCTAAGTATTCTTAGACAAAAATACTAATGGATTCTAGACAGGTAGAAAGTCCTAGGGGTGGTAACCTGTAACACCCCACCCTCCACTCTACTAGTCTGTGAGAGTGGGACGTTACTGGTCTATTAACTTTACTTAACTAGTATTGCTCATATGTTGATAGTTATACTTATAACTCTTTACAAACTCAAAACATGCAATAAGTAACAGCTGAAAACATAAATAACTCATCTATACATTCTACTCAAGCATTTGTTCTCAACTAAAACTATATATCAATCTGAACATGTATGCAACAATAATACAACTCAAATAATGGAACTAATGTGCATAGCAATTTAAGTGGAAAAAATTCTAAATACATAAAAAGCATTCTATGAATAAGCCATCAACATGAAAGAATAGTTGTAACAATGCAAAAAGAACATAATCCACCTAAATTTCACTAACAATCTAAATACAAAATTTTAATAAATTCTTTAAGAAAATCCCAAGGCTTCCATAGTCCAGACATCACACATCCATCCATACCTCCTTGTCGCCTTCCTTCACTATAGCTTCCCTTTTCCTTTATCTGCAGTAAGAGGAAATGCAACTATAAGCAGATGCTTACTAAGCGTTGCCTAACTCACAAAAACTCAATGTGCATATATACAGATATATCTATAACAAACTAAAACTGAATGCTTCAATCTAAAACTGAAATGCTAAACAATTGAAAAACTGCAATGCTACACAAATCAAAAACTGCAATGCCAAACAAATCTAAAACTGCAATGCTAAACATATCTAAAACTGCGATGCTAAACAAATCTATGACAAAAGGTCTAACAACATGGTAAACACACCAATCGTTCGTACTAAAGAGTTCCATAGGAAATCAAAACTTCGTGCATAGATTAGCTACTAAGGATCTGACTGAAACTCCTTGAACTAAATCTGTTCAATGTTGTTTACTGGCAACGAAATGTTTAGGACAGCATATTAAAAGGGAAGAAAAAGAAAACTGCCCTGGCTTACTAAATCCGTAAGAGATCCAAGACTACTATGAATTTGTGGGTTGTTCTTGCCCGTGGGAGTACAAAAGAAATGGGGCTGTTCTAAGCTCTAAATGGAGCTGTTCTAAGCTCCAAATGGGGTTGTACACACCCCTTTCGTAGCGCAAATCAAACTAAAACTTGCTGGAATTTAGAACCTATATAACTTGTTTCGTTTGTTCAAAACTTATACTTCTATACTTCAAAATAATAATAAATTCTCTCTTGGGCCCAGACTTAGTACCAATGTGCGCTCCCTAATAGAAACTGAGGTAGCGAGCCACCAGTCCTATAAGGGTAAAGACCTTGGTCTTACCAGGGCCAAGACCTCGGAATTGGTCACCTGGATTTATTTAACGACAACCTTGGAAGTCTGGTACTAGCCCTTTTCAAATAAAATACCTATTATCTTTTATTACTTCTAATATATAATGCCTCGGCATTTCTTCAAGCACTAGGCGTGCTGCTGATCCTCAAATGCTGGAATTTGGGATCAAAAATTAAGACCTTGGTCTTCTTTTACCTATAATTACTCATAAATGTACATGTACAAAATCTGGAGCAAGATAAGAAGCTATTTTTATAACAATTGACTCTAGATACAAGAGATCTAAAACGGAAGCTTACAACTGAGATATCAAAAACTGCATGCTTATAATTAATACCATTCATGCGTATTGAGGTAGCAAGGAAACTTAAATCTGTATGCTTGGAATAAATAGTTGCAAGGAAGCAAATCTAAACCACATGCTAGAATAAAGGCTGTCCAGGCTTGTTAAAATAACAAGAAATTTGTACTGAAATGCTGAACACCACAGAAAGGCCTAAAATCTCATGCTTGAGTCAAACAACAAGATCTAAACTGAAATACTAAAGCCATAAGTACAAACTGAAAACTAGGGTTCAGATTATAACACTTGAAGTAATCAATCAACATGCAGGCTAGGGTTCCACGGCTACCACAATCTTTGCAGATCCTAGGGTTTTTATTAAGCAACAGAATTCTTCAAGCATGCTACAACAGAAATAAAAAGGAGAAAGCAAAATCTCGGAACTACTCTTAAACCTCTAGCAATCCTCATTCTGTACCGCATGTTCCGAAGCAAAGAAAGAAAATGAAATCCTTAGCAACCTCAATTCTGTACAGCATGTTCCGAAAGAAAAGAAAGGAATTCGAAGCTCGAAACTACTCTTACCGCAGGTGAGTAACACTTACCTATATTCTTGGACTTACAACCAAATTCGACTTCTAGGGTTTCAGAAGGCTTGAAGTCTCGGCCTCTTCTTCGTGCCTACAAGTTCTCCTCGACGAGAGGGTCTCGAATTTGTGAAGAACCCACGGAAACACCCTTGGCCGGCCGGCGGAGAGGAAGCCCTAGCTTCGTTCTTCGGTTCCACCCAAGCAATGCCATCGCACGCGAGAGAAGGAGAGAAAAGAGTTTAGGTCACGGGGAAAAAATAAAACCTAAGTTCTCTCTTAACTTATCCCCCTTTATAACTAGAGTATTATGTTATCTACTATTGCTTAAATTATTTCCGCCCCTTCTTTGATCAGCACGACCCTGCTGGGTTCCTGGTCATCCGAAACAACTTAAGGCTTTGCTTAACCAGGGGTCTCCGGTTCGAACCTCAGCCCAACCTCTTTTTACCTCAAATTTGTTTCTTTTGTTAAAAATACCAAATGAACTCCGAAAATTACATAAAAATAGTCTAAAAATTTCTAAAAACCTCTAGAATATTTCTAAAGCATTTATAAATATTTTCAAGTACTATCAGGACTCGTAATGAGGAAATTTGGATTGTTACAATTCCCCATACCTTATAAAAAGTTCGTCCTCGAACTTAAAATAATTTTGGATATTTCTGTCTCATGTTGTCCTCACGCTCCCAAGTAACTTCCTCGCGCTTCTGATTTTGCCAAATGACCTTCACTAGTGGTACTTCTTTGTTCCTTAGTCTCTTAACTTCTCTGTTCACTATCTGTGTAGGTCTGCTCTCATAGCTAAGATCCTCCTGAATCTGCACTGACTGAGGTTGAATCACTCGGCTAGGGTCGTGAAGGCACTTTTTTAGCATGGAGACATGAAATACATTATATATTGCTGACATGTCTTGTGGTAAGTCTAACTTGTAAGATACTTTCCCAATCCTCTCTGTGATCAGGTAAGACCCTACGTAGCGGGGACTAAACTTGCCCTTTTTGCCAAATCTCATCACTCCCTTCATAGGAGTAACTTTGAGAAAGACTGAATCCCCTACTTGGAATTCAAGTGGCCTACGGCGTGCGTCAGCATAACTTTTCTGCCTACTCTGGGCAGTCTCAATTCTCTGTCTGATCTTCTGGATAGCCTGAGTGGTTTCATCTATCATTTCAGTTTGCCTGCCTAGTTCTGATTCTATCTCTTTTCTTTCTCTAGTCTCTAACCAACATATAGGTGATCTACACTTTCGGCCATACAATGCTTCGTACGGTGCCATCTTGATAGTGGCTTGGTAGCTATTGTTGTAGGTGAATTCAGCTAAATACCGATACCTGCACCAACTGCCCTTAAAATTTAATGCACAAGCTCGGAGCATGTCTTCTAAAATTTGATTTACTCGTTCTGTCTGTCCATCAGTCTGGGGATGGAAGGCTGTGCTGAGCTTGAGTTTGGTGCCTAATGCATTTTGAACACACTCCCAAAAATGAGTTGTGAAGCACCCATCCCTATCAGAAAAAATTGACTTCAGGACACCATGAAGTCTGATCACTTCCTTAACATATAGCTGTGCCAACTGCTCTATAGAGGGGGCACCTTGATGGCTAGAAAATGGGCAGTCTTTGTCAACCTGTCCACTATCACCCATATCGTATCATACCCATTAGGGGTCCTTGGAAGACCTTGTTATAAAGTCCCTGGAGACCGCAGGTGCATTAGTCACACCAAATGGCATGACTACAAATTCGTAGTGTCCATATCGGGTCCTGGAAGCTGTTCTAGGTGTATCACTTCCTTTCACTTTCCAACTGATGGTACCCAGAGCGCAGGTCTATTTTAGAGAACACTGTTGCCCACCTTTAGCTGATCAAATAGACCATCTATTCTGGGAAGAGGGTACTTGTCCTTAACTGTTACTTTGTTCAATGCTCTAAAATCTATGCATATTCGCATAGATCTGTCTTTCTTCTTAACAAACAACACTGGAGCTCCCCAAGGTGAATGGCTAGGGCGGATGAAACCCTTATCAAGTAGCTCCTGAAATTGTTCTTGTAACTCTTTTATCTCTGGTGGAGACATTCGGTACGGAGCTTTTGAAATTGGGTTGGTGCCAGGAACCAACTCAATTTCAAACTCCACTTCTCCGTTGGGAGGTAGTCCAGGTAGCTCTTCTGGAAATACCTCTGGGTACTCACAAACTACCCGAACATCCTCCTACTTGAGTCCTTTTTTTTTCTCCTGCATTCACTATGTATGCAAGAAAACCATCACACCCCTTAGCTAACATTGGTGAGCTGGCAAAGAAGATAGGAACTTCTTAGTCCTCCTCTTTGGGACTCCCGCGAAGTCAAAGGGTGGTTCGCCTTCTGGGCTGAAGATCACTTTCCTCCTGCAGCAGTCCACCAAAGCACTGTACTTGCTGAGGAAATCCATACCCATAATGACATCGAAATCTTGCATCGCAAGGACTACTAGATCGACATATAGCTCTCGGTCTGAAATTCCGACTAGTACAACCCGGAGTCACTGGTTGGACTCCATGACTTCCCCAGAAGGTAGAGTTGTTAAGAACTTGAAGTTCATGCTCTCTGTAGGTACCTGAAATCCTTGGGCAAAGGGTACTGATATAAAAGAATGGGCCGCCCCAGTATCTAGTAGTGTAGTAGCTAAATGCTGAAAAATAACTAGTTGACCTGTAACGACCGTGGAGGCACTAGCAGCTTCCTCTTTAGTGAGGGAGAAGACTCTGGCACTGGCTGGAACTGGTGGGGCTTCCAACCTTCCTTGACTGAGCTGAGGTCCGTCCAGAGTTGCAGGCATGTAGTGTAACTGAGGTCTACTCCGTATGGCTCCGCCTGTTGCTGAGGTGCTTTGAGTTTGTTAGGACATGCCTTAGCCAGGTGTCCTTCTTGACCACACGAATAACATCCAGTCATGGCCAAAAGATAGGCTCCTGGATGTAGTCTCCCACATTTAGGACAGGGAGGGAACTTAGCCTGCTCGTCTACTGGACCTCCCTTTTGGCTGCCTCCTGTATTCCATCGTTTCCTTTTGTTATCCTTGCCCTTCCAGTTATGCTTACTTGCCTGGGGTTTCTAACTCCCTGTTGTCTTGTCCTCTATCTTGACTGGCTTGAGTTGCATTTGTTGTGCCTTGATGTTGTTCAGATAGTGCTCAGCGGCTAATGCCCTGCTGACCAGCTCTTCACCAATCTGTGGCTGGTGAGTTCCACTACTCACATTAAGTGTTATTTCTGGTCTCAGCATTCGGAGCATCAGTCTAACTCATTCCTTCTCTGTACTCACTAACTCTGGGCATAGACGAGCTAGCCTGTTGAATCTTTTGACTACTTCTTCTACTGGCAGGTCACCTTGTCTGAATTCTATAAACTCCTCATAATGTTTATTGGTGATCCTTTGGCAGAAGAATTCTTCGTGAAACTCTATCTCAAAGTCAGCCCAGCTCATCTGGTTGGCTGATCTCTTGTTCTTAACTCTCTCCCACCACATACGAGCATCTCCAGATAGGCAGAAGGAGGCACACTTGACCTTCTCGACCTCTGGCCAGTCAAGAAGCTCCATTGTGCTCTCTAGTGTCTTGAACCAAGCTTGGGCATCCCAAGGCTCAGTCGTGCCTGAAAAACTTTCTGGCTTCAGCTTCAGCCGCTGTATCAGATATGTTTCTTGTCTTTTAGGTGCTGTGGCGACTTCCAGGGCAGCTGGTGGAACTTCAGTCACCACTGGATCTCCACATTGATAGTTGGGGGAGTGGGAGGGACTGGCTGCCTATTAACCATCAGATTGACGATCACTTGTTGTTGCTCTGCCACTTGTCTCTGGAGTTGAGCAACAACTTCAGAGAGATTTGGTTCAGTTGCTCTGGGCTATTCGTTCTCCTGTGCTTGGTCCTCAGTACGAGCGGTACGGGGACGTCCTCTTCTTGACATCTAGTCATGTAGAGAGAGAAAACCTAAAATTGTCTCTATACTCTCTAGACATATAAATAAAACATAGAAAGACAAACAAGAACTTTTATCTAGCTTAAGCACATATAAACAAATACTTCTAAAGATTTCTCTTTACTGCAAAAGGAAAGACATACTAAAAGGAATTTACGTACTTTCTTACTTGAAGATGGCTAGGCTGATGCTGATGTGTGTGTGATGCTGGAGAATGAGGACTGCTATGATACCAACTTGTAACACCCTACCCTCCACTCTACTAGTCTGTGAGAGTGGGACGTTACTGGACTATTAACTTTACTTAACTAGTATTACTCACATATTGATAGTTATACTTAAAACTCTTTACAAACTCAAAACATGCAATAAGTAACAGCTGAAAACATAAATAACTCATCTATACATTCTACTCAAGCATTTGTTCTCAACTAAAACTATATATCAATCTGAACATGTATGCAACAATAATACAACTCAAATAATGGAACTAAAGTGCATAGCAATTTAAGTGGAAAAAATTCTAAATACATAAAAGCATTCTATGAATAAGCCATCAACATTAAAGAATAGTTCTAACAATGCAAAAAGAACATAATTCACCTAAATTTCACTAACAATATAAATAGAAAATTTTAATAAATTCTTTAAGAAAATCCCAAGGCTTCCATAGTCCAGACATCACACATCCATCCACAACTCCTTGTCGCCTTCCTTCACTATAGCTTCCCTTTTCCTTTTTCTGCAGTAAGAGGAAATGCAACTATAAGCAGATGCTTAGTAAGCGCTGTCTAACTCATAAAAACTCAATGTGCATATATACAGATATATCTATAACAAACTAAAACTGAATGCTCCAATCTAAAACTGCAATGCTAAATAATTGAAAAACTGTAATGCTAAACAAATCAAAAACTGTAATGCCAAACAAATCTAAAACTGCAATGCTAAACATATCTAAAACTGTGATGCTAAACAAATCTATGACAAAAGGTCTAACAGCATGGTAAACACACCAATCGTTCCTACTAAAGAGTTCCACAGGAAATCAAAACTTCGTGCATAGATTAGCTACTAAGGATCTGACTAAAACTCCCAAAACTAAATCTATTCAATGTTGTTTACTGGCAACGAAAGGTTTAGGACTGCATATTAAAAGGGAAGAAAAAGAAAACTGCCCAGGCTTACTAAATCCGTAAAAGATCCAAGACTGCTATGAATTTGTGGGATGTTCTTGCCCGTGGGAGTATAAAAGAAATGGGGATGTTCTAAGCTCCAAATGGTAGTTGTTCTAAGCTCCAAATGGGGTTGTTCGCGCCCCTTTCATAGCGCAAATCAAACTAAAACTTGTTGGAATTTAGAACCTATATAACTTGTTTCGTTTGTTCAAAACTTATACTTCTATACTTCAAAATAATAATAAATTCTCTCTTGGGCCCAGGCTTAGTACCAATGTGCGCTCCCTAATAGAAACTGAGGTAGCGAGCCACCAGTCCTATGATGGTAATTACCTTGGTCTTACCAGGGCCAAGACCTCGGAATTGGTCACCTGGATTTATTTAACGACAACCTCGGAAGTCAGGTACTATCCCTTTTCAAATAAAATACCTATTATCTTTTATTACTTCTAATATATAATGCCTCAGCATTTCTTCAAGCACTAGGCGTGCTACTGATCCTCAAATGCTGGAATTTGGGATCAAAAATTAAGACGTTGGTCTTCTTTTACCTATAATTACTCATAAATGTACATGTACAAAATCTGGAGCAAGATAAGAAGCTATTTTTATAACAATTGACACTAGATACAAGAGATCTAAAATTGAAGCTTACAACTGAGATATCAAATACTGCATGCTTATAATTAATACCATTCATGCGTATTGAGGTAGCAAGGAAACTTAAATCTATATGCTTGGAATAAATAGTTGCAAGGAAGCAAATCTAAACCACATGCTAGAATAAAGGCTGTCCAGGCTTGTTAAAATAACAAGAAATTTGTACTGAAATGCTGAACACCACAGAAAGGCCTAAAATCTCATGCTTGAGTCAAACAACAAGATCTAAATTGAAATACTAAAGCCATAAGTACAAACTGAAAACTAGGGTTCGGATTATAACACTTGAAGCAATCAATCAACATGCAGGCTAGGGTTCCACGGCTATCACAATCTTTGCAGATCCTAGGGTTTTTATAGAGCAACAAAATTCTTCAAGCATGCTACAACAGAAATAAAAAGGAGAAAGCAAAATCTCAGAACTACTCTTAAACCTCTAGCAATCCTCATTCTATACAGCATGTTCCGAATCAAAGAAAGGAAACGAAATCCTTAGCAACCTCAATTCTGTACAGCATGTTCCGAAAGCAAAGAAAGGAATTCGAAGCTCGAAACTACCCTTACCGCAGGTGAGTAACGCTTACCTTTATTCTTGGACTTACAACCAAATTTGGCTTCTAGGGTTTCGGAAGGCTTGAAGTCTTGGCCTCTTCTTCGCGCCTACAAGTTCTCCTCGACGAGAGGGTCTCGAATTTGTGAAGAACCCATGGAAACACCCTTGGCTGGCCGCCGGAGACGAAGCCCTAGCTTCGTTCTTCGGTTCCACCCAAGCAACACACGCGAGAGAATGAGAGAAAAGAGTTTAGGTCATGGGGAAAAAATAAAACCTATGTTCTCTCTTAACTTATCCCCCTTTATAACTAGAGTATTCTGTTATCTACTATTGCTTAAATTATTTCCGCCCCTTCTTTGATCAGCACGGCCCTGCTGGGTTCCTGATCATCCAAAACAACTTAAGGCTTTTCTTAACCAGTGGTCTCCGGTTCGAACCTCGGCCCAACCTCTTTTTGCCTCAAATTTGTTTCTTTTGGTAAAAATACCAAACGAACTCCGAAAATTACATAAAAATACTCTAAAAATTTTTAAAAACCTCTAGAATATTTCTAAAGCATTCTAAATATTTTAAAGTACTATCAGGACTCGTAATGAGGAAATTTGTGTTGTTACATAACCCTAGGTTATGGAAAGTCTTAGTTGCGGTTAGGCAACGAAGTCCTAGTCCGGGTGTTATATATGATTTCAATATTAGAGATAATAGGAATGCAAACTTGTTGAAATTAACCTAATTAGATTTATGGAGTAAAATAATAACATAATAAATGATAATTAATAGAGAAATAAGCTTATATGAATTAATAGAAATTATAGAATTTTTTCTAGAATTTATTAGAATTTTTAGGAATTTTTAAATGAATATTTAGAGGTTTTATGTGGATAAACGGATAGTATTTAAAGCTTATTTAAAAATACCATATTTAAAGGAGGAGTTGATTGAGATAAAGTTTGATTTTTTATTATTAAACTTAATGCGTTGTCTCCTTCCCTTACGCTCGTTCGTGATCATGTGCAGAAAACGCCAACCGACACTCCTCTACCGCACCACCTCATAGCCATGCACGATCAATAGCTAGCGACAGTGGTCGCTAGCCTTTGTCTTCATGAGAAGCCAGGGCTGGTGCCCCACCTCTAGTCTTCCTCCCCTTCGCGCCGACCGCCTACACCTGTGAGTCACCGTTGAAGAAGAAGATGCCTCCTCCTCTCCACGCGCGACCGAAGTCGTGGACCATAGCCACTTGCTTGCGGTGACACCACTGCTGGTCCTTCCCCGTGCATGCCCGTGGCATTGTTGCCATAGCAAGCATCCCATCAACCACGCAAGCAGCCGACGCTGGTGTTGCAATCCTCTCCTCCTGTAGGGTTTGCCGCCGCCGGAGCACTACTGCTATTGTGGGATGCTATGGCCATCGCCAGAGAGCAGGGACACTGATGATTACTGTGAATAGACTCCCTGTTTCATTTCACTCGTGTGCTCGTGTCGAAGTTGCCCTCCCTGCCGACCTCCGGACTCTATCGCGAGTTGCTGAAAGGGGAGTCGCCAACCAATTAATTAGGGGTAATTGATTTCATTAACAATGTTAATTGTAATTTGATTATGTTAATTAGCTTGATTAATTAACAAATTAACTTGTTAACAGATTGAGAAATTTGAATTAATTATAGGTTGGTCAAGTTAATCAAGTTACATAACATTATATTATTATGGTTGATTAAATGTTAGTGATTAATCAGTTGATTATTTAAATCTATTTAATGGATTAGCAACATATGGATTGATATATGTTTATTCATTGTTTTGCTACAATGAATAAGAAAATTAAGATGATTGTTAATGGGAAAATAATAATAATAATAATAAATGCTTAACATACGTTTATTGTTGGTGGTTACTAGGAGTATTCTATACTTAGTTTTGCTTCATATCTTGTACGTGTAGAATTCAAGATTGAAGCAAACCTCTTTGACTTGAAGATAGTTATGATGATTCTACAGCTAAGGTGGGTAGATCCTGCTTATCTTCTTGATAGCTTTGATTATAGTACATGATTGGTTACTGCCATGTTTTGATGGTGTCATAGTTTTTTGTTTACCTTAAGTCTATCCTATATCACTCCTGAGTTTGATACATTATTGTTGTCCTTATACGTTGACCTATTGTTTATAGCTAGGTAGTCTTATTTATTATCCATAATTGTGTTTATATATATATGCATGATATATTAGACCCTAGTGTAGGACATTGGATATTCTGCTATACCCCTGGTAGATGATTTGAATTTTTATTTATCATTAGGACGATTATATCGTAGTATAGGATGTTGAGCATCTTGCTAAACCTTTGTTTGTTATTCCATACTATGGTGTCGGATATTGAGTATCCTAATAGGCCCTTGTTGTTATATTAGGCCTATAGCTTATGTTCCTGACTTTGTACTAAAGTATGGTTATATAAATAGGCTCGTGCCTGCAGGGCACTGATATTATAGGTAGTATAGTTGTATACTGGTGTGAGGGCATATATGTTAGTGAGATTATACAAACTCATACTTGATGGAAATCACTCCCTAGCAGAAGGGTAATGTATTCTTCTAGGCTTTTTCGTTTGAATTAGGCCCTAGAATTACTTGAACTTGATACTATTGTTTAATATATCTGAGATGATTCTACTGAATTAGTCGAGATATTAATGCTAGGTGACTAGTAACTTTAGGATGTGATTGTCTATTTTCTTCATATATTAGTAGGATTATATCTTAATATAGGGTACCGGGCATCTTAGTAAACTCTTACTTGTTATATAGGCTCATGCATATACATTAGTAGAAGTATACCATAGTGTAGGATTTCAAGGATCCTACTAGACCCTTGGTTGCTATAACTTGTCCACCATTATCTCCCATTCGTGGTTAAGAGAGTCATTAGCAACCGTTGGTATATCCTGTCGACCATTGTCTCCCATTCATGGTTGAGAGAGTTGTCAGCAATTGTTGGCATATCCCGTCGACCATTGTCTCTCATTCATGGTTGAGAGAGTCATAGTAACCATTGGTATATCCTGTAGACCATTGTCTCCTATTCGTAGTTGAGAGAGTCGTTAGTGACCGTTAGTATACCCAATCTGCCTACGGAACCATCCATGGTAGAGCGTTCTCCCACAGACAATGACTAGTTATTTACCCTGTCCGCCCATGGGACCATCCGTGGTAGAGCGTTCTCCCGCGGACAGAGTCATTTACCCTAACTGCCCATGGGAACATTCGTGGTATAGCATTCTCCTACAGTTTGTGTTTGTTATATACTTGCTATATGTCGGTCATATATTTGTTCATATAGGTTTAGATGTACTGTTTGTACTCCTGATTTATTGGTTATACTCGGTTGAACAGGTTAGTGAGGTGCTATTTTATTGATTATACTTTTAGTTAGTTGGTGATTATATTGGGACACCTACGTTGGTTAGTAAGTATTTTACCTGAGACTACATCCTTTAATCTCCTATCAGTATATTATGCATACACTATCTTCTTCTATCCACTGAGTGGTTATACTCACTACCCTTTACCTTTCCCTTGACTTTCAAGTTAGCTGATAGAGGAGGTGTTGTGTGGCTCAGAGGTCCTGGCTCCCAATCCCGCTCGAGTTGGGTTTTCGTTGAGTTGCTTTATATTATTGTTCCTATTGTTTATGGTTGCAGTTTCTTTCTGTATCGAATTTTTAGTGTGCTCACATGTATATGCATACATACATGCATTATCATTTTGTGACTTGGTGTTGTTATATTACATCGGTATTTTTATGTTGACTTGAATTGATTCGATATCGTATTTCCTATATTGTCACTAGGGGGTACCGTTTGATTTGGCGGACAAGTATAACCTCGGGGCGTGATAATTTTATTAGTATCAGAGCCAAGTTCGAGTTTAAATGCTCGGTTTTGTATTTTGGGATTTTGATCTTGTTTTAATTTACGATTATTTCGAGTTTGGGACTGTTGGAACTGAATTCGAAATTCAGTGATCGTGTTTCTACACTCTTATGCACAGCGGAAATTTAAAATTTTATTTGTGATTTAACAATTAAATCAAAGGAGTGTTCGTATGGTTTTTAAAACAAAAATAAGCATGATCTTTATCTAAGCATGTATTATAATCTAACCGTATAAGTAAGATCCAAAAAGTAAAATAAAGATACACTATCATGTGATTGATTCATATAATGCTAATTTAATCATTTTATTTATACATGCTAAACTATCTAAAATAAACATATTCGATCATTTAAGCATAATATAAATAAAAATAGTAACATGCATTAACATACATATGAATCACAGTACAAGCATAAACATACCTTCCAAACAGCTCGTGTTTGGGATGACTCCAACTATTCCGGTTGTAGTGAAATAACTTCTCGTTGTTGTCATGAGCTTGTACTTCCTTCGTCTAATCCGATCTATGATCGGAGTCCTCTTTCCAACACTTGATCGCTCTAGAGATCAGGTGTCATTTTTCGTCAAGACGATCAAAATGACTTCCTCGAAGATGAGGAAGGGGCTGCCCAATTACCCCTTCACAAGGGATTGTCTAATAGCTCTCAACAAGGGACTACGTCTTCCAAAATTCTACAAGAAGATAGGTGGCAACAATACTTCTCGAAGAAGAGAAGTAACAATAAGGAGATGCAATTTTTGATGGAAAGGAGGAAGAAGATCTCTATCTTCTACTTTGAAATGTGGCCTTCAAAGAACTTGAGAGGTGAAGTGGCTGCTCAAACTCCAAGTAGAGGAAGGAAAAAATGTGGCTACCGAAGTTTTTTCAAAAAAGAGGAAGAAAACTTGCACTCAACTCTTCAAGAAAGAAAAACGTGAATAAAAAACGTGGAGTGAGTGGAGAGTTGAGTGGGGAAAATGGATAACATGGCGGAGGGGGAAAGAAATAAAAAAACAACAAAAGAATTTGTTTTCCTTTTCATTACACGTTAAACAAAGTTTCCTTTTGTTTTTTTATTTTATAAATTTTCTTCTCATGATGCAATATAATTATAATTGCATTTCCTCTTAGGCTTAAAATTTCATAGTCCATTATCTCTTCCATCTTTACCTATTAGATTTTTAAAACTTTTCTAGAACCCAATAATACAAGTCCATTGTAATCATATCAACGATCCAATATCGTTGACACGACAAACACATTTGCTCGCTATTACAATAATATAAATATAATTTATAGAGTTTATGTGGAACTCTTCCACTCTCCTTATTTCTATTGATTGAAAATCATTCTAACATTTGATCATATCAAACTTTATTTGTCAATACACTGTTTGATCATATCAAACATTATTCGTCAAATTCAACTCCTTGAATTTGACTTTCTCAACAGGAAATAGGGAAACCAATACTTGTGTGGCTCTCAATGGTTCAGGGATACAGCTAGCCGTGGGTTTACAACTCTTTGTGATTCATGACTATACTTGTCCTTTATTCGGGCATACCCTTAATAGTCTCATCCTATAATTAACTCCTTAATTATATGATGTCAGAACTAATTCTGATTAATACCCAATGAATGATGGTAAGAGCGTCAAACAACACCACCCCAAGATTCCCTAGGTATCACTGAATAGTGCCTGCAAGAACCAGTCGATCATGGTCAACGTATAGTCTGATCCCTTCATCTCATATATCTTGGTCGAATCTACAACCATTGGTATTGTAACGCCCGAAAATTCTCAAAATAATTATTAGAAATATCCTAGTATTTTTCTGAAATTTTAGGATATTTTTACAGAATTTTTAGACTAGCGGAGGTAGCAAAAATAAATAGAATCATAAAATAGCCTACACGGGAATTGAACCCGAGACCTATTGGGTCCTACGACTTATGGTGAACTCTAGTAACCAAGTGAACCCAGCAGGGCCGTGCTGAAAGAAGAGAGAATCAATTATATTTATATTTAAGTTGGGCGAATTAACCACTTAATATAAATAGGGAAAAATTAAGTGAAGAGTTATTTTTTTTTAACATAACACTCCTCTACCTCAAACCCTTACACGCTGCCCCTCTCCTTTCTCTTCTTCTCTCGGCGCACCAAGCCAAAGGGGGCTAGGGTTCCGTCCCAAGGGATATAGGAGCACTTTCCGGCGACAACTCCGGTATGAGGACGCTCCCCTCGGTGAGAAGAACACAAAGCCGTAGGAGGATCGTCGAGAAGATCGTCTTTCCGGAAAACCTAACGATTGGATTGTAAGGAAATCTAGCGCAGGATGTAAGAAACCCCTCACCTGCAGTATAAGTAGTTATTTGTGTGTTTTATACATTAGTTTAGTAGTATGCAGATTTTCAGTACGTAGGGTGTGTTCTAGTGCACATCAAGTGCTTGATAAAATATTTAGCTCAGTAAAATGCGACAGTAGTCATTTTAATAGATCAGTAAATGCAGTAGAAGCATTTAGAATAGCATATTTAGTCTTGCTACAGCTTATATGGGACTACGGTCCAATGGGAGGGCTCCCACTGTCGCCTCTAGGTTCAGATAACCTAGAAATAGCAAGATAAGATAATTCAGTTATAAAACAGTATTTTACTTTTAGCAGTGACACTGTACTGGACTAGATGTCCATTGGGTTGGGCTCCCATAGTCGTCCCTAGGTTTAGATAACCTAGTAACCCTACTAGATTTGAATTTGCTACATCGGGTCTAGTTAGGGATGCGCGCACAGCAAGTACAGTTGTCGGGCCCATCAGCAGTATGATTATCTATTTTCATCTATCTATGATAAATAGATTTTTTCAAAAACCTCATGAAATATGTTATGTGAAAACAGTACAGCTTAGCATCAGTTAGCATTAGTTCAGTTCAGTTTTATTTCAGTTTAGTTCTTATAGATCCACATGATGGTTTTTAGGCTTAGCTATGATTGACATGTACCGTATGTGTTTATGCCATGTTTTAGAATCCATAGTTAGCCATGTTCAGCATGTATTTCAAATAGCATGTTTTAAAACATAAATTGCATCGTATGCATGTTTTATGAGGTAGATGGTTTTTTACTAAGCTCCCAGGCTTACAGATACTCTTTTCCTTATACTGCAGATAAAGGTAAAGGAAAGATGGACTAGCGGAGGCTGGAGGACAATGCGATGAAGATGTGTGTGGGTGGAACTTGAAAAAAAGATCTTAGGGATCTAGCAAGTTTTGTTTTAAGCATTAGAACTCTTTATCATTTTATTTGTTCCACACTTAAGTATGTTTAAATGCCATTATCTAGTGAATTATGCACTAGGCCAAGCTTAGAATACTAGATATTTGATGTTAGAATGTTTCCCAACCATTTTAGAACTTGTATATGTGATTTGGGCACGAAACAGTGCTGAAATCAGAACTCAGCTGCAAAATCAGAAACCCCAATCGATCAGCCGATCGATTGGAGGCCCCCAATCGTTCAGCTGATCGATTGGGGAGCTTGATTTCGCGAACAAAGCTCTAGAATCGATCACTGGATCGATCGGGGAATTAGTCTCGCGAAAAGAGAGCCTTGGAATCGATCCCTATATCGATTAGCAAGCCTGGATCGATCAGCCGATCGATCCAAAATTTACCCCGTGCACAGTAGCGAGCTGAATCGATCAATGAATCGATCAACAAGTCTGGATCGATCAACCGATCGATCCAATCAAAGTTTTCGTATACAGTAGCATGCTGGATCGATTAGTGAATCGATCCGAACATCCCAATCGATCAACCGATCAATTGAAATGCCTGTTTCAGCTGGAAACACTTAAGTTCAGTCCTTAAACACATGTGAAGGCTAGATCTTCTCTTTGGAGTAAAAGGTACAACATTTAAAATGGTATCATTAAGCATCAGTTCAGATTTAGTAGTAATTGGCATGGGTTTAGTAAATTTTAAATTAGTTCACGTTTTCGCACCTTATTATATAGCTTAGCACAGCATAATGTGACGGTCCGGCCTCGCAGCCTAGTCAGTAGGAGGTGGGTCATTACAGAGTGGTATCAGAGCAAAAGTTCCATACTTGGTACACACACATCAACATTGAACTTGCAGCTTCCAAGTAAGAACATCTCTCACTTTATTTATGTTTCTTGTTTTTATGTTTAGAGATAACTAAAGCATGTTTGTTTATGATAGTATGTAACATGATAACAGTAATTACGCAATTATGATTGTATTAGTTATGTATGTCCCCTATGTCTCTAGAAATGACACGAGGACGTCCAGCTAGAAGGACACCTGCCACTGAGCCCCAGCACGAGGCAGGCAGTTCAGTGCCTCCTCTAGACCTTACAGCAGTAGTGGCTCAGTTACAGCAGCAATTAGCTGAACAACAACAGGAAATAGCCACTTTAAGGGCTAATCAGCATAACACTCTCACTGTCACTCCAGAGCCTAACTTGGCAACTCCAGTAGTGATAGAGGTTCCACCAGTCCAACCTGTAGTACCAGTGGCCCCAGCAGCAGGGACACAGAGAGAAGCCTATCTGATCCAGTGGCAAAAAATTAAGCCAGAGAATTTCTCAGGCACCAGTGAACCATGGGATGCTCAAGTCTGGTTCAAAACACTGGAGAGTACGATGGAGCTTCTGGACTGGCCAGAGCATGAGAAGGTAAAATGTGCCTCTTTCTATCTAGCAGGAGACGCACGTATGTGGTGGGAGAGAATTAAAGCGAAGCGCCCAGTGAACTAGATGACATGGGGTGACTTCGAGAGAGAATTCTTTGAAGAGTTCTTTCACATACGGGTTAAAAACCGCCACTACGACGAGTTCACTGAATTTCGCCAGGGCAACCTTTCAGTGGAGGAAGCCGTGAAGAAATTCAACAGATTGGCTCGTCTCTGCCCTGAGTTAGTCAGCACTAAAAAAGAACGAGTCAGGTTGATACTCAAGATGCTAAGACCGGAAATAGCAATGAACGTGACCAGCGGCGTCCATAGGCTGTAAACCACTGAAGAACTAGTATGTAGTGCTTTGACCACCGAGCACTACCAGAATAATATCAAACAGCAGAAGAAAGTCCTCTCAGAGTCCAAAGGTTAGGGAGGCTCAGGTACTCAGAAACACCAAGGCAACAACTCCCATGGCTCTAACTGGAAAGGGAACTCCAGCAACAAGTGCAAACCAGGGGATTACCCAAAAGGAGGACCAGCTAATAAGCAGCCCAGCTATCCCAAGTGTTCTACTTGTGGAAAATTTCACCCAGGAGTTTGTCGCAAGGGCACACGAGAATGCTTTGAATGTGGTCAGGAAGGGCATATGGCTAAATAATGCCCAAACAAAACCAGCTTTCCTCCACCACAGCCGATCCAGTACGAGGTCAAGCCAGCACACTTGCACCAGATGCAGGCTGCTTTAAATGGTCCACACATCAGCCAAGGCAGACTAGAAGCCCCCTCAGTCGCGACAAATGCAAGGATCTACTCACTGACCAGAGAGGACGTAGCGAATGCCTCGACAGTTGTTACAGGTCAGATTAGTATTTTTCAGCAAAGTACAACTATCTTATTCGATACTGGGGCAACCCATTCATATATATCCAGGGCATTCACCGAAAAGTTGGCAATACCTCCAGAGGTACTAAGTAGCCAATTTTTGACGACGCTACCTTCAGGAGAAATTATGGCATCCACGCACTGGCTCTGAGTAGTGACAGTTATTATAGCAGACAGAGAACTCTTTTGTGATCTGATAGTGCTAGATATGACTGATTATGATGTCATCTTTGGAATGGACTTCCTGATCAGATACGGTGCCTCTATAGAGTTCCGTAAACAGAAAGTCGTATTTCAACCTGAAGCAGAAGTACAGTTCGAGTACATCGGAGAACCAAAGAGGAAGGCCAAGAAGTTTCTCTCAGCTCTAAAAGCACAGAAATTAATGGATTCAGGATGTACGGGATTCCGAGCACATGTAGTCAATACCAGTCAGAACAAGGACCCACTGCTAGAAGGAGTCCGAGTTGTATGTGACTACCCAGCAGTCTTCCTTGAAGAGTTACCCGGCCTAACACCAGATAGGGAGATTGAATTTGAGATAGAACTCATTCCCGGTACGAATCCTATCTCCAAAGCGCCTTACCGCATGACTCCAGCAGAACTGAAGGAACTTCATGAGCAACTACAGGAGCTCCTTGACAAGGGCTTCATACGTCCTAGTCACTCACCATGGGGAGCGCCTGTATTGTTCGTGAAGAAGAAAGACGGGAGCATGCGCCTGTGCATAGACTACCAGGCACTGAACCAAGTCACAATCAAGAATAGGTATCCTCTTCCCAGAATAGATGACCTGTTCGATCAGCTAAAGGGAGCAGCAGTGTTCTCTAAGATAGACCTCAGATCAAGTTATCATCAGGTGAAAGTTAAAGAAGGGAATATACCCAAGACAGTATTCAAGACTAGATACGGACACTACGAGTTCGTAGTCATGCCCTTTGGCGTGACAAATGCTCCATCTACTTTCATGGACCTCATGAACAGAGTATTCAGGGACTACCTAGATAGATTTGTTATTGTGTTTATTGATGACATTCTTATCTATTCAGGAACTCAGGAAGAACACGCAGAGCACCTGAGAATAGTATTGCAGACCCTTCAGCAGAACCAGCTGTACGCCAAGTTCACGAAATGTGAATTTTGGTTAGATCAGGTGTCCTTCCTAGGTCACATCATCTCAAAGGATGGTATTATGGTACACCCCAGTAAGATAGAAGCTGTGAGTAACTAGAAAAGACCCAAGAACGCCAGTGAAATCAGAAGCTTTTTTGGGACTAGCAGGTTATTACAGAAAATTCGTAGAGGACTTCTCCAGGATAGCCTCCCCACTGACAGCTCTTACCAGGAAGAACAGAAAATTTCAGTGGATAGAGGACTGTGAGAATAGTTTTATGGAACTCAAAAGAAGACTGACCAGTGCACCCATTTTGGCTCTACCAGAAAACACCGACAGTTTTGACATTTATAGTGATGCCTCTAAATTGGGACTAGGAGCAGTACTGATGCAAAATGGCAAGGTGATCGCCTACGCCTCCAGAAAACTCAAAGACTATGAGAGGAACTATCCTACTCATGATCTTGAGCTTGCAGCAGTCGTGTTCACCCTCAAAATTTGGAGGCATTACTTGTATGGAGCTCAGTGTAGAGTGTATACAGATCATCAGAGTTTGAAGTATTTCTTCACTCAGAAGGATCTGAATATGCGACAGCACAGATGGCTCGAACTGGTCAAAGATTATGACATAGACATCCTCTACCACCCAGGAAAGGCCAATAAGGTGGCAGATGCACTTAGCAGGAAGTCCAACGCCACCTTATTATCCCTAGCAACCATGTCACCACCCTTACAAAAAGAGATTACCGACTTCAGTCTCGAACTTATAGTGGGGCAGCTCTCTACTATGACCTTAGCTTCTACCCTGCTTGGTGACATCCAGACAGCTTAGGAATAGGATCCTGAAATTCAGAAGATCAAGCAAGGGATAGCAGAACCAGGAAGTGGAGAGTTCAGAATAGCTGGTAATGGGGCAGCATATTTCGGTGAGAGACTATGTGTTCCAGATCAGGAGGAACTACAAAGAAAGATTTTAGATGAGGCTCACAGGACTCCCTATGCGATGCATCCTGGCTCCACCAAGATGTACCAGGACTTGAAGAGAAGTTTTTGGTGTCCTGGGATGAAAAGAGACATCCCTAGATATGTCAGCACTTGTCTAACCTATCAGAGGGTCAAGGCAGAACACCAGAGACCAGGAGGAGCTCTGCAGCCTATTCAGATTCCAGAATGGAAGTGGGAAGATATTTCCATGGACTTCATAGTGGGACTACCCAGAACCACGAATGGTTTTGATGCCATCTGGGTAATAGTAGATAGATTAACTAAATCAGCCCACTTCATAGCTATCAGGATATCCTATTCCATGGAGCAGCTAGCTCAGTTGTATCTCAAGGAGATCGTTAGACTACATGGAGTCCCACGAACCATTATTTCAGACAGAGACAGTAGGTTCACGTCACACTTCTGGGAGTGTGTACAGTAAGCATTAAGCACTAAGTTAAAATTTAGCAAAGCTTTCCATCCTCAGATAGATGGTCAGACGGAGCGAGTAAATCAGGTACTCGAAGATATGCTCCGAGCTTGTGCCCTAGACTTCAAGGGAAGTTGGTGCAAATATCTGAGTTTAGTAGAATTTGCATACAACAATAGCTATCAGGCCACCATCGGCATGGCACCTTACGAGGCTCTCTACGGGCAGAGGTGTATATCTCCAATCTGCTGGTATGAGAGTGGTGAACAGAAAGAACTAGAGCTTCAGATAGATTTAGTAGCAGATACCACAGTAGCTATACAAAAGATCCATCAGAGGATAGAGATAGCTCAGAGCCGCCAGAAAAGCTATGCTGATACACGGCGCAGACCCTTAGAATTTTTAGTTGGGGATACAGTATTCCTCATAGTGGCTCCCATGAAGGGAGTAATGTGTTTTGGGAAGAAGGGCAAACTAAGTCCCCGATATGTGGGACCATACCTTATCACCAGAAGAGTTGGCAAGGTAGCCTATGAGCTAGAGCTACCCCAGGAGATGTCAGCTATCCACAATGTATTTCATGTCTCTATGCTGAAAAAGCATATCCCAGATGCCACCCAGGTGATTGAGCCCCAGTCGGTACAAGTCCGCGAAGACCTCAGCTATGATAGTCGGCCTATTAAGATAATAGACTGGGCAGTTAAGAAATTGCGGAACAAGGAAGTACCATTAGTAAAAGTCCTTTGGCAAAATCACACAGCAGAAGAGGCAACTTGGGAGACAGAAGCCAATATGAGACAGAAGTACCCAGAGTTATTCTAAGTTCGAGGATGAACTTTTTATAAGGTATGGGGGATTGTAACGCCCGAAAATTCTCAAAATAATTATTAGAAATATCCTAGTATTTTTCTGGAATTTTAGGATATTTTTACAGAATTTTTAGAGTAGCGGAGGTAGCAAAAATAAATAGAATTGTAAAATAGCCTACGCGGGAATTGAACCCGAGACCTATTAGGTCCTACGACTTATAGTGAACTCTAGTAACCAAGTGAACCCAGCAGGGCCATGCTGAAAGAAGAGGGAATCAATTATATTTATATTTAAGTTGGGTGAATTAACCACTTAATATAAATACGAAAAAATTAAGTGAAGAGTTATTTTTTTTTAACGTAACTCTCCTCTCCCTCAAACCCTTACACGCCGCCCCTCTCCTTTCTGTTCTTCTCTCGGCGCACCAAGCCAAAGGGGGCTAGGGTTCCGTCCCAAGGGCTATAGGAGCACTTTCCGGTGACAACTCCGGTACGAGGACGCTCCCCTCGGTGAGAAGAACACAAAGCCGTAGGAGGATCGTCGAGAAGATCGTCTTTCCGGAAAACCTAACGATTGGATTGTAAGGAAATCAAGCGCAGGAGGTAAGAAACCCCTCACCTGCAGTATAATTAGCTATTTGTGTGTTTTATACATTAGTTTAGTAGTATGCAGATTTTCAGAACGTAGGGTGTGTTCTAGTGCACACCAAGTGCTTGATAAAATGTTTAGCTCAGTAAAATGTGACAGTAGGCATTTTAATAGATCAGTAAATGTAGTAGAAGCATTTAGAATAACATATTTAGTCTTGCTACAGCTTATATGGGACTACGGTCCAATGGGCGGGCTCCCACAGTCGCCTCTAGGTTCAGATAACCTAGCTCTAGGTTCAGATAACCTAGAAATAGCAAGATAAGATAATTCAGTTATAAAATAGTATTTTACTTTTAGCAGTGGCACTGTACTGTACTAGATGTCCATTGGGTTGGGCTCCCATAGTCGTCCGAAGGTTTAGATAACCTAGTAACCCTACTAGATTTGGGATTTGCTACCTCGGGTCTAGTTAGGGATGCGCGCACAGCAAGTACAGTTGCCGGGCCCATCAGCAGTATGATTATCTATTTTCATCTATCTATGATAAATAGTTTTTTTCAAAAACCTCATGAAATATGTTATGTGAAAACAGTACAGCTAAGCATCAGTTAGCATTAGTTCAGTTCAGTTTTATTTCAGTTTAGTTCTTATAGATCCACATGATGGTTTTTAGGCTTAGCTATGATTGACATGTACCGTATGTGTTTATGCCATGTTTCAGAATCCATAGTTAGCCTTGTTCAGCATGTATTTCAAATAGCATGTTTTAAAACATAAATTGCATCGTATGCATGTTTTGTGCGGTAGATGGTTTCTTACAAAGCTCCCAGGCTTACAGATACTCTTTTCCTTATACTGCAGATAAAGGTAAAGGAAAGATGGACTAGCGGAGGCTGGAGGACAATGCGATGAAGATGTGTGTGGGTGGAACTTGGAATAAAGATCTTAGGGATCTAGCAAGTTTTGTTTTAAGCATTAGAACTCTTTATCATTTTATTTGTTCCACACTTAAGTATGTTTAAATGCCATTATCTAGTGAATTATGCACTAGGCCAAGCTTAGAATACTAGATATTTGATGTTAGAATGTTTCCCAACCATTTTAGAACTTGTATATGTGATTTGGGCACGAAACAGTGCTGAAATCAGAACTCAGCTGCAAAATCAGAAACCCCAATCGATCAGCCGATCGATTGGAGGCCCCCAATCATTCAGCTGATCGATTGGGGAGCTTGATTTCGCGAACAAAGCTCTAGAATCGATCACTGGATCGATCGGGGAATTAGCCTCGCGAACAGAGTGCCTTGGAATCGATCCCTATATCGATTAGCAAGCCTGGATCGATCAGCCGATCGATCCAAAATTTACCCCGTGCACAGTAGCGAGCTGAATCGATCAATGAATTGATCAACAAGTCTGGATCGATCAACCGATCGATCCAATCAAAGTTTTCATATACAGTAGCATGCTGGATCGATTAGTGAATCGATCCGAACATCCCAATCGATCAGCCGATCGATTGAAATGCCTGTTTCAGCTGGAAACACTTAAGTTCAGTCCTTAAACACATGTGAAGGCTAGATCTTCTCTTTGGAGTAAAAGGTACAACATTTAAAAAGGTATCGTTAAGCATCAGTTCATATTTAGTAGTAATTGGCATGAGTTTAGTAAATTTTAAATTAGTTCACGTTTCGACACCTTATAATATAGCTTAGCATAGCATAATGTGACGGTCCGGCCTCGCAGCCTAGTCAGTAGGAGGCGGGTCGTTACAGGTATATCGAGGATTGTATGTTGATTGGACAACTATGTGATATATCTTATAGTGATATCGCATGTGTAATTAAGAAACTCCTTTCCTAAAGTACATGTTACAACTCTGATCAGAGACTTCATTCACTATAAAACAATATATTACATAGGATTTCTACACCTGTAAGTGTGTGGTGAATCTTTGACTACAATGCACTAACTCCTATATGTTTCGTTACTAGACCCACTCTCACCACCTGATGACCCTATTAGAGTCGGTAAATGAGTCAAAGTGCAGCCCCAACATATAGAGTCTCAGTGTTGTCCCGGGTTATAAGGACTACTAGTGTACAACCACAACCAAAGACTTATCCACTCAATAAATGATAACCACTTGGAAAGTCTGTGTGAGGGATGTATGATGAACTCATCATATTATCACTCATCTATGTGTTTGATCATCTCTATGTCCTTACTAATGAAACATGGCACACTACATCACAGATGCTAGTCTCTAACTTAAACACCCTTTTATCCTTAGTTATTAGGTGGCCTAATTGACTAGGAACAAATTTAAAATATACAGTGAATATTGATGTATTTCATGATGACCATTATATGTACCACAACATCTCACTATAGCATATTCAAGGACTTTATTTATGCATATTGCATGGGTATAAAGATAAAGTAATGCCAAACTGAATTTGAATTATATTAAAATAAAGATTGTTTATTTACAGGAGTCAATAAAGCCCTAGCCAAAAGTTGGTTTTGCAGGGCACCTACTTAAACAGGGACAAGGCAAGCCGAAGGACATCTCTGAGCTATAGAAAGTAAGGTATACCTCTGATGATTATCTTATCTTCTATATTTCACTATCTTGTTAGGGATATGGTTAGACACTCTACAATTTAGTTGGATTGTGCATCTTTTTCTATATCTATCTAGTAGGTAGTCATTGACTTGATGTACCATGATGACACTTAGTCAATCAACCCTATTCACAATTATGGTCGAAGTTGACCATCAAAGAGACTAGTTACCCATTGAGGACTTGACCTTAATGAAGAGAATGTTATTTCTCTAGTAGCGCCAACTGATATTGAGTCAGAAAGCAAGGGTTGGATCTATTAACAACCTAGTCGAGATCAAGGAACACAGTCTTAGGTCATCCATTGTTATTACTAGTTTGGTAAATGACAAGGAATATACACCCAAATTCATAGTTAGTAGAGGATCGATGCATACTAGTCATGGGGCTTTGACCATGAATTATTTGTACTTGGTTAGCTAACCTAGAAAGTACCTCTAGTATGTGACCTACACCGATACAGGAAAAAGTGTAGAGCTAGTTGCTTAACACTTACGAGATATATCTAGGTATATCACTTAACCTGATGCAAAGAAGGCTACAGATCGCATATCATTGTTAGCTCGATTAGTAAAAGACTAATTTACTCTATTTTATAGAGTTTCTGACTTAGGTAGGTTGTGCCTGGTTAGATGACTTGGAGAGCACATTTGGGTACATGATTTGTACAGATGCAAATGATGTTGAATTAACTGCATATCATCTACAGAATTAGGTTGTACTTGATAGAAAAAATGCAGAAGATGATATTTGGGGAACAATGCATCACTTGGTTTTATTTTGGGATACCTTGTAGAGGCAGTACTTTCCCGCTCCATAGTGTAATGGATTGCAAGGCGATGTTTAGTCAACTCACCTAACGCTTTTCTATAGGAAATTTTTACTCATGGATTGCCTCGATGGTACATTGGAACTTATGACCCACAATGATATGGAGGATGTAGTGTTAGATATTTAACACCTATGAGATCTGATCGTAGTTGAGTGGAAATTACGATGATGGTCTTCGAGTGGCAGAGTGTCGATTGACAGTTATTTCGACCGACCATCTAGTATTAGTGCTCCTCTGTAGTGTGATGGATAAGATTAGTAGGGTTTCTATACTCATATCGTATGGATTAGCCGCATCTTTACCCCCTGGAGAGGGATGATTATCAATCAGGAAGTCTAGGGGCATTCCTTGGACTCCAGTAGTCATACATTTGTGGGTGGATGACTTTATTTTGCTCTATCATTGTTCAGGAAGCGATCAAGTTTGATTGATGTTGAGGATAAATTGAGACAATGATCGATATTGTGAGATCAGATTTGGCGATATACCGATTTCTAATGGTCTATTTTGGATATGGACTTAATAGTTTGTCATTAGGTATTTGTCTTTGATTGTAGCGTAAGGAGTGGCATGGGGTGATATTTATAGATTTGATAATTTACAGTTAGTGATCATATTATAAACCCCTTTGCCAATAATATTACAATTGAGTGTACCTGGGTGTGACTTTGATGAACTTTGGACTAAATATCTTCGGAGGATTGACTCTATGTACTGTGTTGGATTAAGGGAAGAAGAATGATGCATGGTTGCAATGGTCTAGCAAGTCCAGACAACTTAATACAAAGACCATTAGGAATAAATATCCTTAGTGATAATAGAGGATTCATTCTTTCCAGTGTCACTCCTAGTGGCCTCCCTTGTTGAGAAGAAGGATGAATCGTTGATGATGTCTAGAAAGTTGAGACAACTTAAAATATAAAGACCATCTAGAGGATTTATTTGATTAACTTAAGGACATATAGGTATGTTAGTTAGAGCCCTAGAGCCAATCATTTGATGATTGTATTATGGACTTGTTGTATCTTATTCTTATATAAATAAAGGCATTTGTTTTTAGGTTATTATACTTACTTGTATTGGTACCAAATAAACTAAGTATAATAGTGTCCTTGAGTAGAAGGTTCTTACCTATATCAATCGATTGGTTGAATCGATAGTGAGATGATATAGGGAACACTACCCTTAATCATTCCTAGTCGAGTATTAACATTCAGGATCAATGTTAATGCAATAAGACTAGCATGTAGGTCAACTCGATGACTTGATCTCACAAGTCATGGATATAGAGATATTAGTTGACACATGGGTATGCATTGGAGAATGTATACTGAATGACCTGCCATGAGAAAGTATCATGGATCGTTATATGAGTGTCATATAATTTCTCATGTGGCTATTAGTATGACTACTAATCCTTAGACCTGAAGTCACCATCGTTCCCTACATAAGGAGTTATGTACTTTGGTTTCGTCAAACGTCACCCGTAACTGGGTAGACTATAAAGGCGATTACTGGGTATGTAACGAATTATGCAGAGGGATATGAGTGATGTAGATGTTGGGTTTTTCGAGCCGTGAAAACCACGTTTTCGCGTCGCGGAAACCCCGAAAGCCCCAAAGCCAACTGATCCGTGCAAAGAAAAATTTCAAAAACTATGAATACGAGTTTCTACCGAGATCTACTCCTAGATCTACATGGAAAAAGGGTTATACCTTTGAAGGAAAGCCCTTCGCGTTCCCGCTCGTCCAAACGGTGCTGGATCTCAAGAGTATCAAAATAGATACTCCTCTAGAAGTATCCACATGAACTAATCAGGTGGAGAAGACCTAAATGAAGGTGTGCTAGCACCTTGATAGGTCACGGCAAGAGAGGAGAAGAGGGAAAGGGAGAGCTTGAGAGGAAGAAGAGAGAGTGAATGCACACATGAATGAAAAATTCATTCCACACCACACCATAGTGGCCGGCCACATTCAAAAGAATGTAACTCCCATTTTGCATTAAGTGCAATTAATGTGTAACCATTAAAGTGAAGAATTGTAACCTCCATGAGGTGGCATCTCACTTAATTAATCATGATGATGTGGAGCATCATCATTGGTTCACACTTGCCAACTCACTAATGATGTGGCAAAAAGTCAAGTCAAACTTGACTCTTTCTCTTCCTCTCAAGTCAAGTCAAACTTGACTTAATCTCTCTCATGGTTGATCTAATCCAACCATTTAATTTAAGCCAATTTAATATAATGAATCTAATTCATTTAATTAAATTGATTCAATGAGTCATAATTTAAATTAGACTCATTGAACACATGAATCAACTTGAGTCCAACTCAAGTTAGCCCAATTAGGATTACTCTTAATCCAATTTGATTCATCAAATGAATCTAATCCTCTTGGTTCATCATATGAACCTAATCTCCATCTAATTGTCCTTCGTGTGTGACCCTATAGGTTCTTGTAACGTTGGCAATGCCCCTAAACCCATTTAGGAGCATAAGTAATGAGCGGTATCTAGCAACACATCATTACTACCCAATGTTACAAGAATGTTGAGATCCAACATCACCTTGTGACTACTAATTGTAACTCCTCCAAAATATGACAAGTGTCCTTCTATCCTAGACATCTAGATTGATCAATATGAGGCATAGACCATGTCATCCTCTAATCAATCTAAATCTTGAACTCCAACTAGACTCACTAAATCAAATGAGCTCAATATCCTATATTGACTCATTTGGGCATGGCCATGCACTTCGTGATCTCACTCTATCAAGAATATCGATGTCACTCCCGTCATATAGGAGGGATAGATCCCATCTACATCACTCACATCCCTCTGCATAATTCATTACATACCCAGTAATCGCCTTTATAGTCCACCCAGTTACGGGTGACGTTTGACGAAACCAAAGTACATAACTCTTTATGTAAGGATCCATGGTGACTTCAGGTCTAAGGACTAGTAGTCATACTAATAGCCACATGAGAAAGTATATGACACTCATATAACGATCCATGATACTTTCTCATGGCGGGGCATTCAGTATACATTCTCAAATGTATACCCATGTGTCAACTTGATATCTCTATATCCATGACTTGTGAGATCAAGTCATCAAGTTGACCTACATGCTAGTCTTATTGCATTAACTTTGTCCCTGAATGTTAATACTCGACTAGGAATGATTAAGAGTAGTGTTCCCTATATCATCTCACTATCGATTCAACCATTCGATTGATATAGGTAAGAACCTTCTACCTCGATCACATGTGTCGTTGAATCTGCCAAAGCAGAGCAACATATATTATCTTGGTAGGGTACGGAGGGACAATCTTGGTCCCGCCTATCAACGCATGGGTGAGTACAATTCAATTAGATTGAGTAACTAGTTAACTCAATTGGATCGAGTTTAACTATAGCCATTTTCCAATGGTTGGTAGATAGGTCAAAATCACATTTATATTAATTCTTGGGCGTATTAGCCAAAGCTAACTCAAGTCTTAATATACATGCGGATCTTGTCCTATAAACAAGAGTTGCATAGAGATGTAATTGGTAAATCGTTACCTACCGATCATACTAAATCTTGGGTGTATTAGCCAAAGCTAACTCAAGGCATAGTATGATGTGGATCTTGTCCCAAATGAATTATAGAATTCATTGAGAGCATCATTTAGTTAAAGACCTAATTAAATGATTTAAAATAATATGATATTTATTTTCTGTATTTTTCTGTTGTATATAACCATGACGTCGAATACGAACTCTTTCTCCCTGTGTTCTGTCCTTGAGAAGGACAAGCTCAACGGAGCAAGTTTCCTGGACTGGTACAGGAACTTGAGAATAGTTCTCACTCAGGAACGTAAAATGTACGTTCTGTAGCAGCCCATTCTGGAGGCTCCTCCTGTCACTGCCACGCGAGCTGACTGAGATGCTTACAAGAAGCATCAAGATGTCGCATTACATGTGTCCTGTCTAATGCTCGCGACCATGAACTCTGAGCTTTAGAAGCAACATGAGTTGATGGGCGCTTACGATATGGTTGAACATCTTCGTCAACTGTATCAAGGACAAGCGAGACACGAGAGATTCGAGATCTCTAAGTCACTATTTCAGTGCAAGATGTCAGATGAGGCTCCTGTAGGCCCATATGTACTCAAAATGATTGGGTACATAGAAAACCTACAGAGGTTGGGATTCCCGCTTGGCCAAGAGATGGCCACTGACCTGATCTTGCAATCCTTGTCGGATAGCTATAGTCAACTCGTTCTAAACTACAACATGAACAAAATTGACAAGCCACTGCCTGAGCTGCTTAGCATGTTAAGAACTGCTGAGCTGAACCTTAAGAAGGTTAAGTCCCACTCTGTTCTAATGGTTCAGAAACACAAGGGCAAGGGCAAGCCCAAAGGCATAGGAAAGTCCCAAGCCAAGGGCAAAGGCAAGGCACTGAAGCTTAAAGGAGGGGTCGCCAAGGATGCTACCTGCTTCCACTGCGATCAGACCGGACACTGGAAGAGCAACTGCAAGGTGTACCTGGAAGATCTTAAGAAGAAGAGAAGTGACACTTCCACTTCAGGTATATATGTTGTAGAAGTCAATCTATCTATTTCTTCATCATGGGTATTAGATACCGGATGTGCTTCTCACATTTGTACTAATGTGCAGGCGCTGAGAAATAGTAAGGCATTGGCAAAGGCCAGGTGGACCTATGCGTAGGCAATGGAGCACGGGTTGCTGCTGTTGCTGTAGGAACTTATCATCTATCTCTGCCCTCTGGCATTGTATTAGAATTAGATGAATGTTGTTATGTGCCTGCTTTAACTAAGAACATAATTTCAGGTTCTTGTTTGGACAAAAAAGGGTTCTCTTTTATAATAACGGACAAATGTTGTTCAGTTTATTTAAAAGATATGTTCTATTGTAGTGCACCTCTGATGAACGGACTCTACATTCTAGACCATGAAAGCCCTATCTATAACATAAATACTAAGAGGTTCAACTCAAATGACATGAGCCAAACCTATCTCTGGCACTATCGCTTAGGTCATATAAATGACAAGCGCTTATCCCTGCTCCATAAGGATGGTTTGCTGGACTCATTTGATTTTGAATCTTATGAGATGTGCGAGTCATGCCTACTAGGCAAGATGACGAAGACTCCCTTTAGTGGTCACAGTGAGAGAGCGACAGACTTGTTAGGTCTTATACATAGTGATGTGAGCCAAGAAGAGGCATTGAAGGGAATTGGGGGACCCATGACAAGGTCCAAGACTAAGAGAATGAAGAAAGCTTTGGAAGGCTTAATAATGAGGCTCAAGGAAAAGGAGGATCAATGCACAATGGAGCCAACAACTAAGTGGATCACATTCCTTCAATTTGAAAGTGAAATTGGACCAACATGAGGACCATTTTCGTGTGCATGCATGGGGGGGGGGGGGGGTTTCTAAAGTGACTTTTGATGTCCTTTGTGAGTTTTTAATGCATTTTTGAGAGTTCCTAAGCTAGTATAACAAATACCATGCATGCATGGTTGCATTAAGCTAGTATTAGGGATTAGTGGTTGCATTAGTGGATAATAAAACCCATGCATGCAAGCATGATATTTATTGCATAATTAGTGCATAGTGGATCTTAAGGGATGTTGAATAGGAGAACTCTTGTATGACAAATCATGTAAGTTTGAATGAAAATTTGAGTTTCTCTTTTGTGAGAGCTTCCTTCTTGTCCTTAGGCAAAGAACTAATTTCGATCTTATCAAGGCAACTTGTGGCGATCAAAACTCCATGACTTATCACTCACCTTCTCATCTTGCTTGAGTGTGGCGTCAATACCCTTCCCCAAGCTGAATTTCAAGGCGATCCATTTACAAGGTTTCTTTATCATTTGGTATCAGAGCCTTAGCTGCTTGATTTTCAGGTTTGTGTTTTGTTTTCATCTTTGTTCTTGTGCATCTTTGTTGATCTCTCCATCCCTATCTGTCGCAAATTTCTATTCACTATTTGGGTCCTCAACTTAAAAAAAAATAGAAAATTCGAAAAAAAAGAAGAAGGAATCATTAGTCATTGGTTTCTGATTGAAAAAAAATAAAAATAATATATATAAAAAAAGAGGAGGATTTGTAAATTGAAAGGACTCAATATTCTTTCTTTGTGAAATCTGAATTCTAAAGATATTCCTTTCATTGCTCTTGATCGTTGCTGAATTTCTCGTTTTATCCGTTTATTTCTCTTGTTCTATTCATATTTCTCTTATTGGTTTCTTGTTCACTTGATTGTCTACTTGCTGTCTTGAGAAAGACATTGATAAGGTTCTTTCCTTAAGAGCTTATAAAGGAAGCTGAGTGGATAAATCTGAGCGCAACCACGTGAGTAGAGTGGTGAGGTACGTTTAACATTTCTTTTGTAATTTTCCTTGTCATCTTCTTTTGTTGCAAGCATGAGTGGGGAAAAAATCACCTAATTCCCCTAGGCGAGATATTAATAGGCTTCAAATGAAGGCACTTACTCAACAATTTGAGAGAATACTTCAAAGACAACTTGAAGAAATACACGAAAGGATGGACCGACTTGAAGGAGAAAAAGTTTAGAACCGTGGGGGCAATTCTAATCATGAAGAATTTCGTCAAAGTGAACCATTCTATGATTCACCAAGAGAAAGAATGAGGCATGAATGGGGAAGAAGACGTGAAAGAGGAGGTAGAGACCATAGACGAGAAGATGATCTAGGAGGTGTGAAAGTCCAGATACCTTCCTTCCAAGGGAGGAATGATCCTGAAACATATCTTGCATGGGAGATGAAAATAGAACAAATTTTCTCATGCCACAATTACAATGATGCAAAGAAAGTAAAGGTGGCTGCCCTTGAGTTCACGATTATGCCTTAATTTGGTGGGATCAATTGCAAAAGGAGAGAAGAAGGTATGGAGAGCATCCTATCAACACTTGGGACGAAATGAAGACTTTGATGAGAAGGAGATTTGTGCCTTCCCACTACCATAGGGAATTGCACAACAAATTGCAAAGACTCACCCAAGCGAGTAGGAGTGTGGATGATTACTACAAGGAGATGGAGGTGGCTTTGATTAGGGCCAATATTGTGGAGTATAGGTAAGCTACCATGGCTCGGTTTCTCCATGGCCTAAACCGAGACATTGGAGACATTGTGGAGTTACAACATTATGTGGAGCTTGACGACTTAGTGCATCAAGTAATGAAAATAGAGCAACAATTAAAGAGAAAGGGCGTTATGAAGAAATCATCTTCTCCAAACTACTCTTCAAGTTGGAAGGACAAGCCAAAGAAGGAGGGTTCTTCTTCAAATTCTAAGGAGGAAGCAAGCATTAAGAAGCCTATTCCTACTACCTCTTCTTCCACTTCTAAGATTAGGGATATCAAGTGTTTTAGGTATTTGGGAAAAGGTCATATTGCATCCGAATGCCCGAATAAGAAGACTATGGTGGTGAGGGATAATGAGAGTATCTCTAGTGAAGAAATTTCTTCTCATTCCTCTTCCTCAAGCGATGAAGAAAATGATGGAGCAGCCTATGCGCAAGATGGAGATCTCTTGGTGGTTAGGAGATTATTGGGAAGCCAAGCCAAGGAGCATGAGGAGGACCAAAGAGAAAATATTTTTCATACCCGCTGCCTTATTCAAGGAAAGACATGCTCTATGATCATTGACGGTGGAAGTTGCACCAATGTGGCAAGCACTAGGTTGGTCACCAAACTCAACCTCAAGACTACACCACATGCAAGACCATATAAACTCCAATGGCTAAGTAATAGTGGTGAATTGGTAGTGAACCAGCAAGTGTTGATTAATTTCTCCATTGGCAAATATGAAGATCAAGTTCTATGTGATTTTGTGCCTATGGAGGCAAGCCACATTCTTCTTGGAAGACCTTGGCAGTTTGATAGGCGAGCTCACCATGATGGATTCTCCAACAAGTTCTCTTTTGTCCACAATTCTCGCAAAGTTACACTTGTACCATTATCACCTAGAGAGGTTTGTGAGGATCAAATAAAAATGAGAGAGAAAGGAGAAAAAGAAGAGCGAGAGCATAAGAAAAAGAAAGAGTGTGTGCAAAAGAAAATACTCAATTTTTAGGACAAAATTCAAAAGAAAAGGAAGAATGAGGAAAAGATGTTAGCTAGAGCCCTAGAGCCAATCATTTGATGATTGTATTTTGGACTTATTGTATCATATTCTATATAAATAAAGGCATTTGGATTTTGGTTATTATACTTACTTGTATTAGTGTCAAATAAACTAAGTATAATAATGTCCTTGAGTAGACGGTTCTCACCTATATCAATCGGTTAGTTGAACCGATAGTGAGATGATATAGGGAACACTACTCTTAATCATTCCTAGTCGAGTATTAACATTCAGGGACAATGTTAATGCAATAAGACTAGCATGTAGGTCAACTCGATGACTTGATCTCACAAGTCATGGATATAGAGATATCAAGTTGACACATGGTTATGCATTAGAGAATGTATACTGAATGACCCGCCATGAGAAAGTATCATGGATCGTTATATGAGTGTCATATACTTTCTCATGTGGCTATTAGTATGACTACTAGTCCTTAGACCTTAAGTCACCATGGATCCCTACATAAGTAGTTATGTACTTTGGTTTCGTCAAACGTCACCCGTAAATCGGTGGACTATAAAGGTGATTACTGGGTATGTAACGAATTATACAGAGGGATGTGAGTGATGTAGATGGGATCTATCCCTCCTATATGATAGAGTGAGACCACGAAGTGCATGGCCATGCCCAAATGAGTCAATATAGGATATTGAGCTTATTTGATTTAGTGAGTCTACTTGGAGTTCAAGATTTAGATGGATCAGAGGATGACACGGTCTATGCCTCACATTGATCAATCTAGATGTCTAGAATAGAAGGACACTTGTCATATTTTGTGAGGAGTCACAACTAGTAGTCACAAGGTGATGTCGGATCTCGACATTCTTGTAACTTGGGTAGTAATAATGTATTGCTAGATACCGCTCATTACTTATGCATCTAAATGAGTTTAGGGGCATTGCCAACGTTACAAGAACCTATTGGGTCACACACAAAGAACAAGTGGATGGAGATTAGGTTCATAGGATGAACCAATTGGATTAGGTTCATATGATGCACCAAGGATTGGATTCGAAATTAGACTTATTGAGTTAGACTCAATTAGATTCAATTGTTGAATAAGTCTAATTTAAATTTGATTCATTGAGTCAATTTGTATTAATGAATTGAGATTCATTAAATTCAAATTGGCTTGAATCAAAGGTTGGATTTAACTCAACAAGGAAGAAAATTTGGTCAATTTTGACTTGACCAAAAAGGGAAGTTGAAACATCAAGTTTGACTTGATGAATTGCCACTTCATGGAGGATGACTCATCCTACATGGCAGCCACATCATCACCACCTCATGAGGTGTGCCACCTCATGGAGGTTACACCTCCCATTCCATTTAATGTGGCCGGCCACAATAAATGGGGAGGTTACAATGGTGTGGCCTGCCACACTAATGCAAAATGAGTTTTGGTTTTGTGGCAATTGATGTGTGCATTCATTCCATCTTCTTCCTTGGTCTTTCCTCTTGGTTTTGCTGCTGTTGCCGCGAGCTTTCAAGGGAGGAGAAGGTGGTTGAGTGAATTCCAAGAGTAAAGGGTGAAGTGAAGGTCACAAAGGAGGGTACCTAGAGGATTATGTGAGATCCCTTTTTCCTTCTCTCCTTTCTCCCCTTTTAAATCCTACCCGAGAGCCCTAGAAAGTGCTAGCACACTTGGGTGCTCTCTTCTCCATCCTTGAGTGTTAGAGAACACCTATTGTTCGTGTGGATATCACTAGAGAGTTGTCTACGTTGACAACTTTGAGATCCGGCGTACCGTTGGACGAGCGGGATTTGCGAGGGCACGCTTCAAAGGTATAAGGCTTTCCCTTATGTAGAACTACTGTAGATCAACGTTTAAACTCGTACTCGTGTTTTTCGAAATTTTTCTTCGCACGAGATCCAATGGCTAGGGTGATTCGGGGTTTCCGCGACGCGAAAAAGCGGTTTTCGCGGCCCGAAAAACCCAACAAAAGAAAGAGAGAAAAATAGAAAATTTGTTTACAAGAGTAAGTGAGGTGAAGAAAGCTTATTTGACAAGGCAACCAATATTTCTTCTTTTATGCAAGGAAACTTCTTGGAATCTAATACTAACTCTTTGCCTAGTGAAGTTGTTGTTATTTTGCAGGATTTTGAAGATGTGTTTCCCAAGGAAGTACCTCACGGATTGCCACCAATGAGGGGAATTGAACACCAAATAGACCTTATTCCTGGCGCTTCTCTGCCCAATAGGCCAGCTTATAGGAGCAACCCTCATGAAACAAAGGAGATACAAAATCAAGTGGTGGAGTTATTGCAAAAAGGATGGGTTAGAGAAAGTTTAAGTCCTTGTGCTGTACCCGTAAGTTTGGTGCCTAAAAAGGATGGAACATGGAGGATGTGCACTGACTGTAGAGCCATCAACAACATCACAATTCGGTATAGACATCCAATCCCTAGACTTGATGATTTGCTTGATGAATTGCATGGTGCTTGCTTCTTTTCTAAAATTGATTTAAAATGTGGGTACCATCAAATTAGGATAAGGGAAGGGGATGAATGGAAAACAGCTTTCAAAACCAAATATGGATTGTATGAATGGTTGGTAATGCCTTTTGGATTAACTAATGCACCAAGCACTTTTATGAGGCTTATGAACCATGTCTTACGTGAATTTCTTGGAAAATTTGTGGTAGTATACTTCGATGATATTTTGGTATATTCCAAGAGTTTTGTTGAGCATATTGCACATCTCCAATCTGTCTTGCATGTCCTTAGAAAGGAAAAACTATATGCTAACTTGGAAAAGTGTTCTTTTTGCACTAATCATGTGGTTTTTCTTGGTTTTGTCATAAGTTCTAAAGGAGTGCAGGTTGATGAAGGGAAAGTTAAGGCCATTAGAGATTGGCCAACTCCTTAAACTGTGAGTGAGGTTAGGAGCTTCCATGGGTTGGCAAGTTTCTATAGGAGGTTTGTGAAGGATTTCAGCACAGTGGCAGCACCCCTAAATGAAATTGTTAAGAAAAATATGGGTTTTAGATGGGGAGAGAATCAAGAAAATACATTTCAAACACTTAAGGATAAACTCACACATGCACCCATTCTTGCTTTACCTGATTTTTCCAAATCATTTGAAATTGAATGTGATGCATCTCATGTGGGTATTGGGGTTGTTTTACTTCAAGATGGTCATCCCATTGCATATTTTAGTGACAAATTAAGCGGTGTCACCCTCAACTATTCCACTTATGACATAGAATTGTATGCCCTTATTAAAGCATTGCAAACATGGCAGCATTATCTTTTGCCTAAAGAATTTATTATTCATAGTGATCATGAATCTTTGAAGGATTTGAAAGGGCAAGGGAAGCTCAACAAAAGGCATGCCAAATGGGTCGAATTTCTTGAACAATTTCCTTATGTGATTAAGCATAAGCAAGGAAAGGTAAATGTTGTAGCAGATGCACTTTCAAGAAGGTATAATTTGTTAGCTACACTTGAAACTAAATTGCTTGGCTTTGAACATATTAAGGAATTGTATGTACATGATAATGAGTTTTCCCAAGTATATGCTGCATGTGAAAAGAAATCACAAAATTGGTTTGTTAGGCATGACAACTACTTGTTTAAGAATAACAGACTTTGTGTGCCTAGAGGATCGATGCGTAAATTACTAGTTAGGGAAGCACATGAGGGGGGTTTAATGGGACACTTTGGGGTTCAAAAGACCTTAGAAATGCTGCTTGAACATTTTCATTGGCCACACATGAAACACAATGTGCAGAAATTTTGTGCACGGTGCATTGTGTGTAGAAAAGCAAAATCTAAGACATTACCTCATGGACTTTACACGCCTTTGCCTATTCCTAATTTTTCTTGGACTGACTTGTCTATGGATTTTGTTTTAGGGCTACCACGTACTCAAAAAGGTAAGGACTCCATTTTTGTGGTAGTTGATAGATTCTCCAAGATGACACACTTCATACCTTGCCACAAGGTGGATGATGCAACTCATGTGGCAGATTTGTTTTTCAAAGAGGTGGTAAGACTTCATGGCATGCCTAGGAGCATTGTTTCAGATCGTGACACCAAATTTTTAAGTCATTTTTGGAGGACCTTATGGAACAAGCTGGGAACAAAGCTTCTTTTCTCCACCACATGCCACCCACAAACTGATGGCCAGACTGAGGTGGTAAATAGGACACTTTCTACTCTTCTTAGAGTAATTATTAAGAAGAACATTAAGTCTTGGGAAGAACGTTTACCTCATGTTGAATTTGCTTATAATAGGACGGTCCATTCTACTACTCAATTTTCTCCTTTTGAGATTGTTTATGGGTTCAATCCACTAACACCTCTTGATTTTCTTCCTTTACCTAACACTTCTTCTTTAGTTCACAAGGATGGCAAAACAAAGGCAGAATATGTGAAGAAGCTTCATGAGCAAGTTAAAGCTCAAATTGAGAAGAAAATGGAGCAATATGCAAATCGAGCCAATAAAGGGAGAAAAAGAGTGGTCCTTGAACCCGGTGATTGGGTGTGGTTTCATATAAGGAAGGAACGGTTTCCTACCCAAAGGAAATCAAAGCTTCAACCAAGAGGAGATGGACCATTCCAAGTGTTGGAAAGAATTAATGACAATGCTTACAAAATTGATTTGCCCGGTGAGTATGGTGTTAGTGCAACATTTAATGTGGCTGATTTGAGTCCTTTTGATGTAGGAGATGAAGACCTAAATTCGAGGATGAATTCACCTAAAGAAGGAGGGAATGATGTGAGCCAAGAAGCGGCATTGAAGGGAATTGGGGGACCCATGACAAGGTCCAAGACTAAGAGAATGAAGCAAGCTTTGGAAGGCTTAATAATGAGGCTCAAGGAAAAGGAGGATCAATGCACAATGGAGGCAACAACTAAGTGGATCACATTCCTTCAATTTGAAAGTGAAATTGGACCAACATGAGGACCATTTTCGTGTGCATGCATGGGGGGGTTTTTCTAAAGTGACTTTTGATGTCCTTTGTGGGGTTTTAATGCATTTTTGAGAGTTCCTAAGTTAGTATAACAAATACCATGCATGCATGGTTGCATTAAGCTAGTATTAGGGATTAGTGATTGCATTAGTGGATAATAAAACCCATGCATGCAAGCATGATATTTATTGCATAATTAGTGCATAGTGGATCTTAAGGGATGTTAAATAGGAGAACTCTTGTATTACAAATCATGTAAGTTTGAATGAAAATTTGAGTTTCTCTTTTGTGAGAGCTTCCTTCTTGTTCTAAGGCAAAGAACTAATTTTGATCTTATCAAGGCAACTTGTGGCGATCAAAACTCCATGAATTATCACTCACCTTCTCATCTTGCTTGCGTGTGGCGTCAATACCCTTCCCCAAGCTGAATTTCAAGGTGATCCATTTACAAGGTTTCTTTATCACATAGTGATGTATGTGGCCCTTTCAATGTCGCTGCTAGAGGCGGTTATAGGTACTTTATCACATTTACTGATGACCCCAGTAGATATGGTTATGTGTACTTGATGACACAGAAGTCTGAATCCTTTGAAAAGTTCAAAGAATTCAAGAATAAAGTACAGAATCAGCTTGGCAAGAGTATTAAGATACTTCGATCAGATCGAGGTGGAGAATACCTTAGCCATGAGTTTCGTGACTATCTAGCTGAGTGTGGGATTCTATCCCAACTCACTCCTCCTGGAACACCACAGTGGAATGGTGTATCCGAAAGGAGGAACCATACTCTATTAGATATGGTACGGTCTATGATGAGTCACGCATATCTTCCTACATTTCTTTGGGGCTATGCTCTAGACACGACAACTTTTATACTCAACCGAGTTCCATCCAAGGCCGTGATAAAGACACCATATAGGATATGGACTGGGAGAGATGCTCAGGTGTCTTTTATGAGGATTTGGGGTTGTGAGCCTTACGTTCGACGTCAAGTCTCAGACAAATTAGAACCCAAATCCGACAAGTGGTACTTTAATGGATATCCCAAGGAAACTAAGAGATATTACTTCTACATTCCCAGTCAGCACAAGGTAGTTGTGGTAAAGACTGGGGTCTTTCTAGAAAGGGATTTTGTTTCTAAAAAGACTAGTGGGAGTACATTCGATCTTGAAGAAGTTCAAGATGCGGACCATAGCACTGAAGCCTCGATGGAACCACAAAGTGTTGTGGATGATGTTGTTCCACAAGGAGTTGAGGAACAACAACCCGTTCAAGTAGACATACCTCTTCGCAGGTCTGATAGGGTACGTCGTCAGCCTGAGAGATACTTATTTGTCTTGTCTGACCATGATGACGTTGTGCTCATAGAGGATGAGCCTACCACCTATCAGGAAGCTGTGATGAGACCAGATTCCGAGAAATGGCTAGAGGCCATGAGATCCGAAATGGAATCCATGTACACTAACCAAGTATGGACTTTGGTTGATCCACCTGAAGGGGTAAAACCCATTGGGTGTAAGTGGGTCTTTAAGAGAAAGACTGACATGAATGGACTTATCTATAAGGGTCGCTTGGTAGCAAAAGGTTTCAAGCAGATTCATGGTATTGACTATGATGAAACCTTTTCTCCAGTAGCGATGTTTAAGTCCATTCGGATCATGCTTGCTATTGCAGCATACCATGGCTATGAGATATGGCCGATGGATGTCAAGACCGTGTTTCTGAATGGAAACCTGCTCGAGGATGTGTACATGACACAACCTGAGGGTTTTGTAGATCCACAGCATACTAGCAGAGTAAGAAAGCTGCATACGTCCATTTATGGACTAAAGCAAGTTTCTCAGAGCTAGAATCTTTGATTCGATGATGCAATCAAACAGTTTGGTTTCATCAAGAATGAAGATGAACCTTGTGTCTACAAGAAGGTTGTAGGGGACATAGTTGTCTTTCTCATATTGTATGTGGATGGCATACTACTCATTGGGAAAGACATCCCTTTGCTTCAGCCTGTCAAGACCTGGCTAGGGAGTTGTTTCTCAATGAAGGATTTAGGTGAAGCATCCCGCATTCTAGGCATACAGATCTATAGAGATAGATCTAAGAGATTGCTTGGCCTAAGTCAGAGTACATACATTGACAAGGTACTCCTTTGGTTTGCCATGCAGAACTCCAAGAAGGGATTTCTGCCAATGTCACATGGCGTGAGTCTTTCGAAAACTCAAGGTCCCACTTCTAGAAAGGAGAGAAACCGCATGGATAAGATCCCTTATGCCTCAGCCATAGGATCTATCATGTATGCCATGCTATGTACTCGTCCTGACGTCTCGTATGCTTTGAGCATGAAGAGCAGATACCAGTCAGATCCAGGTGAAAGTCACTGGATAGCGGTCAAGAATATTCTTAAGTACTTAAGAAGAACTAAAGAATATTTCTTGATATATGGAGGCAATGACGAGCTAGCTGTAAAGGGTTACAGTGATGCTAGCTTCCAGACCGATCAGGATGATTATCGATCGCAGTCAGGGTTCGTGTTTTGCATAAATGGTGGTGCTATGAGATGGAAGGGTTCGAAGCAGGACATAGTAGCTGATTCTACGACAGAGGCCGAGTACATTGCTGCATCAGAGGCAGCAAAGGAGCCAGTTTGGATCCGCAAGTTCATCACTAAACTTGGGGTGGTTCCCAGTATCGCTGACCCTATTGAGCTCTATTGTGACAACAATGGAGCTATAGCACAAGCGAAGGAACCTCACTCACACCAGCGGACCAAACACACACAATGGCGCTTCCATCTCATTCGAGAGATTATCGAGAAAGGAGATGTGAAGATTTGCAGAGTACCTACAGAGGCTAACATCGCAGATCCCATGACCAAGGCTTTGGCACAAAGGAAGCATGATGGTCACACTAGGTCATTCGGGCTTAGAGCCTACACTGATTGGCACTAGTGCTAGTGGAAGATTGTTAGTTAGAGCCCTAGAGCCAATCATTTGATGATTGTATTATGGACTTGTTGTATCATATTCTTATATAAATAAAGGCATTTATTTTTGGGTTATTATACTTACTTGTATTGGTGTCAAATAAACTAAGTATAATAGCATCCTTGAGTAGAAGGTTCTTACCTATATCAATCGATTGGTTGAATCGATAGTGAGATGATATAGGGAACACTACTCTTAATCATTCCTAGTCGAGTATTAACATTCAGGGACAATGTTAATGCAATAAGACTAGCATGTAGGTTAACTCGATGACTTGATCTCACAAGTCATGGATATAGAGATATCAAGTTGACACATGGGTATGCATTGGAGAATGTATACTGAATGACCCGCCATGTGAAAGTATCATGGATCGTTATATGAGTGTCTTATACTTTCTCATGTGACTATTAGTATGACTACTAGTCCTTAGACCTGAAGTCACCATGGTTCCCTACATAAGGAGTTATATACTTTTGTTTCATCAAACGTCACCCGTAACTGGATGGACTATAAAGTCGATTACTGGGTATGTAACGAAATATGCAGAGGGATGTGAGTGATGTAGATGGGATCTATTCCTCCTATATGAAGGGAGCGACATCGATATTCTTGAAGTGCATGACCATGCCCAAATGAGTCAATATGAGATATTAAGCTCATTTGATTTAGTGAGTCTACTTGGAGATCAAGATTTAGATTGGTCAGAGGATGACACATTCTATGCCTCACATTGATCAATCTAGATGTCTAGGATAGAAGTACACTTGTAATAGATTGTGAGAAGTCACAATTAGTAGTCACAAGGTGATGTTGGATCTCAACATTCTTGTAACTTGGGTAGTAATGATGTGTTGCTAGATACTGCTCATTACATATGCTCCTAAATGGGTTTAGGGACATTGCTAACGTTACAAGAACCTATAGGGTCACACACAAAGGACAATTAGATGGAGATTAGGTTCATATGATGAACCAAGAAGATTAGATTTATGTGATGAATCAAATTGGATTAAGTGTAATCTTAATTGGGCTAATTGAGTTGGACTCAAGTTGATTCATGTGTTCAATGAGTCTAATTTAGATTATGACTCATTGAATCAATTTAATTAAATGAATTAGATTCATTATATTAAATTGGTTTGAATCAAATGGTTAGATTAGATCAACCATGAGTGAGATTTGGTCAAGTTTGACTTGACTTGAGAAGGAAGATGAATGGTCAGGTTTGACTTGACCATTTGCCACCTCATTTGTGAGTTGGCATTAAGTGGCCAATGATGATGTGCCACATCATCATAGTTGGCACATGTGTGTGCCACCTCATGGAGGTTACAAGTCCCCTCTTTAATGGCCTCCACATTTAATGAAAAGGAGTTACAACTCCAAGAGGTGGCCGACCACTTTTGTGAGGAATTAAAATTCATTTTTCATTCAAGGGCATTCACTTCATCTTCTTGCTTGCTCTCTCTTCTTGCTCTCCCTCTCCTCCTCTTGCCGTGACTGATCAAGGGTGCTAGCACACCTTTGTTTAGTTTTTCTCCACCCATTTGTTCGTGTGGATACTTCTAGAGGATCGTACGCTTGACGATCTAGAGATCCGATACTTCCTTGGACGAGCAGGATTCGTAAAGGGCACACATCAAAGGTAAAAAGGTTTTTCTCCTTGTAAATCTAGTTTAGAACTAAGTCTAAGAAACTCGTACTCCTATTTTTGTTTTATTTTACTTCGCACGGATCCGGTAGCTTGGGGTTTCGGGGTTTCCGCGACCTGAAAAAGCGGTTTTCGCGGCCCGAAAAACCCATCAAGGTATACTCTAAGACCACATTAAGATTTGGCTGACATTAGCATAGAGTAAAAGTTGCAAACGTATAGAAGATGATGTTCCACATATGATACGAACATTACGAGTTTTGGTGATGTCGTTTGGGCATACCAGTTCTCCAGCCAGTTGCATGGATCGAACAAGCCTGGTGCCCTTAGAGTATTTGGATCAATTTGTTATCATTCATAGAGGATATCTTGATATTCAAGATCAAAGAAGAAGTATATCCAAAACATTATGAAAGGAGTTTTGATATGGAAGTTCAGTAAATACATATTTTGGTTATCTTCCATGGGACTTCTCAGATATGGGGTTCTAGCAAAGACATTTTCATGTATCTTCAATTACTAGTTGGGAAGTTAGATCACTTACGAGTGCCTAGGGTTGTTTACTCACCTTTTTGTTCCACAAACAAGGAAGCCCAAGTTGATTTATTGGGACACCTCATATTCTAAAGTGACGAACAATATTCAGGGTTGTCGATAGATTTCATGAAACAAAGAGGAGACTCTCCATTTTTGAGGAAGATTGTGCATTTTTGACACACATTTGATTATAGAAGACCTACATCGAGAAACACATCGATCATGATTTATGGGTCGTTGGGGGATACTCTTATATATCAAGACCTAAAATGCCCCTACTAATGGAATGGTAGGAGGAAATATATTGTGGACTATGGAGTTCGATGTCTGGTGTGTCAATAAGTGAAGGCAGAACATCAAAATGATGCAGCAGAAGCATGGTGGACCCATAGCCCACAAGGAACATCAAAGATTAGCATACTTACTTTAGAAGATTTTGTACCTAAGTGAAAAACAAAACCATAGTACGATGGATTTTGGAGGGTACATGATTCGAATTGGGCAATCATTGATCAATTAACTAAGTTTGACCATTTTCTATTGACTCGCTAGACTGACTCTTTGGATTACTTGGTGGAGTGTGCAACGAGTCATGTGTACAAAATGTTATTTTTGAGAATAGTTGCAAGCGGACAGACGGATGGAGCACACCATTCACTAACTGGAGGACTTACTTCGAGCATGCAAGATGGACATCGAGGACAAGATCATTTATACCTAGAGAATTGTACCCACAATAGTTAGCTCGACAACAAAGTCGGAGTAGTGGAAGCATGATGGGTTCATAACCAATAGGGAAAAAAATAATTATCTACTTTAGAACTAGATCATGTAGTGTATAAGTGATCCATACTCTCTAAATATAAGGATCTTTTGAAGATGCTAGCAAAAATTAATGTAGTAACATATTGGCTAGCATTACCCTCAGATGAGGATATCTAAGTACTACGACTTAAGTAGGAAATTTGAGGACCAGATTTTTATTATTGGGGGAGAATGTTATATATGGTTTCAATATCGGAGATAATAGGAATGCAAACCTATTAAATTGACCTAATTAGATTTATAGAGTAAAATAATAACAAAATAAATTATAATTAATAGAGAAATAAACTTATATGAATTAGTAGAAATAATAGAAATATTTATAGAAATTATTGGATTTTTTTGGAATTTTAAAATGAATATTTAAAGATTTTATAGGGATAAACAAATAGTATTTAAAGCATGTTTAAAAATACCCTATTTAAAGGAGGAGTTGATTGAGATAAAGTTAGGGTATTGATTATTAAACACAATGTTTAATGCACTGTCTCCCTCCCTCACGCTTGTTCGCGGTAACGAGCAGAAAACGCCACGTGACACTCCTCTACCGCACCACCTTGCCACCGCATTCGATGAACAACCAACGACGATGGTCATTGGCCTTTGTCCTCATGAGCAGCCAGGGCTGGTGCCCCACCTCTAGTTTTCCTCCCCTTCATGCTGACGGCCTACAACCACGAGTCACTAGCAGAGAAGAAGATGTCGCCTCCTCTCCATGCGTGACCGAAGTCGCGGACCACGGTCGTCGCAAGCTCGTGTTTACACTGCTACTGATCCTTCCTCATGCACACCCATGGCGCTGTTGCCATAACAGCCATCCCGTTGACCATGTAAGCAGCCGACACCGATGCCACAATTCTCTGCTCCTATAGTGTTAGCCATCGTCGGAGAGTAGGGATGCTGCTGATTACCATGAATAGACTCCCTATTTCGTACCCCTTGTGTGCTCGCATCGAAGTTGCCCTCCCTGCCGACCTTCGGACTCTACTGTGAGTTGCCTAAAGCCGAGCTGCCTGCCAATTAATTAGGGGTAATTGATTTCATTAACAATGCTGATTGTAATTTGATTATGTTAATTAGGATGATTAATTAATAAATTAACTTGTTAACAAATTGAGAAATTTGGATTAATTATAGCTTGGTCAAGTTAATCAAGTTACATAACATGATTATTAAGGTTGATTAAATGTTAGCGATTAATTCATTGATTGATTAAATCTATTTAATGGATTAGCAAGATATGGATTAATATATCTTTATTCATTGTTTTGCTACAATGAACAAGAAAATTAAGACCATTATTAAAGGAAAAATAATAATAATAAATGGTTAACATATGTATATTCTTGGTGGTTACTAGTAGTATTCAATACTTAGTTTTGCTTCGTATCTTGTACGTGTAGGATTCGAGATCGAAGAAAACCTCTTTGACTTGAAGATAGTTATGATAATTCTACAGTTGAGGTGGGTAGATCTTACTTATCTTCTTGATAGCTTTGATGATAGTGCATGATTGGTTACTGCCATGTTTTGATGAGGTTATAGATTTTTTGTTTATCTTAAGTCTGTCCTATATCATTCTTAAGTTTGATACCTTATTGTTGTCCTTATATGTTGACTTATTGTTGATAGCTAGGTAGTCTTGTTTATTATTTTTATTATTATTATTATTATTATTATATATATATATATATGCATGATATTAATAGACCCTAGTGTAGGACATTGGATATTCTTCTAGACACTTGGTAGATGATTTGAATTTGTATTTATTGTTAAGACAATCATACTATAGTATAGGATATTGAGCATCTTGCTAAACCTTTGTTTGTTATTTCATACTATGATGTAGGACATTGAGTAACCTAATAGACCCTTGTTGTTATATTAGGCCTATAGCTTATGTTCGTGAATTTGTATTAAAGTATGGTTATATACTTAGGCTCGTGCCTATAGGGCACTGATATTATAGGTAGTATAGTTGTATATTGGTGTGAGGGCATATATGTTAGTCAGATTATACTAACCCATACATGATGGAAATCACTCTTTAGCAGAAGAGTAGTTTATTCTAATAGGTTTATCCCTTTTAATCAACTCATAGAATTGCTTGATCTTGATACCATTGTTTAATATATCTAAGATGATTACACTGAATTAGTCGAGATATTAATGCTAGGTGACACTTTGGGATGTGATTGTTTATTTTCTGCCTATATTAGTAGGATTATATTGTAATATATGGAACCGAGTATCCTAGTAGACCCCTACTTGTTATATCATCTCATGGCTATACATTAGTAGAATTTGTAATTCCCGCCCTCCCACTGCCAAGGAAGGGACGGGCTTACTTGAATCATACGTGCATGCATACATATAAAATCATGGCAGCGGAAACAATTATTTATTTGTAACTAAACTAATCATCATGCTTATCAACTGAACTTGTAGACATGCAAATATTCATGCATAAAATTTGATTAATATCAACTACTTGAAACATGGTTCATGATATCATAAGCATACTAACATGAAACCAGGAGAACATAAGTGCATAACTATCCATACTAGTTCAAGTACTATCAAGCAAGACAACACATGGTTCATATGCAAAACTTATAACATATAAGCTCAAGGCAGTTTTCTTCCACCATGCCACTGCCACACACACTCTGGCCCTTCCTGCTGCTCCTCTTAGTTTAGCCATTCCTTTCCTTTTTCTGCAGTACAAGGAAACATAAAAAGAAACTATAAGCCCATAGGTTTAGTAAGTCCCTTTCCTACTCACTAAAATCATGGATCATACATAAGCATCGAGTCATATCATAACATGTGAGAGCATAAGCATAGAATCATATCATAACATGTGAGAGCATAAACATAAAATAGCAACATGATCATATAAGCATCAAAGACATAATTTCAAAAGCATCCTACATAAGCATAAAGGAAACACATAACATGAACTTGTAGATGCAAGATGTTCTTTGAAAACACGTGTCATAAGATGAATACATATGCAAAATGTCCTTTTTTGAAAACACATATCATATACATACTTAAACATAATCTCATCATGAGGGTCCGGCTTGTACCACATACATACATGAATGTGTGCATCCTAAGTAGATCCAAGGTAGTAAATCTTGAACCTACTAGGAACTAGGCCCGTTTCATAGACCATCGACCTAGGGGCGCTTATGGAGCCCACCCTTGGTACAAGCCATACAAAAGTAAAATAGCATATCATGTTATCATATCATAGCATATCATGTTTCTTATCATATCATAAAGAGTGCTCTTAATCCCAACTTAAGGGAAGCATCTCTTTGTCATATCATGAAGAGTGAAGAGTGCCCTTGATCCCAACTTAAGGGAAGCATCTCTTAGGCTTTTCATCTTACATAAGCCTTTCATAAACATATCATGAAGCATAGCATATTCTTGTCTTATCATGAAGTATAACATGTTCTTATCATATCATGAAGCATGGCATATTCTCATCATTTCATGAAGCATAGCATATTCCTATCATATCATGAAGCATAGCATATTCTCATCATATCATGAATCATAGCATATTCTTATCATATCATGAAGCATAGCATATTTTTATCGTATCATGAAGCATGTCATGTTCTTGTCATATAATGAAGCATAGCATGTTCTTGTCATATAAAACATATCATTTTCATGCATAGTTAGGGGTTTTGAGCCTTCTACAAACCCTAATCATACTTGGCCGAAACTTGCAAGGGTTTTGGTCTTGTATCTTAAGTAACTTTAAATAAGGAAAGCATCATATTAATATCACATGGTACTTATCATAACATAGAGGACCTTTAGCAAATATAAACCCTAGTTTTCTTAGTTTGGCCGAAACCTACATGTCATGGTTCTAGGTTTTTTTTTTTTAGCAACATAAGCATGAAAGATTTAAACTAACATCATATAGGAGAACCCTTCATCATAATGAATCATGAACAAACATAGTTAGGTTTCAAAAGTTTACTCTAAACCCTTTTTTTTTCCTCTTGGCCGAAACCTAAGGAGATGGTTTCTAACTTTTAAATCAACATGTAGCATGAAACTTTTAACCACCATAGCATAGCAAGTGAGGTTCTTAATAAGCATAATTAGGTTTCTAACCCTAGTGTTCAACCTTGGCCGAAAATTGTAGACATGATTCTTAGTTTTTCAAGCAACATTTTAAGCATGGATCTTTAACCTAATATCTCATGATACATAGCATACATGTGAGGCCTTTAGATTTCATGGGAAGTTCCTTAACCCTAATTTTCTTACTTGGATGAAACATACATGTCTTGGTTTTGGATTCTCTTTTCTTTTTTTTTTTTTAACAATATGAAACTAGAAACTTTTAAACCAATCATCATATAGTGGGTACACATCATGAGAAAATCATTAGTAACATAGTTAAGTTTCTAAACTTCCTCTAGTCTCCTTATTCCTGCTTGGCCGAAACCCTAGGAACATACATCTAGGTTTTTAACAACTTGAAGCATAAAACCTTTTAAGCTAATATCATACAATGGGTTATTTATCATGAGGAATCATAACAAGCTTAGTTGAATTTTTAAACTTCCACTTATGCCTTTGTTTCTTGCTTGGCCGAAACCCTAAGTTATGGATCTACCCTTTTATGCAACCTAAACATGAGAACTTTAGGCTAACATCATGTAGTGAGTTATAAACCATAAGGGGTCATAAACAAGCATAGTTTATATCTTAAACTTTCCCTAAACCTCTTTATCTATTCATGGCCGAACCCTAAAGACCAAGGTTCCAAAAATCTAAGCAATATCAACATAAAAAACCTTAACCTAACATCATGCAGTGAGGTACAAACCATAAGAAATCATGAACAAGCATAGTTTATATCTTAAACTTTCTAATAATCACTTTATCTTCTCATGGCCGAAACTTCAAGAGTGTGATTCCAAGTTTTAAACAACATGAGTCCATAAAACTATTTAACAACCATAGATAACCAAAAAAAAAACTAATAGATAGCATGTTTCCATCTTTCTTATAATGGCCGAACCCTACAAGATAACATCCTAAATTTTTCCAAAACATTTTCAAACATAGAAATCATAGGAGGCTACTTGTACTGCAGGTGAGGGGGATACTTACTTCCTCTCGCTTGATTTACTAAGGAAAGTAACCTTGCTTGGTGAAACTTTTTCCTAGAGAGAAGCTCCTTTGCTTGGTTCGGCAATGGTGAGGAAGAAGAGGTTGGTTTTCGGTGGAGAGAAGGAGGAGGAGGAAGAGAGAACAAATGATGTTTTTCCTACTCATTTTTCTTATTTATTCATAATGAGAAGAAGAAGGAAAATTGGTCTTTTCTTCCCTTAGCTCTCTTACTCTCATTCATGAAAAGAAGAAGACAAATGAAAATTTTCATTGGAGGAAGAAGAAGAAAACTCAAACTTTTCTTCTTAAGTGAAGGGGGCCATCACCTTTCTTACCTTTAACTATCATTTCCCTCCTCTTTCTAACAGCACACCCCTTCTGGGGCTACTGGTTATAACATGGAACCACTTATTAAGAGGTCATGAGTGGGGTAAAATGAGGAGACCATATTGATAGTGTCTCCATATTTTGAGAGCAAAGACCACGGCTGCAAGCTCTAAATCATGAGTGGGGTAATTTCTTTCATGTTCTTTGAGTTGTCTAGAGGCATAGGCAATGACCTTGCCATTCTGCATAAGTACAACTCCGAGTCCTAATCTGGAAGCATCAATGTACATATCGAACCCTTCGCTACCTTCTGAAAGAGTGAGAATTGGAGCACTGGTCAGTCTCCCTTTCAATTCTGTGAAACTCTTCTCGGAATCGTCTGTCCATTCGTACTTCTTGCTCTTCCTGGTGAGAGCTATCATAGGGGCTGTAATTCTGGAAAAACCCTATACAAACTTACGGTAATAGCCTGCTAGCCCAAGAAAACTTATGATCTCGCTGGCATTCCTTGGCTTATTCCAGTTACTTACAACTTCAATTTTGATTGGGTCTACCATCACTCCGTCCTTGGAGATAACATGCCCCAAAAATGATACTCGATCAAGCCAGAACTCGTATTTGGAAAATTTCGCATACAGCTGCTTCTCCTGAAGAATCCGCAAAACTATGTTCAGGTGTTCGGCATGCTTTGCTTGGGTTCTCGAATAGATGAGGATATCGTCGATGAAGACAATCACAAATTTGTCAAGAAATGCTGAGAATACCCGATTCATCAGGTCCATAACCAAAGCAGGAGCATTCGTCACTCCGAAGGGCATTACTACGAACTCAAAATGTCCGTATCTTGTTCGGAAAGCCGTCTTCGGTATATCATCCTGTTTCTCTTTTACTTGATGATAACCAGACCTCAGGTCGATCTTAGAGAAGACGGTGGCACCCTTCAATTGGTCAAACAGGTCATCAATCCGTAGTAGGGGGTATCGGTTCTTGATCGTGTCACTTTGTTTAGAGCTCGGTAGTCTATGCACATTCGCATAGACCCATCTTTCTTTTTCACAAACAGTACCGGAGGTCCCCATGGAGAGTGACTAGGGAGGATAAGTCCCTTGTCGAATAACTCCCGTAGCTGTTCCTGAAGTTCCTTCAATTCAGCCGGCGCCATACGGTATGGTGCTTTAGAGATCGGTTTAGTACTAGGAATCACTTCAATCTCAAATTCAATTTCCCTATCGAGGGCCAACGTGTTGGAGTGTATACTGAAAGCATAAACTTTTGTAAACATTTATTTTGAATAAAGAATCACATTTGGTCAAATTGTTTACATTTAGTTGTAGTTGTTCAATTAATTTATATTGTAGATAACATAGTATGTGGTGCTACATACAAAAGATGATGTTATCAGTACCTTATAAATTTTAAACAGTAGCTCACAACCAAAATGGAAAGGAACAAACCATTGGAAGGTCGTAGTGTAATTAGGAATTAGTTTATCATGACTATATAATTACACTAGTACACTTAGAGTGTATTGAGTAGGACCATTTGAGGTTATTTCTTTTATACTGACTTTATAAAGGAACAAATACCTCAGTTATTATGGAAGTGTGTGCTCTTAATTCTAATATAATAACAAGCACATATATTTGATATTTATTTCTTTAATTTATCAATGGGTGAGATTTAGTTCGAAAAATCAATAAGCTCGATAAGTTGAGAAATGATATTACTTATAGTGTGTGTTGTTGATTATAAAACGAAACTGTGTCCTAGTAATCTAGGTTGATAATGTCCCCAAGATGAGCTCATAAAGATTGTCATGTTAAACCCTGCAGGTGGACTTAGTCCGACATGACGATGAGGTTGAGTGGTACTATTCTTGGATAAAGATATTATTTAAATGAGTTGTCAGTAACTCACTTAATTAGTGGACATTTGACATCTTAAAAACAGGGAGACTAATACACTCATAATAAGAAGGAGCCCAAAAATGTAATTTGGGATTGATGCGGTAGTTCAATAATAGTTCTCTAGTGGAATGAATTATTATTGATAAAATTAAGTTGTGTGTTCAGGGCTAACACGGGATGCTTAATTTTATCGGGAGACCAAAACCAATTCCTCCTCTAGGTCCCTATCGTAGCCTCTTATTTATAGAGTACTATACCCACCTATACCCACCTTCATACCCATGATAAGGGGGTCGACCAAGCTAGCTTGTGGTTCAAGCTAGGGCCGGCCAAGCCTTAATTCATGGGTGGTCGACCCTAGCTTGAACCCAAGCTTAGGTGGCCGACCCCCATTAAATTAAAAGGAGTTTTAATTTTAATTTTTATTATGTGGAAGATATAATTTATTAAAGAGAATTAAAATTAAAATATCTCTTCTAAAAGGATCTACAAAAGATTAAAGAAAGAGATTAGATCTCTTTCCTTATTTGTAGATTGGAAAGATATTTTATTTTTTCTCTTTGAAAATTATTCACATGATGAAAAATTAAAATTATAGAAATTTCTTTTATCAACCATGAAGGGATTTTAAAGGGAAATTTTATTTTTTAAAATTTCCAAAGACAAATAAGGAAGTTTTAATTGTTGATTAAAAATTGTCTTATTTGCTCTCCATGAGGTGGCCGGCCATGATTAATTGATTAAGAAATTTTATTTAATTTTTCTTAATTAATTTTTGTCAAGGAAAGTTAATGAAATTTTATTATAAATAAATTTCCTTATTTGCCAAAGCCAAGGAATATAAAAGAAGGGGTGGGGGTGCCTTCATGGGTGAACAACCTCTATTATTCTCTCCCTCTTTTCCTTGGTGTTGTGGCCGGCCAACCTCTCTCCCTCTCTTCCTCTTTGTGGTGGTCGAATCCTTCCTCTTGCTTGGAGTTCTTGTGGTGGTCGGATACTTCTTGGAGAAGAAGAAGAAGAAGGAGAGAAATCTTGCATCCCTTGGAGCTTGGTTGGTGGTTTTTTCTTCATCCTTGGTAAAGCTCTTTTGTTTTGGCCGAACCTAGCTAGGAGGAGAAGAAGGTGCATTGGTGGTTTCTCATCTCGGAAGATCGTTGTCCACACAACGTCCGAGGTTAGAAGAGGAATACGGTAGAAGATCAAGAGGTCTTTCTAGAAGGTATAACTAGTAATTTTTCCTTTCCGCATCATACTAGTTATTTTTGGAAATAATACCAAATACAAGAGGCTTACGATTCTAATATTTCGAATTTATTTTCGATGTAGTGTTCTTATGTTTATTTCTTTTCCTTGTGATTTGATTGTTCCTTTCGGTTAACCTAAAGTTATTTTAGGAAATTAAATATTAGCTTTCCATAAAAGGTTTTGTCTAGTCGGTGGTGGTTGCTCCCATATCCAAGAAGGCCATGTGCCTCGTCACGTCAGTACTGGGAACCAATTATGGAAATTAATATTTAATGGAATTAATAACTTAAGGTGATTTGGGTCGAACGTGTTAAGTTCCGCAGGAGATCCAAGTCAAAACCTAAAAGAACAAATAGATTAAGTTTTGGATCAAACGTGTTAAGTTCCGCAGGCAATCCAAAATTTAATTTAAAAGAACACATGGTAGCTAGGAAAAGGTTCAGTCCTTTGTACAAAATTTTTGTACAGTGGAACCTCTAGGTTTTCCGAGTAGCAACCAACAACTAGTATCAGAGCTAGGGGTTTGCCTCTGTGTATTTGGTATTAGTTTAATTATGCACATGTCATACAAAATTTAGGCAGGATAATAGTAGGATGTGCTAACTTTGTGGATGCAGGATCCAACTATTATGGCTTATAGTTTTATGTGTGTGATTGGACCCTTGGACATGTCAAGGGCATTTATATGTGCGTGCATGATTGTATTATAAAATACAGCAGGAGCTGTATTTAGTTTTATTAGGATTTTATTTTTTGATCTAGATACATGTACATTCCTTTTATGGAATATAGGATCAAAATTATAAAATTCTATTTATGTCGCGGATCGAATCTTGCAAAGCGTGGAACCTTCTGAGGATCAAAGGCGCAGCGGAACAAGGAGCAAGATGGATGCGACAGCTAAACCCGGTGGCGGTGGCCAAATATGGCAGCAACTTGGGATGACAACACACGGAGGACAACTATAGATAAAAGCCATAATAGTTGAAAATTAGATTTTCTATTTATTGCTTTTATATTGTGCTGTGTGTGTATGTTAGTATACATGTTTAGTAGGCTAGCATAGTTAAAATTCCTCATTTATAAATAACTAATTAGTGGAAGAGGGATTTTAAATAAATTCCATGGTCTCCATTACTGGTTTGTAAGTGATGCAAACAAGCTTGCGCGTTGGCTCTGAGTGCCTTCCTCCATATCGGATGAGCTTGTTTGTGGATCACTAGAACAAACTTCCATTTTGGATGACTATAGGAAGTTAATTAAGAGCGTGTGATCTTCCCCATCGGAAGGGGCACAATCTTATTAATGGACTTAGTGTTAAGTAGTGGTATACACTTAGGTACGTCTACTAGTATCCTCCCCATCGGAGTCACTGCTATTATTCGTGTGACCAAAGGATACCAACTATTAATTTTATTTGTCAAAAATTTAGGTTGACAAGATAATAAAATTAATGGGTTAAATCCTCCTTTTTACAAATGCTGAATTTGTATACGTCCACACTATCGTGGTATACAATATTCGCGGTGTTTTGAGGTGTTGGTTAATTTAAAATAGTATTGTTTGAGGAATCAATATTATACTAAATTTAGAGTTCTGACCAAAAGTTATTTGTGATTCTTAGGATGACTTTCAACCCACTGTCCATCATACTTTAACAGAATAGACTTACTGGTCCTAATTACATAGATTGGAAAAGGAACCTGGACATTGTTTTACTGCTGAAAGATATAAATTTGTACTGACTGAGCCTTGCCCTGAAGCACCCACTGGTGAATCTACCAAAGAGGAGATTGAATATCATAGGAAATGGGTAAAAGCAGATGAAATGGCGCGGTGTTACATTTTGTCTTCTATGTCAAATGTATTGCAACATTAACATCAAGATTTACCAACATCTTATGATATTATGAATAATCTCAAGGAACTCTTTGGTCATCAAGATAGGGCTTCTAGGCAAGAAGCCATGAGAAAAATAATGACAGCCACCATGCAAGAGAGTACTCCTGTGAGGGATCATATCCTAAAGATGATGGCTTATCTGAACGAAATACAGATCCTTGGAGGAGAAATTGATGGGGAAACCCAGATCGATATGATCCTCAAAACACTACCTAGAAGTTTTGAGCAATTCCGCCTGAATTACAATATGAACAAAAGGGTATATTCATTAGCAGAACTACTGACAGAACTTCAGGCAGTAGAAGGATTGTTTCGTCACAACTCTCATATTCACTATGTTGAAAATGACTCTACTTCTAGGCCGAAAGGAAAGAAGAAGAAGAAACAAGTTGGTTCAACAAAGAAAGTGAATAAATCTCAGAGTACAGGACCTAAAGCTGGAATGAAGAAGCCGAAGGGCAAGTGCTTCATCTACAAGCAGTCAGGGCATTGGAAGGCGGACTGTCCTCGTAGGAATCAGAACAACAAGGGTATATCTCATGCTCTAGTTGTTGAAACATGTTTAGCGGTATTATCTACCAGCACCTGGTGTGTAGATACGGGAGCCACTGATCATGTCTGCAATTCCTTGCAGGGGTTCCAGGAAACCCAACGACTATCTGAAGAAGAGATTAGCGTCTACATGGGCAATGCTACTAAGGTGGCAGCTGTTGCAGTAGGAGACGTCTACTTATCTTTTAGTAGAAATAAAAATTTGGTTTTAAGAAATTGTCTTTATGTACCCAGTTTTAGAAAGAATAATTTCAGTTTCTAAACTGTTTTTAGATGGATATTCAGTTTCCTTTAGTAACGATGTAGTTATTAAGAGAAATAAAGTGATTATCTGTTCTGGTGCATTAGTTGGCAATTTGTATACTTTAAATCCAATTTCTCCCACAAAGCAAAACATGGAAATTTATAACTCATCTTCTAACTCAAATAAGAGAAAAGAACCTTCAAAATGAACCAAGCATATCTTTGGCATCTAAGGCTTCGTCATATTAACTTAAGTAGGATTCAGAGGCTTATAGCCGATGGACTTTTGGGTTTATTAGAGTTGGAAAATTTTCCAACTTGTGAATCTTGCTTGGAAGGTAAAATGACCAAAAGGCCTTTCAAGTCCAAGGGGTATAGAGCCAAAGAAGTGTTAGAATTGGTTCACTCTGATTTGTGTGGTCCTATGTCTGTCCAGGCCAGAGGAGGTTTTGAATATTTTGTCTCTTTCATAGACGATTATTCAAGATATGGATACATTTACCTAATGCGCCGCAAGTCCGAGTGCTTTGATAAGTTCAAAGAGTACAAGGCTGATGTGGAGAAACAACTAGGTAAAAGTATCAAGACACTACGGTCTGATCGTGGTGGCGAATACCTCTTAGGAGTGTTTAGGAATTACTTATCAGAGGCTTGGATTGAATCCCAATTGTCCACATCTGGTACACCCCAACAGAATGGTGTGGCAGAACGAAGGAATAGGACTCTTATGGAGATGGTTATATCGATGATGAGTTATTCAGAATTACCAAATTCATTTTGGGGATACGCTCTGGAAACGACAGTGTACATTCTGAACTTAGTACCTTCTAAATCAGTTTCTTCTACTCCCACAGAATTATGGAAAAGGCGAAAGCCCAGTCTAAGACATATTTGGATTTGGGGTAGTCCAGCACATGTGCTGAAACTAGATGCTGATAAGTTAGAATCTCGTACAGAAGTTCGTGTGTTTGTGGGGTATCCCAGAGGAATGAAAGGTGGTTTATTTTATAGTCCTAAAGATCAGAAGGTCATTGTTAGCACCAATGTCCAGTTTTTAGAAGAAATCTATATAATGGATCACAAGCCCAGTAGCAAAGTTATTTTAGAAGAACTTAGAGAGGACACGTCTACCTTAGTACCAACAATACAAGATGAAGTACCACAAGAGACTGCAACACTTGTCACAAATAATGCACAACCACAGACAGTGCCTCGTCGTAGTGGGAGGGTTGTAAGGCAGCCTGATAGATTCATGTTTTTGGGAGAGTCTTCGGACTTGATCCTGGGTAAACATGAACCTGATCCCCGGACATATGACGAAGCACTCCAAGATATAGATGCAGCATCTTGGCAAAAGGCGATGAATTCTGAAATAGAGTCTATGTACTCTAATAAGGTCTGGGAGCTTGTAGAACCACCTGATGGTGTAAAAGCCGTTGGATGCAGGTGGATCCACAAAAGGAAAAGAGGGACAGACGGGAAGGTAGAAACCTTCAAAGGTAGGCTTGTTGCGAAAGGGTACACTCAGAAAGAGGGAATCGATTATGAGGAACTTTTTCACCGGTAGCCATGCTTAAGTCTATCCGGATACTCTTATCCATTACTGCTCATATGGATTATGAGATTTGGCAAATGGATGTCAAGACAGCTTTCCTTAATGGAAGTCTTGAAGAGAACATCCATATGAAGCAACCAGAAGGGTTCATTGAAAAAGGCAAAGAGCATCTAGTGTGCAAGCTCAATCGGTCTATTTATGGACTGAAGCAAGCTTCAAGATCTTGGAACATCCAGTTTAATAAAGTAATCCAGTCATATGGATTTATTCAGAGTCCGGATGAGTCTTGTGTATAAAAGAAGTGTAACGGAAACGTGGTGGTATTTCTTGTACTATACGTAGATAATATTTTGTTAATTGGCAACAATGTCAAGGTATTATCAGACGTAAGGGTATGGTAAGAAAAGAAAGGTTTTGATATGAAGGACTTAGGAGATTGTGCACACATTCTTGGGATCAAAGTTATAAGGGATCGTAAGAAAAGAATGTTGTGTCTCTCCCAAGCTTCATATATAGATACAGTTCTTGCTCGTTTTAGCATGCAGGATTCCAAGAAAGGTTTCTTACCTTTTAGGCATGGAATAGCTCTATCTAAAGAGATGTCTCCAAAGACATCAAAGGAGATAGAAGACATGGAAGCAGTTCCTTATGCTTCGGCTGTAGGAAGCCTTATGTATGCAATGCTATGTACGAGACCTGATATTTGTTTTGTCGTGGACATGGTCAGCAGATATCAGAGTAACCCTGGACAAGGACATTGGACTGCGGTAAAGCATATATTAAAGTACCTGAGAAGGACTAGAGATTATATGCTAGTTTACCAAGCAGACGATTTTCTCCCTGTGGGTTACACGGATTCAGATTTCCAATCAGATAGGGACAACAGTAAGTCTACATCAGGCTATGTGTTTACTTTAGGAGGTGGAGCCATTTCATGGAGGAGTGTTAAGCAGAAATGTGTTTCGGACTCAACCATGGAAGCTGAGTATGTAGCAGCCTCTGAGGCAGCTAAAGAAGCAGTATGGCTCAGGAACTTTCTAATGGACTTAGATGTGATTCCTGGTTTGCCCAAAATCATCACAATTTATTGTGATAATAGCGGTCCAGTTGCAAACTCGAAGGAACCACGAGCTCATAAGGCAAGTAAACATATAGAGCGCATGTACCACCTGATACGAGATATCGTGAAGCGAGGAGAAGTTGTCATCGCCAAGATTGCATCAGCGGATAACCTGGCAGATCCTTTCACTAAGGCCCTTCCGGTGAAAGCTTTCGATCGGCAAGTGGAGGGAATGAGAATCAGATGTATGGTAGAAGATATGGAAGCTTAGTCATTAGTATAAGTGGGAGATTGTTGGAGTGTATACTGAAAGCCTAAACATTTGTAAACATATATTTGAAAAAAGAATCACATTTGGTCAAATTGTCTACATTTAGTTGTAGTTGTTCAATTAATTTATATTGTAGATAACATAGTATGTGATGCTACATTCAGAAGATGATGTTATCAGTACCTTATAAATTATAAACAATAGCTCACAACCAAAATGGAAAGGAACAAACCATTGGAAGGTCGTAGTGTAATTAGGAATTAGTTTATCTTGACTATATAATTACACTAGTACACTTAGAGTGTATTGAGTAGGACCATTTGAGGTTATTTCTTTTATACTGACTTTATAAAGGAACAAATACCTCAGTTATTATGGAAGTGTGTGCTCTTAATCCTAATATAATAACAAGCACATATATTTGATATTTATTTCTTTAATTTATCAATGGGTGAGATTTAGTTCGAAAAATCAATAAGCTCGATAAGTTGAGAAATGATATTACTTATAGTGTGTGTTGTTGATTATAGAAGGAAACTGTGTCCTAGTAATTTAGGTTGATAATGTCCCCAAGATGAGCTCATAATGATTGTCATATTAAACCCTGCAGGTGGACTTAGTCCGACATGACGATGAGGTTGAGTGGTACTATTCTTGGATAAAGATATTAATTAAATGAGTTGTCAGTAACTCACTTAATAAGTGGATATTTGACATCTTAAACACAGGGAGACTAACACACTCATAATAAGAAGGAGCCCAAAAATGTAATTTGGGATTGATGCGGTAGTTTAATAATAGTTCTCTAGTGGAATGAATTATTATTGATAAAATTAAGTTGTGTGTTCAGGGCGAACACGGGATGCTTAATTTTATCGGGAGACTAAAACCAATTCCTCCTCTCGGTCCCTATCCTAGCCTCTTATTTATAGAGTACTCTACCCACCTATACCCACCTTCATACCCATGATAAGGGGGCCGGCCAAGCTAGCTTGTGGTTCAAGCTATGGACGGCCAAGCCTTAATTCACGGGTGGCCGGCCCTAGCTTGAACCCAAGCTTAGGTGGCCGGCCCCCAGTAAATTAAAAGGAGTTTTAATTTTAATTTTTATTATGTGGAAGATATAATTTATTAAAGAGAATTAAAATTAAAATATCTTTTCTAAAAGGAACTACAAAAGATTAAAGAAAGATATTAGATCTCTTTCATTATTTGTAGATTGGAAAGATATTTTATTTTTTCTCTTTGAAAATTATTCACATGATGATAAATTAAAATTATAGAAATTTCTTTTATCAACCATGAAAGGATTTTAAAGGGAAATTTTATTTTTTTAAATTTTCAAAGACAAATAAGAAGTTTTAATTGTTTATTAAAAATTGTCTTATTTACTCTCCATGAGGTGGCCGACCATGATTAATTGATTAAGAAATTTTATTTAATTTTTCTTAATTAATTGTTGTCAAGGAAAGTTAAGGAAATTTTATTATAAATAAATTTCCTTATTTGCCAAAGCCAAGGAATATAAAAGAAGGGGTGGGGCTGCCTTCATGGGTGAACAACCTCTATTATTCTCTCCCTCTTTTCCTTGGTGTTGTGGCCGGCCAACCTCTCTCTCTTTCTTCCTCTTTGTGGTGGCCGAATCCTTCCTCTTGCTTGGAGTTCTTGTGGTGGCCGGATACTACTTGGAGAAGAAGAAGAAGAAGGAGAGAAAGCTTGCATACCTTGCATCCCTTGGAGCTTGGTTGGTGGTTTTTTCTTCATCCTTGGTAAAGCTCTTTTGTTTTGTCCGAACCTAGCTAGGAGGAGAAGAAGGTGCATTGGTGGTTTCTCATATCGGAAGATCGTTGCCCACACAACTTCCAAAGTTAGAAGAGGAATACGGTAGAAGATCAAGAGGTCTTTCTAGAAGGTATAACTAGTAATTTTTCCTTTCCGCATCATACTAGTTATTTTTGGAAATAATACCAAATACAAGAGGCTTACGATTCTAGTATTTCGAATTTATTTTCGATATAGTGTTTGTTAGGACCTTGACGTCCGCTAGAGGGGGGGTGAATAGCGTCTCACCCAAAACTTTACTTCCTATAATGTTAGTGCACAGCGGAATACAAAAACAAACTAACAAATACAAAAGTTAACCTAAAACAAGAAAGAAGAAGACAACAAACCAAACACAAACCCTAACACAAGGTGTTTACGTGGTTCGGAGATAACTTGCTCCTACTCCACGGCGTGTCCGTAAGGTGGACGATCCCTCAATCCGTCGGTGGATTAGTCCCCGGCAAACTCCGGCTAGCTCAACCTCCTTGTGGGTGGAGAAACCTCACCACAACTCCAACCAAGATCACTTGGACACAAGAGATCCTTGAGCACTTTGGTGACTACTAATTAGGCTTTAACCAAGTCTAATTTCGTCACCTTGGCCGGCCATCCCAAGCTCCTTCTTATAGAGCTTGGAAGAAATCAGTAAGCTGATTTTCCCGTTACCAGTCGACTGGTCCTTGCACCAGTCGACTGGTGCCAGCCCAACGGCTCTCTCAACGGCTCTCTACTAGTCAAGCTACAGTGCACCAGTCGACTGATGAAACCACCAGTGACTGCTACAGTACTGCTACAGTACGCTACAGTACTGCTACAGTAAACCCTAATTTTGGATTTTACCCCGAGTACATTCACTCAGCACTCGTTCTCGCCCGACCAACCTAGACCTAGCCTTCTAGCCTCCTCCATCAGCCTTGCGTCCCTCGGATGCCTTCCCATCCTTCACGTCTTGCCTTCTGGAGCTTCCATCGGCCTTGTCATTGTTGTCGGGTCTTCCTTTGCCAAGAGGTCGCGCCTCCGGGATTTCATCCATTGCCAAGTCACACTTGGACTTACGTTGCCAAGACTACATGCTTGGACTTACACCGCCAAGACTCATCCTTGGACTTTCCTCCTTTGCCAAGATCACACTTGAACTTACGTTGTTGTACCTGTATCCTGCACACTCACAATGCATATCAAATACAACAATAAACCTAACTTAAACCTTTGCCCAAACATCAAAACCAAGGGCACCTAGATTGCTCCAACAATCTCCCCCTTTTTGATGTTTGGCAACCTGTTTAAGTTAGGGAAACATAAATGCAATACATATGCAAATAAATATGCAAATCAACTCATGCATAAATAATGGAACCTAAATCTCTAGGCTCCCCCTTCACCTAAGCTCCCCCTTGAGCTAGGATTTCCCGCAAAGGTAAACTTCTCCCCCTTTGCCTAAACAATCGCTCCCCCTTCACCTAAGCTCCCCCTTGAGTTAGGATTTCTTGAAAAGGTGTATAGGTTTCCCACTTAAACCTAGACTTCTCCCCCTTTGCCATACATCAAAAAGAGCTCCAACAATATCCCAATTGTTGAAAACATGTCATCCAAATTGACCCTAAACTCATGTATTTATCCCCCATTGATCTCATACATTTAAACGAGTTGACATGGTCAAGAACAATGTCGAAAAACACTTTTAGGCTGGTATCAGTCGACTGAACTAGGTACCAGTCGACTGCCCCCTTCGACAGAACCTCACAGAAGCATTCTGTGGTCGAAATCTACTGTTACCAGTCGACTGGTATCATCACCAGTCGACTGGTATCGAAAAATGAGCTTACAGAGACATTCTGTGCTCAAAAATACTGTTACCAGTCGACTGGTATCTGCACCAGTCGACTGGCACCCTATTTCTGCAAAAATCAGCCTTTTCAGGCCAACTTCAAAAATGCACCAGAAATTCCCTAGACCTCCAAAAATCCCCAAATTTTGTGGAGAGGTCTATTGTACCCTTGTCTACTTGGGAAAAATATATATATAAATATATTTATCACAGATCCCAAGATTGACACAAAATTCAAAACTAGCTAAATAGTTCAATTGAACATTGACCTAAAATCCTAGTTTTGGCTTCCTCTTGATGTATCTGCCCATACTAAACCATAATGCATCACTAGCATTAGTTTATATGACATCTATACATCAAAAACTAATTTTCATGCAATATGAACCCAATTCATATTTCTATGCATGAAACATATCCCAATTGTGCCAACCCACTAGGTTAGAGGCTTAAGTCTGTCTCCTAACCACTTGGCACATTTGATAACCCATCTACCATGGGTCCCAAAGGCTCTTCCTAACCTTAGGAATCTTAACCTTAGTCACCTCCCTTGGTGACTCATCCACTATGGCTAGGCCACTTCGGTGCACCTCAGGTGACACTTGGCCTACAAAACTCACCTTCTTAACCTTAGATACATTGTTTTTGGTTAATTTCTTCTTGTCCTTAACCTTGGACATCCCATCCTTGCCATAATTATATGCCACCCTAGCATATTCCTTCTTATTGGCCTTAGATGACTCTCCCTTATCCTTGGTCACACCTCTCTTACCAATGTCATGTGCTACCTTAGCACTTGACCTCCTTTTGGTCTTGGAGGGACCTAATTTGATATTTTTGGGTCTTTGACCACCCAAATACATGTCAAGTCCTTTAGGTCCAATAATGAACCTCTCTAGGACTTTCTCCATTTCCTCAAGCTTTGTCTTCAAGGCTTGATTTTCCAATTCTAAGGTTCTAACCCTAGAATCAACATGTCCATCATGGACATTCCTAGACCTACCCTTCCTAGGCATGTGTCTCCCCTTCTTGGGATTAATGCTTAGGTTTTCACCCACTTTTATTCCCTTAGGAAAAGTGGTTTGGGTCTTATTAGGTCTACCCTTAATGTATGATTTCTTAGGATTATCTACCATGTTAACCCTATTTCTATCATTATACCTAAATCCATGATTATGCTTAGGTAAATAATCTACATTATTTCTAACAAGCATATAAGAATTGGAGATTGGATTAAACTTCAAAATAGGGATTACCTTCCCTTTTACCTTTGAAGCTCCCCTTGACTTGTGCTCCTCTTCTTTTCCCATTTCTTCAAGTGCGCCAATTTCTTGAGCTCTCCTCTCCTTGGGCACTTTGTGTGGTAGTGACCCCACTCACCACATGTAAAGCACCTAATGTGCTTCTTCTCCTTCTTCTTCCTACAACTCACATTAGTTTCTAAATTAACTTTAGTGAGTTTAGGGTTTACCTCCTTTACCTTCTTGAGCAAAGGACACCTACTCTTGTAGTGCCCCATCTTACCACACTCAAAGCATTTGATGTGATCCTTTGTGCTCTTCTTGGTAGTTGAGGTGGAGGGTTGAGCTTCCAAGATCTCCTCTTCCTTGGATTGCTCTTCTTCCTCTTCACTTGAAGATGTGGGCGGTTCCACTTCTTCCTCCCTTGAAGATGTGGATGATACCTCCTCATCTTCCTTCTCCTCCTCGGATGTTGAACTCGTGTCAACATTCGATTGATCATTCTCTTCTTGGATTTGTGTAGGACTCTCATGAAGTGCAATTACCTTTTTCCAAAGGTCACTTGCATTCTCGTATTCACCTACATTCAATATCGCATTAGGAGGTAATAAATTAATTAAAATTCTAGTTACCTCCTTGTCCGTCTCCGATTGCTCCCTTTGCTCATCGGTCCAATATCGACGTCGGAGACGCTTTCCCTTCTTGTCCATTGGAGCTTTAAACGGTTCCTCCAACGCAATCCATTGGTTCCAATTCATTTGGAACCACATCTCCATGCGCTTCCTCCAATAGTCGAAGTCCTCGCGCTCGTATGGAGGTGGGATTCGGATGTCCCATCCGAGAGGTCCCTCCGACTCCATCTTCTTCCTCTAGCCTCTCTCTTGGCGATTAGTCCAACAAGAGCTCACCTAGCTCTGATACCACTTGTTAGGACCTTGACGTCCGCTAGAGGGGGGGTGAATAGCGTCTCACCCAAAACTTTACTTCCTATAATGTTAGTGCACAGCGGAATACAAAAACAAACTAACAAATACAAAAGTTAACCTAAAACAAGAAAGAAGAAGACAACAAACCAAACACAAACCCTAACACAAGGTGTTTACGTGGTTCGGAGATAACTTGCTCCTACTCCACGGCGTGTCCGTAAGGTGGGCGATCCCTCAATCCGTCGGTGGATTAGTCCCCGGCAAACTCCGGCTAGCTCAACCTCCTTGTGGGTGGAGAAACCTCACCACAACTCCAACCAAGATCACTTGGACACAAGAGATCCTTGAGCACTTTGGTGACTACTAATTAGGCTTTAACCAAGTTTAATTTCGTCACCTTGGCCGGCCATCCCAAGCTCCTTCTTATAGAGCTTGGAAGAAATCAGTAAGCTGATTTTCCCGTTACCAGTCGACTGGTCCTTGCACCAGTCGACTGGTGCCAGCCCAACGGCTCTCTCAACGGCTCTCTACTAGTCAAGCTACAGTGCACCAGTCGACTGATGAAACCACCAGTCGACTGCTACAGTACTGCTACAGTAAACCCTAATTTTGGATTTTACCCCGAGTACATTCACTCAGCACTCGTTCTCGCCCGACCAACCTAGACCTAGCCTTCTAGCCTCCTCCATCAGCCTTGCGTCCCTCGGATGCCTTCCCATCCTTCACGTCTTGCCTTCTGGAGCTTCCATCGGCCTTGTCATTGTTGTCGGGTCTTCCTTTGCCAAGAGGTCGCGCCTCCGGGATTTCATCCATTGCCAAGTCACACTTGGACTTACGTTGCCAAGACTACATGCTTGGACTTACACCGCCAAGACTCATCCTTGGACTTTCCTCCTTTGCCAAGATCACACTTGAACTTACGTTGTTGTACCTGTATCCTGCACACTCACAATGCATATCAAATACAACAATAAACCTAACTTAAACCTTTGCCCAAACATCAAAACCAAGGGCACCTAGATTGCTCCAACAGTGTTCTTATGTTTATTTCTTTTCCTTGTGATTTGATTGTTCCTTTCGGTTAACCTAAAGTTATTTTAGGAAATTAAATATTAGCTTTCCATAAAAGGTTTTGTCTAGTCGGTGGTGGTTGCTCCCATATCCAAGAAGGTCATGTGCCTCGCCACGTCAGTACTGGGAACCTATAATGGAAATTAATATTTAATGGAATTAATAACTTAAGGTGATTTGGGTCGAACGTGTTAAGTTCCGCAGAAGATCCAAGTCAAAACCTAAAAGAACAAATAGATTAAGTTTTGGATCAAACGTGTTAAGTTCCGCAGGCGATCCAAAATTTAATTTAAAATAACACATGGTAGCTAGGAAAAGGTTCAGACCTTTGTACAAAATTTTTGTACAGTGGAACCTCTAGGTTTTCCGAGTAGCAACCAACACAACCCTGGTAGTTCATCGGGGAATACCTCTGGGTAATTGCATACAATTCTGACATCTTCTATCTTCTGGTCCTCTGCTTGGCTTGTATCAACCACATGTGCTAGAAACCCAGTGCATCCGTTGTCCAACATCTTCCGTGCCTTTAAGGCTGAAAAGAATTTCTTAGTTTCTTTCCTTGTCTCTCTGATAAATTCTAATGTCGGTTCTGCTTCTGGCCGGAAGACCACTTTTCTATTACGACACTCTATCGAAGCACCGTACTTGCTCAGGAAATCCATGCCTAAAATAATATCATAATCCCGCATGTCAAGCACTATCAGATCACAGTAGAGTTCCCTGTCTGTGATTCTGATGGGTGTAGCTCGCAACATATGAGTAGATGGCATTACTTCACCTAAAGGTAGGGTTGTTAAGAATTTGCAATCTAAGGCTCGTGGTGGTATGTCTATCTTCCTTGTGAAAGGTGTAGAGACAAACGAATGTGTTGCCCCAGTATCAAATAATACAGTAGCATGCTGTCTGAAAATAAATATGTGACCTGTGACAAAGGTAGAAGTATTCGCTGCATCTTCCTTGGTGAGGGAGAAGATTCTCACATTCTTCATAACAGGTGGAGCTTCCAATCTCCCTTGGCTTATCTGAGGGCCTTCTATCGCAGCTTGCATCAGGTGTTGCTGTGGGGGAGCACCTCTGTTCTGGACATGCTGCTGAGGAGGTGTCTGAATCTGGGTAGGACAATTTCTGGCCATATGTCCTTCCAATCCATAGTTGTAGCACCTATTTGTGCCTATACGGCATATTCTTGGATGCTTCTTCCCACATGTGGTACACTGAGGGAACGTAGGTTGCTTGCTCGCTGGACCACCCTTAGAGTCGTTCCATTGCTTTCTCTTGCCACTGTGGTTTCCTTTCTAGCTAGCTCTTGTATTTTGAGGTTTCTGTCCTCCTGATTGGGCTTGGCTATTACCTTCATGCAGCGCCTTCAAATAGTGTTCGGTGATCAGGGCACTACTGATTAGCTGTTCGGCAGTCTGCGATCTATTAACTCCGTCGGCCACATTCAGAGCTATCTCGAGTCTGAGCATCTTCAGCATAAGTCTAACCCTTTCTCTTTCTGTGCTGACCAACTCTGGGCATTGGCGTGCTAGACGGTTGAATCTCTTCACAGCTTCATTAACTGAGAGGTCACCTTGTAGGAACTCGGTGAACTCGTCGTAATGCTTGTTGGTCACACGCATGTGGAAGAATTCCTCGAAGAATTTAGTCTCAAAGTTTGTCCATCTCATTTGATTTACTTGTCTCTTCGCTTTAACTCGGTCCCACCACATTCTGGCATCGCTCGTAAGACAGAACGATATACACTTGACTTTCTCGTGTTCAGGCCAGTCCAATAGCTCCACTATGCTCTCCATAGTCTTGAACCAGGCTTGGGCGTCCCATGGTTCATAGTTACCGAAGAAAGCTTCAGGCTTCAACCTCTGCCACTTAATCAGATATGCCTCCTGACGAACCACTGGAGCTGGGCCTACCGGTGGTACAGGTGCCGGTGGTACTGGTGCAGCTGTAGGTATAACTGGCATTTCATTTTGATTCCCTGGTGGGGTAGCAGGGTTCCTTGTTGATTCATCAGAGTATTTATTATTTGATGCTGTTCCATGACCTGACGTTGAAGTTCGGTGAATACATGCATCAGATCAGGTGGAGGTACTGTCTCATCAGCTCTGGTATTGCGTCTTCTAGCCATGCTTATCTTCATAATGACAATAAGGCTAGCATAAGTTATTATTAATCCTAATCTACCATCATGCATACTTACACTAATACTGTGACTTATCAAAATCAAAATAGAGTAAACTTGCATACTTAAATTAAAGCATTCCTTATCATACATAAAAAAATAGAGTAGGCATAGAAATTCTTAATTGGAGCGGCAGGATATAGGCTTGATGTGTGTGTGTTGTGCAAAGGTAGACCTGCTCTGATACCATACTGTAACGCCCGCCCTCCCACTACCTAGGAAGGGACGGGGTTACTTGAAATATACGTGCATGCATACATATAAAATCATGGCAGCGGAAACAATTATTTATTTGTAACTAAACTAATCATCATGCTTATCAACTGAACTTGTAGACATGCAAATATTCATGCATAAAACTTCATTAATATCGACTACTTGAAACATGGTTCATGATATCATAAGCATACTAACATGAAACCAGGAGAACATAAGTGCATAACAATCCATACTAGTTCAAGTACTATCAAGCATAAAGACAACACATGGTTCATATACAAAACTTATAACATATAAGCTCAAGGCAGTTTTCTTCCACAATGCCATGCCACACACACTCTGGCCCTTCCTGTTGCTCCTCTTAGTTTAGCCATTCCTTTCCTTTTTCTGCAATACAAGGAAACTTGAAAAGAAACTATAAGCCCATAGGCTTAGTAAGTCCCTTTCCTACTCACTAAAACCATGAATCATACATAAGCATCGAGTCATATCATAACATGTGAGAGCAAAAGCATAGAGTTATATCATAACATGTGAGATCATACACATTACATCATATCATATCATGTGAGAGCATAAACATAAAATAGCAACATGATCATATAAGCATCAAAGAAATAATTTCAAAAGCATCCTACATAAGCATAAAGGAAACACATAACATGAACTTGTAGATGCAAGATGTTCTTTGAAAACATGTGTCATGAGATGAATACATATGCAGAATGTCCATTTTGAAAACATATATCATATACATACTTAAACATAATCTCATCATGAGGGCCCGGCTTGTACCACATACATACATGAATGCGCGCATCCTAAATAGATCCAAGGTAGCAAATCTTGAACCTACTAGGAACTAAGCCCGTTTCATAGACCATCGACCTAGGGGCAAATTAGGAGCCCATCCCGTTTTACTAGGCCCGTTTCATAGACCATCGACCTAGGGGTGCTTATGGATCCCACCCTTGGTACAAGCCATATAAAAGTAAAATAGCATACCATGTTATCATATCATAGCATATCATGTTTCTTATCATATCATGAAGAGTGCTCTTAATCCCAACTTAATGGAATCATCTCTTTGTCATATCATGAAGAGTGCTCTTGATCCCAACTTAAGGGAAGCATCTCTTAGGCTTTTCATCTTATATAAGCCTTTCATAAACATATCATGAAGCATAACATGTTCTTGTCTTATCATGAAGTTTAACATGTTCTTATCATATCATGAAGCATGGCATATTCTCATCATATCATGAAGCATAGCATATTCCTATCATATCATGAAGCATAGTGATATGGGTTAGGTTTTAAGGGTATTCAGATGAGGAAAGAAAAGGAAGAAAGAGTCAAAGGAGGAAGGCCAATATCGGCCGATACATTCCTGCCGAACGAAGGTAGGCTAATATCGGTCGATACATGCTTGCTGTATGAAGGTAAGTCAATATCGGTCAATACATGCTTGCCTTATGAAGGTAAGTCAATATTGGTCGGGACATACCTTCGGAACAAAGGTAAACCAATAACGGTCGATACATTCCTGCCGAACGAAGGTAGGCCAATATCGGTCGATACATGCTTGCCGTATGAAGGTAAGTCAATATCGGTCGATACATGTTTGCCGTATGAAGGTAAGTCAATATTGGTCGGGACATACCTTCAGAACAAAGGTAAACCAATAACGGTCGATACATGCCTGCCGAACGAAGGTAGGCCAATATCGGTCGATACATGTCTGCCGAACGAAGGTAGGCCAATATCGGTCGATACATGCTTGCCGTATGAAGGTAAGTTAATAACGACCGATGCACACTCCAGAGCAAAGATAAACCAATATCGGCCGATACATTCCTGCCGAACGAAGGTAGGCCAATATCGGTCGATACATGCTTGCCGTATGAAGGTAAGTCAATATCGGTCGATACATGCTTGCCGTATGAAGGTAAGTCAATATTGGTTGAGACATACCTTCAAAACAAAGGTAAACTAATAACGACCGATACATGCCTGCCGAACGAAGATAGACCAATATCGGCCAAAAAGGTTAATGAATACTTCAGAAACATGTTGGATAAAATATTATTTTGACACAGTAAAGATACAAATAGAAGTCACGTGAAGAAGAATCATACATGAATATATCGAATAGAATAATTCATGATAGAGAATATATATTTTTTGGCAGGAAATATGCTTTCAGCTTGTCTTGCAGGCGCTAAACGACAAAGAAGGTACATCTGGGGTACGAAAAAGATTCCTTAAAAATCATCTTTCCGAAGTACGCAGTTGATGTCATAACGAACTCTAACAAACCGGGGTCCACTTCATGACTACGGAGGTTATATGAAGTGGTATAAAAGGGGGAATCCTCTCCGTTGGCTAGGTAAGTTCACATCCCTAATTTTTTGGCGACTGTTCATCTTCTTTCTTCTTCCTTCCTCGACATCAAGAGAGATCACTAACTTGAGCGTCGAAGGGCCTAGCCAGGGATTCCCACCCCGGTCTTAGGTCATTGACGATAGTGTTGGTTGGTCTCTTGTGCGCAGGGAGCTTCGGGAGCTTGAAAGTTCGGTTTTCTCCTATTCGGACGGGGATTTCTTCCTACTTATCAGATTTCCTTCGGTGATTCTGGTTTTCTTCCAATCCGCTTTGGGTTTCTCGGGTCGAGGTTTCTTCTTCCTTCCTCGACTTCAAGAGAGATCACTAACTTGAGCGTCGGAGGGCCTAGCCAGGGATTCCCACCCCGGTCTTAGGTCACTGACGATAGTGTTGGTTGGTCTCTTGTGCGCAGGGAGCTTCGGGAGCTTGAAAGTTCGGTCTTCTCCTATTCGGACGGGGATTTCTTCCTACTTATCAGATTTCCTTCGGTGATTCTGGTTTTCTTCCGATCCGCTTTGGGTTTCTCGGGTCGAGGTTTCACCGGCATTATTCTTCGTCATTATAGTGGGTTTCCTTCTTCCGGATCTCCTTCACGGTCAGCTTCTCAGACAGGATCAAATTTGGCGTCGTCTGTGGGAATTTCACATGAATCTGAGACTACGTGATGGAAGAAGCTGGGAAGTCGAACCTACTTACTATCAGTCACGAGGATTTGGATCTCCTCATTAATTCTCATGTTCAGAAAGCCCTACAACAACAGCAGCAACAACTGCAAGCTCATACTGGGGCCACTCTGCCGATTGCTCATCATCCGGCGATATCAACTACTGAGCATCGGAAAGGAAAGGAGATGGAAGGAGAAGAACCTTTGTATTTTCCTCCAGCTACTGTTTCTCCAACCAAGCATCCACGAGCCTTGCTTCGCACTCCCTTGGATCCAGGGGGTAAGAGGCCTGTGTTCCAAGAATCCTCTGGTGAGGCGCCTGACAGAGAGAAGCGTAAGATTAAAATGATAACTAGTGATAGTTCACCAGAAAAAGTCATCTCCCCATTCTCACAAAGTGTATTAGATGACCCACTTCCTAAGCAATATCAGAATATGCAAATTGGAGAATATACCGGAACCACAGATCCGGAAGATCACTTGTTAAAATTTGAGAATGTAGCCTAGTTGCAACAATTCTCCGATGGGGTGAAGTGTCGGATGTTTCTCACTACTCTTGGGGGAGCAGCGCAGCGCTGGTTCAATAGATTACCTGAAAAGTCTATTCGAAAATTTAAAGATTTCAAGAAAGTCTTTCTACATCATTTCTCCAGCAACAAAAGGTATCATAAGACCCCTTGGAGCCTATTTTCAATTAAGCAGACGTCTAAAGAATCCATTCGAGCATATATTAAAAGGTTCAATCAGGTAGCTATAGATGTACCTAATGCTACTACTGAAATATTAGTAAGTGCTTTCTCTCAGGGTCTAAATAATAATGATTTCTTTAAAGATTTGGTAAGAAATCCTCCTGTTAATTTTGATTCCCTGATTGAACGTGCCACTGAGTTCATTAACGTAGAAGAAGCCCAAGATGCTCGTAGGAAAGAGGGTGTTCCCTCTTCTCCTACTCATGCGAAGGAGAAGGCTCCGACCCCGGTACCCCCACCAAGAGGACCTAGAACCACTCATCCACCTCATCGGCAACCAGATTATCGTCCACAAGCTGTACAACATGTAGAGATGCAGCCGGAGGCACCGAGGAGATGGTGTACTTATCATAAAACTAGCAGTCATCACTCTGATGACTATTTTGTTTTGAGAAATAGACGAGTCAATAAAGAGCGCTATCAGAGGCAGAACTATTACCGGCAACAGTACCCCAGGCAGCAAAGTCCGCTCAAATCGGAATATCACCCGGATGTAACCCGGCAAGAAGCAATACCGGTCCCAGCTGGTACCAGCCAAGTATCAGATAAAGCACCTTCCGAAACCACAATGACTCGTCAGGAAGAGAATAGAAACAATGCTGCTTGGGGTAATATTAACATGATTACGGGCGGACCCACTGATGGGGATTCTAACTGAGCAAGAAAAGCACATGCCTGAAGATTGGAGATTCATGCAGTAGGATGCAGCATGGAACGAGCAGCCGGTCCTGAAATAAGTTTTGGGCCCAAAGATCTAGAGGGGATAGAAATACCTCATGATGACGCATTGATCATCAAAGCTGTGATAGCCAACTACGCCATCGCTCGTACCTTCATAAACACTGGCATCTCAGTCAACATTATATTCAAAGAGGCTTTTGATCAGCTGCAAATTGATCCAATGGAACTTCAACCGATTGCAACTCCTCTGTATGGATTCACAGGCAATGAAGTGCAACCTCTGGGGCAAATAAAGTTGGCCATTTCTTTGGGGGAGGAACCCCTGATGAGAACCAGGAGATCTTATTTTATGGTGGTAGATGCTCCATCTTCTTATAATGTGATATTGGGTCGGCCCGCCCTGAATGAGTTCAGGGCGGTCATTTCTACTTTCTATCAGAAGATTAAGTTTCCCATGGAGGATCAGGTCGGAGAAGTACGAGGCGATCAAAAGACAGCCAGAAAATGTTACGTAGAAATCATTCGAACTGAGGCCAACACTGCTCGGAAGATTCAAAAAATGGAAGTTAATGCCATTCGCGAAAAGCAGCCCGTCTTGGTTTATGAAGAAAAGGAAGAAGTTCAAATCCAAACTGGGCGGCCAGAAGCTACCACCTACGTTGCAGCCGATCTTGATCCTGATCTTAAAGCTGAGTTGGTGCAATGTTTGAAGAAGAATAATGATGTGTTCGCCTGGACTCCCAAAGAAGTTTCGGGCATTTCTCCTGCCGTCATGGAACATTCCTTGCATGTCTTCCCGGATGCCCACCCAGTCATGCAAAGAAAGAGGAGTTTTAGTGCGGAACAGAATCAGATTATCAAGGAAGAAATAGCCAAGCTTATGGAGGCCGGATACATAAGGGAAGTACAATTCCCAAGCTGGTTGGCTAATGTGGTGTTAGTCTCTAAACCTGGGAATAAATGGCGAGTGTGCATTGACTTTCGAGATCTCAACAAAGCTTGCCCGAAGGATTACTATCCCTTACCCAGGATTGATCAACTGGTTGATTCTACTACCGGATGCGAATATATTTCCATGCTGGATGCATATCAAGGTTATCATCAAGTCCCCTTGGCCAAAGAGGATCAAGAAAAGGTTAGTTTTATAACATCTGAAAGCACTTATTATTATAATGTTATGCCCTTTGGACTAAAGAATGCAAGAGCAACCTATCAAAGGCTTATGAATAAGGTCTTTCAGAAGCAGATTGGTAGGAATATGGAAGTATATGTTGATGACATCTTAATTAAGTCTCTTAAAGCTGCTGATCTGTGCAGGGATATAGAGGAGACTTGCAAGACATTAAGACAGTATGGGCTCAAGTTGAACCCAAGTAAATGCTTGTTCGGCGCGAAGGGAGGAAAATTCCTAGGATATATGGTGTCCGAACGGGGGATAGAGGCCAACCCGAGCAAGGTCAAAGCATTGCAAAGCATGGAGCCACCCCGCAACCTGAGGGAAGCTCAAAGATTGACAGGCCGAATCACAGCCTTGTCTAGATTTATTTCTAGATCAGCTGATCGTAGTTTCCATTTCTTTAAAATACTCAGAAAAGCTAATAAGTTTCAATGGAATGAGGAATGTGATAAGGCTTTCCAAGAATTGAAAGATTATTTGGCTACCCTCCCTGTATTGGCTAAACCTATAGCAGGAGAAACTCTGTGGGTATATTTGTCGGCTAATGAAAATGCCGTAGGCTCTGTATTAGTCAGACAGGAAGGAAAAGAGCAACAACCTGTATATTTTTCTAGTCATTTATTAAAAGGAGCGGAGTGTAGATACACTACACTGGAAAAACTGGCCTATGCTCTAATATTGACTGCTCAGAGGTTGCGCCCATATTTCTTAGCACATGAGATTATTGTCTTAACCAATTGCACTCTCGGACGGATATTGCTCAACCCAGAGGCATCAGGACGGTTAGTCAAATGGACAACCGAGCTTGGGGAATATGACATCCAATATCAACCCCGCTTGGCCATCAAGGCAAAAGCTCTAGAAGATTTCATCATAGAGGTTCAAGGCCCAGAAGAAGAAGATACCTGGAAAGTTTATGTGGATGGCTCTGCAACTAGACAAGGCAGTGGAATTGGTATTCTTCTTATATCCCCAAGAGAAGACAGACTTCAACTCTCCATTAGATTAAATTACAGAGCTACCAACAATGAGGCTGAATATGAAGCTCTAATAGCTGGTTTACAGGCTGCTCGGCATGTAGGAGTAGCTCGAGTCCTTATATATTCTGATTCTTAGCTAACAGCTCAACAATTATCAGGTAATTTTGAAATCAATAATGACAGGCTCAAGTTATATGCTGAGGCATTCGATAAGTTGAAATCTCAATTTCAATATGTGAGCATACAGAAAATTCCCCGATCGGAGAATCAGGTGGCAGATGAATTAGCTAAACTAGCCTCTGCTGTAGTACCATGGAGTCTTGATCGACCAGTGGAACAGACCCTGTTAATTTCCTGTATTGAAAGACAGACTGATATAGAAATTCAGGGTGATTGGCGAGCTCAAATTATATTATATTTACAGCAAGGTCTTCTTCCGAGAGATACAGAACAAGCCAGGGTATTTAAGAAACGAGCTGCTCAATATACCATGGTGGGGGAGCAATTATATAAAAGGGCTTTTTCCAGACCTTTGCTCAAGTGTGTAGGCACAGAAGACACCCAATTTATTTTACAGGAGGTGCATCAAGGCTCTTGTGGTAGTCATATAGGAGGAAGATCTTTGGCTCGTAAAATCCTCTTAGCGGGATATTTCTGGCCCACTCTACATGAAGATGCCGCTAAACTGGTAAGAACTTGTATTTCTTGTCAAAAGCATCAGAATATATTACATCACCCTACCCAGTTATTAAGAACCTCTATAGTCTCGTGTCCCTTTGATCAGTGGGGTATGGACATAGTAGGTCCATTTCCTATGGCTGCTGCACAGAGGAGGTTCCTGTTGGTGGCCGTGGATTATTTCTCTAAATGGGTGGAAGCAGAACCACTTGCTAGAATCACAGAAGACGCGGTCATTAAATTCTTATGGAAAAATATAATCTGCAGGTTTGGCATTCCTGATAAGTTTGTCTCTGATAATGGAAGGCAGTTTCAAGGCGATAGAATCCTAGACTGGTGTCAGAGTTATGGGATTACCCAGGCCTTCACCTCTGTGGCTTACCCGCAGAGCAATGGTCAAGTAGTAGTAACTAATAGGGAGATTATTAGAGGAATGAAAACTAAGCTAGATCATGTCGGAGGTAGCTGGGTAGACGAGTTACCCAGTGTTCTCTGGGCATATCGTACTACGCCTCGTGAATCTACAGGAATCACTCCTTTCCAGTTAGTCTATGGAGGAGAAGCAGTAATCCCCATTGAGGTAGGAGTAGAGTCTGACAGAAGACAATTGTATGATGAGGATAATAGAGACCGACGGCTTATGGAGCTGGACCTGATCGAGGAAATAAGGGATAAAGCTGCTACTCGTCTTATATCATATCGACAAAGGATGAGACAAAATTATAACAAAAGGGTCATCCCCAGATTCTTCCAAGTAGGGGATTTGGTATGGAAACGAGTTAAGCCTGTGGGAGATGTTAGCAAGTTGGCACCACAATGGGGAGGGCCTTATAAAGTGATAGAAAAGCTCACGTCAGGCTCATACTATCTCCAAGATGCCAAGGAAGAATGTTGGAACGCCCTTGGAGTGCTAAGCATTTGCAACCCTATCGAGCCTGATTTGATCATATTACTTTAAATATGTTCCCAGTTATTGGAATTCCCAGGCGAATTAAGATACTTGCAGTTTATGTACTTTGTTTCTTTGATGAAAGTCAAGGAAGATAAATATTGACACAGGAAATAAAGGTGGTTCATACAAATTGATAAGTATCAGGAGAAGCCTCCTTTCTATTTTTTAAGCAGTAAAATAAGGGGAAATCATAAAGGCCTATTCAGCTTCCCTCAAGGAATTACAAGCCAACACGAGGTTAGCCCAAGTATTATACTTTCGTATAAACCAAAGTCGATCGGGAAGATTCTATGATGTAACCCGGCGGGCCTTCATAGGAAAAACCGGAGACTATAAACCAAGACAGATCAAAGTCGACCGAGAAAAGCCTATGAAGTAACCCGGTCGGGCATTCATAGGAAGACTCGGAGACTATAAACCAAAGTCGATCGGGAAGATTCTATGAAGTAACCCGGCGGGCCTTCATAGGAAAAACCGGAGACTATAAACCAAGACAGATCAAAGTTGATCGAGAAAAGCCTATGAAGTAACCCGGTCGGGCCTTCATAGGAAGACTCGGAGACTATAAACCAAAGTCGATCGGGAAGATTCTATGAAGTAACCCGGCGGGCCTTCATAGGAAAAACCGGAGACTATAAACCAAGACAGATCAAAGTCGATCGAGAAAAGCCTATGAAGTAACCCAGTCGGGCCTTCATAGGAAGACTTGGAGACTATAAACGAAAGTCGATCGGGAAAATTCTATGAAGTAACCCGGACGGGCCTTCATAGGAAAAATCGGAGACTATAAACCAAGACAGATCAAAGTCGATCGAGAAAAGCCTATGAAGTAACCCGGTCGGGCCTTCATAGGAAGACTCGGAGACTATAAACCAAAGTCGATCGGGAAGATTCTATGAAGTAACCCGGCGGGCCTTCATAGGAAGACTCGGAGACTATAAACCAAAGTCGATCGGGAAGATTCTATGAAGTAACCCGGCGGGCCTTCATAGGAAGACTCGGAGACTATAAACCAAAGTCGATCGGGAAGATTCTATGAAGTAACCCGGCGGGCCTTCATAGAAAAAACCGGAGACTATAAACCAAGACAGACCAAAGTCGATGGGCAAAATCCTATGAAGCAACCCGGACGGGCCTTCATAGGAGAAGTCGGAGACTATAAACCAATATGAAGCAGAACCATCGGGAAATTGTATGAAATACATCAGATGAGTCTTCACAAAAGAGATCAAAGATTCTAAACCCGTGCAAGATATAAATAATCAGAGAATCTCCTGGCTTCGAAGCCTAATTTCGAGAGGGGATTCCATAGAGGAGCCCAGATATGTGAAAGTGAAAGTCTTTACTCAAAAGTCGTCCAGGATATTATATTCAGCTCGGAGGCCAATAGTTTTATGCAATTTCATATCCAGTCTCAATTGAGATTATTCATCCTCGGGGAGATATAAAGCATGCGGGAGGTTACTTAAAAAAGAATCCATCAAGATAAGGCTCCGCTTTGAAGGATGAGCAAGGAATTTTTTAATAAAATTTATATTCAGTAAGCAATAGCATTCCAAAAGGGGTAATCTCAAACTGGCATGAAGAAGAAGCAAGTAAGTGTTAAAATTTCCTTATACCTTGCAAATACTTAGTTACTCAGTACCAACTGCACCTTTTTGCTCATTGTCAATTCTTGCTTTACAAGTTTTTATGAATACATTCTTTAAACATTCGGGAAAGGGCCTTTCAAATCTAAGGGTAGTTCTTCATTAAGCCTGCAGCGATTTATGAAAGAGAGGGGATGTTCCCTGGGTAGATATCCACCCTCTTTTAGTTGTTGAAGAACCCCCGATACGGAATGATTTAGCGCACCCACTATCCTGCGAACAAATTCCCGGGCAAATGCCGGTGACTTTAAGTAAGCTTGCCGCCATTCTTCCCATCGACTCTTTTCCTGCTCCTTATAACGCTGGAAATCAGCTTGCAGTTTTGAGTTTTGCTCTTTTAAAACATCCTTCTCCGATCTTAGCTGTTCCAATTCCTTCTGGAGCAGTGATAATTCATTATCTTGAGCTTTTCTCAGCTCTTGTTCCTGTAGAATAGTGAAATCATGAGAAGCCAGGTCCTGAGCTTGGTCAGAAAGATAGGCATTATGAAGCTTCTCTACTTTCTCTAAGATAAGACTTTTCTGAGAAGCATCTAAGAGAGCTTTCTCTTTTAAAGCGATCTCCAATCGAAGACCTGAATGCAGTCGATCCACCTGTAATTCTAAGGTTTTTCTAGCAAGCTCTTTGGCTTTCAACAGTTGTTGACATTCCTCTAATTCTTGCTTCAGGGTTCCCAATTGTTGATTTTGCAAGGCCACCTGCCCTTGCAACTGAGCCCTATCACTACTAGAAGAGGGCGAGGCAACCTTCAATGTCTCTAGTTGAGCTTTCAACTTAGTGTTCTCATGATCTTTAGCTGTGAGTAGCTGATCGATATGCAGACTTGTGGCTAGGAACTAAATGAATGGATAATGTAGGTTAAAGAGAAAGTTACAAAGCTAATAAACACATAACTAGGAATACTTACAGCCACTGCCTGACGACTATGGCGATCCACTCGATGTGGGAGACTAAGGCCTAGTAATTGTTCATAACCTTGCGACCAAGATTCAGCCAATAAACCTTGCAGTTGCAAAGTGCCATAGCCAGGAGGACTAGAAGGCTGTCCCAATTGAGAAGGTAAGCCCGCAGCCACTCTAAATAAAGGAGGGGGACTAGAGGAAACCGGAGATGGAGAAGAAGAGGAGGCAATGGAAGGAAAAGGGATAGTAGAAGCAGGAGGAGCAGAGTAGGAACTAGATGGAATAGAAGGTAGTAGTGTAGGAGGGGTTGTTGCAATTGTGGAAACACTAACGGCTGAAGGGCTGACAATGGGAGAAGATCTCCGGCAAGGCGTTCGTTTTGCTCGAGGCCTATAAGCCAAGGGAGGCAAGGCCAGTGCCAAGGATGTAGAAGGCACAGGAGAGATAGCGGCCATCTCAGAGGTAGAATCAGGAGAAGCTGAAACAATAGAAGAAGATGAGATAAGCAGACCGGGCCTCATCAATCGAAGAGCAGGATTGGAGATGATATTGGTGGGAGTCATCGGTGCCTTACCTCTTTCAAAAGAAATAGGCGTCGGAACAAGAGGAGTTTGTACAAAAGTACCAAAGAAATCACCAAAGGGAGAATCCTTGGTAAGATTTGGCTTTTTAACTAAAGTAACAAAAGGCTCTTCTTCTTCCTCTTCCATGAGTGCGACACCCTCTGCTTGTCGTTCTTCTTCGGAAAGCAAGCCCAAGGTAGAGGGATTGGGATCGGATCGGCGAGCCAACAACCATTGTTCTCCAAGAATATTGATAAAGGACTTGGTCATAGCAGAATTCCTGTAAATAAAAGCCGGAAGAATAGCATCGGCAGAAAAACAGAGGATAAACATCATTACTATAGAGATATACTAATCAGCAAAGGCGAAGTAATATAATTATACTCACCAAAGGAACTATCCAAAGGAGTGTTAATGTTGCCTATCCCGAAGGGAAACATTAAACCCTCTTCAATTAGATGTGGCAAACTGAATTTCGCTCCCCGCAGTTTAGGTAAGGTAGAGACAACAGAGGGATCATTGAGGAGACCTTGTGTTAGGAAGCGGAGGCATATCATGTATCCATTGAATAGGAAACGAAGGTGGAGAAGGTTGACGCATATAGAAAAATTTACGATACCATTCGCCTTGGGGAGGAATGCAGTTAAACAGAATGGCCTTAGGACGAGACTGAAATTTAAAAATGCCCACATCTACTCGGCGAGGAATGAAGAAGTGATGAAAAAGACGGGGAGACAAGGGGAAATCCAATAGTTTCGATACCCCAATGAAACCCATTAGAATAGAAAAAGATTGAGGGACAAGTTGGTTCAGCGGGATATCAAAATAACGGCTGACATTACAGAAAAAAGGATGAAGGGGAAATCTAAAACCTTGTAAGACTTGGTCCCTGAATATGGAAATGCATCCTAGGGGGGGAAGATGTGGACCCTCATGAGAAGCAGGATGAGTGATATAAGAAGGAAAACCATAAGTTGCCTGTAAATCCACTACTTCTGTATCCGTGAGGTCAGAAGAGCATAAAAGAAACCACGTAGGAGAAGAAACTGCCATGGGGAGAAGCAATCACAGAACAAGGAATCAAGGAAGAAGACGAAAGATGAAGAAAAACAAGAGAAAACCTCATAAGCCCTTATCTTTCTTTTTGCCTTGAGCTAAAACCCTTAAGATGAAACAACAAAAGGGGGAAAAAGGTGCTTGGAGTATCAATCGTTATAAATAGATAATAATATTAAAGAATAAAATCAAGAGGAAAAAGCTACCTCAGAAACAGGTGTGAGTTTCCTCAGAAGTGTTCTTAGGAAATCCAGGCAAGGACGGATAGAAATTAGTATGATAAACTATAAGGAAGTCAAGCGTCAGATAGTAGTTAATAAAATGGAAGTCAAGCGTCAGATAATAGTTAATAGACAAAATCCGTAGATGAAAATCGGACGATTTTGATAAACCGGCCGAACTAAAGATCGTTCAAAATATATTGACCAAAGGCTTATTATAGTGAGGCAAATAATATACGTTATGATAAAACCCAGTGAGACTCAATTACTATGCGAAAAAAGACATATGAAGATACAATGATAAACCAGTCTAGCAGAACAAATCGACCAATATCAAGGATAGCATGACGAAGCCGTGTTAAATCGGACGGGATGTAACTAAGCTATAAAATATCGGACGGTATCTATCAATCTTAATATATATCGGGCGATCATTAAGAAAAGACTCATAGGGAAATCTCGCGTCATAACATTAGATACATTTGCATAAAACAGATATTTATCTTGAGAAAGAGTAAAATTTACAACCCAAGAAGAGTAATCAAAGTCACACAAGCTTATCAGTACTGAATTGCAATAACTCGAACCTAAGTTAGAGTCAGCTTGGGGTACAGATCAGGAGGTTTGTCTTCAATCAGTTTACGTTTGTTTAAGAAATTAGGAGGAGGATCGTGAGATAAATAATGCTCTTCTTTTAATTGTCGAATCGCCCCTTGAGCTCCTGCAGTAAAAGCGGATAGAATGGACCTCACGATCGGTCTGTTGAACTTGGGAGATTTAATCATGGCTGTGGGTCGCTCCTTATAACGAACATCCTCACCCCCTTTGTAGACTACCAGCGCCATCTGAGAGGTTTTTAATTCATCTTTTCTGGCAGAAGCCTCGGCTTTAGACGAATCAAGGGAGGTGGTCAAAGAGGCTACCTCGTCCTCTTTCAACTGTAAGGCTTTGAGTTTCTCAATCAATTCTGCTTCATAATTCTCTTTTAGTTCGCCAAGTTTTGAGGTCAGCTCTTGATTGAGGTCTGTAACCAATTTGAATTGGGCTTCAAGGCTCTCAATTTGAGTTTCAAATTGCTTCTTGGCGGCAGCGAAAAACTCGATAGAAGACAATTCGATAACCTGCTGTCGCAACCCCTTGTTCTCTGATTTCAATTTCTCGTTCTCAGTGTACAGATTGTGCAATAGTCGGGAGAAACCCATGTTCTCTAGCCACCACTGGGAGCATATTCAAAACCATAAGACGATACTTCATAAACAAAAAGCAGGAGTATGTAAACATACCTTATTCTCTTTATTAGAAAAGTGGTCAATCGCTTCAGGAATGGAAAGCCCCTCAAAGAGGGGACGCACCTCATCCCAGGAACTAGCGAAAGAACCCCCCAGTAATATGGGGAGAACAGGAATGGTAGAAGAGCCAGTTGAGAAGGAAGAAGTAGGGATAGATGGTGGAGCAAAAACCATGTAAGAAGAAGGCGAAGAGGGTAGAGATCCTGAAGTCGGAATAGACAGAGGAAAAGTAAAAGAAACGTCACTAGAAGTACTAGTTTTAGGAAAAGGAGAGGTAGGAAAATTCAAGGAAGGATAAAGTTCTGCTAATGTGGGCTCATCGGAAAGAAGGTCAGTTGACACAAAATCTTATGAAGCAAGCTCATCAGCAGTAAGAATGAGCCTCCTTTTTGGAGGAGGAGCCCTGGTCAGCTTGCGTCCCGGACGCTTGCCCACAGAAATCTCAGTTAGGGGTTTATCAGAACTACCAGGGGATGTAAGCTCAATAAGAGGAATAGAGGCAGATGGGGAGACAGTGACAGCTGCGGGAGACGTAATAGCGGGAGCAGGATCAGGGAGGATCTGCGCAGCAGGATCCCTAGAAGAGCCTCCTGGAGTCTCATGAAGCCCAGAAGAGCAAGGTATTTCGGCTAAGGGAGCCGACTCTTCAATTGACGGTGGAGGGGCGATAGCGGCCAGAAATTCGGCCTCCTTGGCGCGAAGCAATTCTTCTTCCACGCGTATTTCTTCATCAATCAAAGCATCATAGAAACTCTCCACTGTATAGAACAGAGAAATAATTTAGGCAGTTATAAGAAAAAAGAAAAGAACAAGACGTTACCTAAGGAAATGTGAGTATCGGGTTTGACGGGGCTTAAACCAAATAGGTATAAAAGCTTGACCTTCAACCATTTCGGAATCGAGAGCCGGTGACCTAATAACTTCTCACAATAAATAGGAAAAGCAGGAAGGAGATGAAACTCTCTAACATCGGGTAAGGGAGGCAAGAAAGATTTCCAAGCATGAGACTAAGGAATAGGTCCCGGAAACTTTAAAAAGAAAAAACGAGATTTCCAGGCTTTGAGAGATGATGGCATATCTCCAAAAAGGACCATTTTAGTTCTCAACTGGAATAAGAAGACACCAGGTTCTGAGAGCTTGGGGTAGGAAAACATGAAGAAATTTTGAGGAGTAGGAGGAATATCTCGTAGACGAAACAACATATAAGTACCGCATAGATAACGAAATGCATTAGGAGCAAATTGTTGCAAAGGAATATCAAAATATCGACTTATTTCAATTAAGAAAGGAGGAATGGGGAACCTTAAGCCCCCTATCAACTGGTCCCTGGAAAAAGTCACGCAGTTATCAGGGGGATGATGAGGTCGAGCATTCGGTGTTGGGAGTATGATTTTATATTCCTTAGGAATTTCATATTGGCGACGGATGGATAATCTAGCATTCTTATCAAAGATAGAAGACATATGGACATACCAAGGAGCAATTGCTTCTTCAGCCATGGACAAAGGTATGGGCTAGAGCAATAATGGATTACTTACTGAAGACAAGAAAGGGGATCGTCGTGAAACGGCGAGCACGAGGACTGGTTGAAGACAGCAACAGGAAAAAAGCTCTAGAGAAGGAAAAAGGAAGGACGAGGTTTAAAGAGGAGACGAAAGGTTTAGGGTTTGAAAAACGCAAGACGGTCGTCAGATTAGGACGTTGGTAGCTCAGGAGACACTGAGGATCGCAATAGAAAGGCGAAAGGCCTATGTGACGTGGTGATCAGAAAAGGCATGTGTCAGGTCATCATAAAAAAAAAAAAAAAAAAAGAGGAGAGGGCCATTTATATCAGACGTAACGAATCGGATCGCGATGGGGTTGGTAGTGCCTCGAACATTCTCTTACCTGAAGGAGAGCCAATCACCAGTTCAGAAACCTCGAAAGGAAACGTGATCGACTGGGCCTAATGAAATAGAAAGGACAGAACTTTTTGACCATACTCAGGCTAAAGACAAAAATATTTTAAGGGTAATATTTTAGGAGAAGGATAAATTTTAATTTGGGCGTACGAAACATAAGTTAGTATTTGTTGAAATAACTTTATGTTTACAGAGATAATTGCGGGTATGAATGTTTCAGTCTAAGGAATAGCATCCGTTGATGTAGAAATACCGAACCATGCCAACAGGTAAGATAGTGTTAGCCATGATGAATAGCACATAAAATACCCGAAGAAATGATGAGTGCAACACAACATCTTGTAAATAATAGAAGATTTAGTAACAAGAACAAAGCATCTGAGACAAAAGTTGGTCTTTACATTTATGATATGATCAGATACACAATATTACATTCCCCTCAGGAACAACAAACCTCAAATAGAAAACAAATATTACAAGTATACAATCTTGGAGCACGCAGAAAATTTCAATCACCACTGGATTCAAACTTACCATGGAGCGGAGATGGAAATAGCTCACTTCGTCCGGACTTGCCAAGGCACATAAGAGGCAATATTTTGCCCTGGATGAAGAAAGCAACAAAAAACAAAAAAGCTCAAGGGCAATGAGACAGGGGAACATTGATTCATTCCATGATGGAAAAGTAAATGTAAAAACCACTTCCCCTCTCAAGCCGTATGAGCTCAGTGAGTGGAGCAATCAAGTTTAGCCCAAGGGTAACATGTGCTGTGCCCTTCACACAACACCCATGGGTCATTTGGCTGCCCCCCTATAAGTAGTAAAAATTTCTCTGAAGTTTCTTGGGTCCTTCAGAGCACCTGCATCTTTGGATAGAAGATTTGAACTGTGAAGCTTCCTCTCTTAAGACGATCCCTTGTACCCATGGAGTAACCGGAGCAAAAATCCCAATAAACTCGTATATAGATCTCACCTGGTCCAACAAAAGTTGCCTCCAGAGAGGAGGATCCACGACCATGGCCTTAGCAACAAAAAGTGGCAAGGAAGAAAAAGAACTGAGAAGGGTTGTGGGTGAAGAGAAGGTTGTAGGCTGGTAGCCCTATTTAAAAGGAGAAAAAGGCTCACAGGATTGCTATACTTAATTTATTAAGACAGTGGCACACAAAATCTGTGAGGTCATTTCAAAATCTGGAGCAGAGGCACAGGTAGGAAAAGACAAGACCATACTTATGTCTAGTCAGTCGTCTACACCTCCTTCGACTAGACTTAAGGGGAAGGCTAGTGATATGGGTTAGGTTTTAAGGGTATTCAGATGAGGAAAGAAAAGGAAGAAAGAGTCAAAGGAGGAAGGCCAATATCGGCCGATACATTCCTGCCGAACGAAGGTAGGCTAATATCGGTCAATACATGCTTGCCGTATGAAGGTAAGTCAATATCGGTCAATACATGCTTGCCGTATGAAGGTAAGTCAATATTGGTCGGGACATACCTTCAGAACAAAGGTAAACCAATAACGGTCGATACATTCCTGCCGAACGAAGGTAGGCCAATATCGGTCGATACATGCTTGCCGTATGAAGGTAAGTCAATATCAGTCGATACATGCTTGCCGTATGAAGGTAAGTCAATATTGGTCGGGACATACCTTCAGAACAAAGGTAAACCAATAACGGTCGATACATGCCTGCCGAACGAAGGTAGGCCAATATCGGTCGATACATGTCTGCCGAACGAAGGTAGGCCAATATCGGTCGATACATGCTTGCCGTATGAAGGTAAGTTAATAATGATCGATGCACACTCTAGAGCAAAGATAAACCAATATCGGCCGATACATTCCTGTCGAACGAAGGTAGGCCAATATCGGTCGATACATGCTTGCCGTATGAAGGTAAGTCAATATCGGTCGATACATGCTTGCCGTATGAAGGTAAGTCAATATTGGTCGGGACATACCTTCAGAACAAAGGTAAACCAATAACGGCCGATACATGCCTGCCGAACGAAGATAGACCAATATCGGCCAAAAAGGTTAATGAATACTTCAGAAACATGTTGGATAAAATATTATTTTGACACAGTAAAGATACAAATAGAAGTCACGTGAAGAAGAATCATACATGAATATATCAAATAGAATAATTCATGATAGAGAATATATATTTTTTTGCGGGAAAATATGCTTTCAGCTTGTCTTGCTGGCGCTAAACGACAAAGAAGGTACATCTGGGGTACAAAAAAAATTCCTTAAAAATCATCTTTCCGAAGTACGCAGTTGATGTCATAACGAACTCTAACAAACCGGAGTCCACTTCATGACTACGGAGGTTATATGAAATGATATAAAAGGGGGAATCCTCTTCGTTGACTAGGTAAGTTCACATCCCTAATTTTCTGGCGACTGTTCATCTTCTTTCTTCTTCCTTCCTCGACATCAAGAGAGATCACTAACTTGAGCGTCGGAGGGCCTAGCCAGGGATTCCCACCCCGGTCTTAGGTCACTGACGATAGTGTTGGTTGGTCTCTTGTGCGCAGGGAGCTTCGGGAGCTTGAAAGTTCGATTTTCTCCTATTCGGACGGGGATTTCTTCCTACTTATCAGATTTCCTTCGGTGATTCTGGTTTTCTTCCGATCCGCTTTGGGTTTCTCGGGTCGAGGTTTCACCGGCATTATTCCTCGTCATTATAGTGGGTTTCCTTCTTCCGGATCTCCTTCACGGTCAGCTTCTCAGACAGGATCACATAGCATATTCTCATCATATCATGAATCATAGCATATTCTTATCATATCATGAAGCATAGCATATTTTTATCGTATCATGAAGCATGGCATGTTCTTGTCATATAACGAAACATAGCATGTTCTTGTCATATAAAACATATCATTTTCATGCATAGTTAGGGGTTTTGAGCCTTCTACAAACCCTAATCAAACTTGGCCGAAACTTGCAAGGGTTTTGGTCTTGTATCTTAAGTAACTTTAAATAAGGAAAGCATCATATTAATATCACATGGTACTTATCATAACATAGAGGACCTTTAGCAAATATAAACCCTAGTTTTCTTAGTTTGGCCGAAACCTACATTTCATGGTTCTAGGTTTTTTTTTTTAGCAACATAAGCATGAAAGATTTAAACTAACATCATATAGGTGAACCCTTCATCATAAGGAATCATGAATAAACATAGTTAGGTTTCAAAAGTTTACTCTAAACCCTTTTTTTTTCCTCTTGGCTGAAACCTAAGGAGATGGTTTCTAACTTTTAAATCAACATGTAGCATGAAACTTTTAACCACCATAGCATAGCAAGTGAGGTTCTTAATAAGCATAATTAGGTATCTAACCCTAGTGTTCAACCTTGGCCGAAACTTGTAGACATGATTCTTAGGTTTTTCAAGCAACATTTTAAGCATGGATCTTTAACCTAATATCTCATTATACATAGCATACATGTGAGGCCTTTAGATTTCATGGGAAGTTCCTTAACCCTAATTTTCTTACTTGGATGAAACATACATGTCTTGGTTTTGGATTCTCTTTTCTTTTTTTTTTTTAACAATATGAAACTAGAAACTTTTAAACCAATCATCATATAGTGGGTACACATCATGAGAAAATCATTAGTAACAAAGTTAAGTTTCTAAACTTCCTCTAGTCTCCTTATTCCTTCTTGGCCGAAACCCTAGGAACATACATCTAGGTTTTTAACAACTTGAAGCATAAAACCTTTTAAGCTAATATCATACAATGGGTTATTTATCATGAGGAATCATAACAAGCTTAGTTGAATTTTTAAACATCCTCTTATGCCTTTGTTTCTTGCTTGGCCGAAACCCTAAGTTATGGATCTACCCTTTTATGCAACCTAAACATGAGAACTTTAGGCTAACATCATGTAGTGAGTTATAAACCATAAGGGGTCATAAACAAGCATAGTTTATATCTTAAACTTTCCCTAAACCTCTTTATCTATTCATGGCCGAACCCCTAAAGACCAAGGTTCCAAAAATCTAAGCAATATCAACATGAAAAACCTTAACCTAACATCATGTAGTGAGGTAAAAACCATAAGAAATCATGAACAAGCATAATTTATATCTTAAACTTTCTAATAATCACTTTATCTTCTCATGGCCGAAACTTCAAGAGTGTGATTCCAAGTTTTAAACAACATGAGTCCATAAAACTATTTAACAACCATAGATAACCAAAAAAAAACTAATAGATAGCATGTTTCCATCTTTCTTATCATGGCCGAACCCTACAAGATAACATCCTAAATTTTTCCAAAACATTTTCAAACATAGAAATCGTAGGAGGCTACTTGTATTGCAGGTGAGGGGGATACTTACTTCCTCTCGCTTGATTTACTAAGGAAAGTAACCTTGCTTGGTGAAACTTTTTCCTAGAGAGAAGCTCCTTTGCTTGGTTCGTCAATGGTGAGGAAGAAGAGGTTGGTTTTCGGTGGAGATAAGGAGGAGGAGGAAGAGAGAACAAATGAAGTTTTTCCTACTCATTTTTCTTTTTTATTCATAATGAGAAGAAGAAGGATAAATGGTCTTTTCTTCCCTTAGCTCTCTTACTCTCATTCATGAAAAGAAGAAGACAAATGAAATTTTTCATTGGAGGAAGAAGAAGAAAACTCAAACTTTTCTTCTTAAGTGAAGGGAGCCTTCACCTTTCCTACCTTTAACTATCATTTCCCTCCTCTTTCTAACAGCACACCCCTGTTGGGGCTACTGGTTATAACATGGAACCACTTATTAAGAGGTCCAAGGTTCAATCCTTGTCATGCCTCTTTTTGGTTATTTTTATTATATATTTTTTTAAAGAAGGATCCACATGAAACCCATTTAATCATGCATAATTTATGTAAAATTTCTAGGGATCCTATAGGTGTTACAGAATTATACCATAGTGTAGGATTTCAAGTATCCTACTAGACCCTTGGTTGTTATACCTTATCGACCATTGTCTCCCATTCGTGGTTGAGAGAGTCGCCAGCAACTATTGGTATATCCTGCCGACCTTTGTCTCCCATTCGTGGTTGAGAAAGTCGTTAGCAACCGTTGGTATATCCTATCAACTATTGTCTCCCATTCATGGTTGAGAGAGTTGTTAGTGACCATTAGTATACCCCATCTGCCCACGAAACCATTAGTAGTCGAGTATTCTCCCACAGACAGTGACTAGTTATTTACCCATTCCGCCCACGGGACCATCCGTGGTAAAGCGTTCTCCTACGGACAGTGACTAGTCATTTACCATGACTGTCCATGGGACCATCTGTGGTAGAGCATTCTCCTACAGTCAGTATTTGTTATATACTTGCTATATGTCGATCCTATATTTGTTCATGCAGGTTTAGATGTACTGTATATACTCCCAATTTATTGGTTATACTCAGTTGAGTAGGTTAGTGAGGTGTTATGTTATTGATTATACTTTTGGTTAGCTGGTGATTATATTGGGACACCTACGTTGGTTAGTAAGTATTTTACCTGAGACTACATCCATTGATCTCTTGTTAGTATATTATGCATGCACTATCTTGTTCTATCCACTGAGTGGTTGTACTCACTACCCTTTTGCTTTTCCCTTGACTTTCAGGTTAGCTGATAGAGGCGGTGTTGTGTCACACAGAGGTCCTGGCTGCCAGTCCCGCTCGAGTTGGGTTTCCATTGAGTTGCTTTATATTATTGTTCCTGTTGTTTATTATTGTAGTTCTTTCTATATCAAAATTTGTGTATTTTCACATGTACATGCATACATACACCCATTATCATTTTGTGACTTGGTGTTGCTATATTACATCGGTATTTTTATGTTGGCTTGAATTGATCAATATCATATTTCCTATATTGTCACTAGGGGGTACCGTCCGGTTTGACGGACAAGTACACCCTCGGGGTGTGACACTGATGGACTAGGCGAAGTCTTGGTGGGTCGAGGACTTTAGACGAAATCCTAGAGTTGAGGACTCTAGGTGAAAATCATGGGGGTCGCATACTAGGTGAATGTCTGAATGGGTCGTGCAGTGGACGTTCAGCATAAATTCCTGAAGTCTCGGACGCTATGAAAAAGTCTTGATGGTCTGAAGAGCTGATCTAACAAAAGGATATTTCTCCTGAAAGGAGTAGGTGAGGTCCGACCTAGAGTTTCATTTAAGCTCAAAGTCAAGACTGGACAGTCCAAAGACTGTCAAAACTTATATTTCATTATATATTATTACATGGACTAACTTTGTTTTATAGGAAAATGAAGTAGCAAAATTAGGGGGTCCGAGAGCCCAGAGCTTCTCCAGGCGCCCGAGAAGCTTTTGCCCTGGCGAGGCGCTTAGGCAAGCGACTCGCAGTCCAGGCGCTTCGAGCTGCTTCGGGTGCCCGAAACGCCAAATTTTATCTCATCACCAAGCCGGAGCACACTGATTAGACGGGCCTACGTCAAGGTATAGGCTCTCAAAAGGGATACAGGCACCTGGAATAGCCTATAAAAGTAGCATTTGACTAGCACCTAAAACACAACATTCTAAGCAACTTTCACGTCATCGTGCTGTTGTGAAAATAATTCCTCGACTTTCAAAATCTCCACCGACGACCACCGCGCTAAAGATTTAAATTTCTGAGTTTTCAGTATTCTTTATTTTTTTAATTACTTGTACTCATTTGAAATTGTACTTATACTCTTTACGATTGATTAGTGATTAGCCAATGAAAGCACTCTCACGTACTTTGGAGTAGGAGTCGCCACAGGCTCCGAACCAAGTAAATCCTGGTGTTTGCAATTGTTTATTGTGTCTTTATTTCTGCTGCCTTTGCTCTCTCTAATTGTTTTTAAATGAATATAAAAACCATGAGCACTATTCACCCCCTCTAGTGCATTGATACTACAGTTATTTTATAGTTTTCCATTTTTTATTTTGTATCTTCCGCTGTGTTTACGTACAGTTGTGTGGGTTACTTATTATACAACTACGTGGTTATATTATTTTTGTTCCAACCATGTGGGCTATGTATATAACTGAGTGGTTGTGTATGTTCCAGCCGTGTGGGTTTTTGATGGCTTATGAGTTGCCTTGTGACATTGTATACATGTTTCAATTGTCATTGCTATAGGGGAGGTATTATCTAATTTTCGTTGGACAACCTTACCTTAGGGGTGCGACAATGTATGTATGACATGACATGCGATATTTTTCTTAATGATATGAATGCAACATATGATGTCATGATATATGTTGGGAAAACAATTATGGAAACTTAGCTTAAATAATAAGCCTAGATGATCTATCTAAGTATCCCTAATTAATTTCTAAATTTAAATAATAGACCTAAGTTTTGTCTAATCTCCAAGAGAATGCCAAAATCCTAACTTGCATTCCTTTGATTTATCTTATTTGTGACAATTTTAATTATTCCTAATTCTTTAAATTTTGGCATATTTTAATCTTCCAAAGAGTAAACATTTAAACCTACATTTTTAAAGGTTAATCAAAAACCTTGAAAATGCCTCCAAGTGTCAACTTCATCAAGGTTGGGTTAACTATCCTTCCAATTAGAGTTGACACTCTCTAAACCCATCTAGGGTGTAGAGAACACACTCTTAGGAACCCAAAATCTGCTCCTTAGGAGTTGATAACTTTCCTAGTTATATTCCTAATGACCTTCCTAGGCTTTTTAGAAGCCTTGGTCATGCTAGACTCCTCTAGGTCAATTCTAGGGATAACTTCCCTTGTGACCTTCTTAGTGACTTTCTTAAGCTTCTTAAAAGCCTTAATCACATTGGTCTCTTCAAGGTTAACTCTAGGGATGACCTCCCTTGTAGCCTTTACTTGACCCCTAGTCTTAGGATTACTTCCATAACTATATGGAACTCTATAATAAGAAGGGGCATCTATCATGGCTTGAGATTTGTATCCCAAACCTCTCCGTCCATTGGATGGTTCTAGTAAATTTATCCCTAGATTATGCTCATTTGACCCCTTAAAAATATTTTCATTCTTTTTAGGGCCTTTTCCAATTTATCAAGCCTTGACCTCAAGGCTTGGTTTTCCATCTTTAAATCCTTGGATGTGGATTTTCCTAGATTGCCTTTGGCAATTTTTATCTTTAGGCTTATATCTAGAATCCTTAGAATTCTTACTTAATTTGTTATCTACCTTCCTATCCTTAGGTACGATAGTTTTGACATGATACGATACATATTTTTCTTTAATTCTATCATGCTTCCTATTTTCATGAAAAATAGCATTAAAATGATAAAGATTAGACCTAACATGATTTTTATCATGGCTTAAAGGAATTGCTTCAATAAATGATACCTTGGGTTTGCTGTTGAGAGCTCCACCTTGAGTTGAGCTTTCTCCTTTGACCTTGGTTGATTTCCTCCCCTTAGAACATTGACTCCGATAATGCCCTTTTTGGTTGCAAGAAAAGCACACAATGTTCTCCTTGCCTTTCATACAATAGGGCTAACTTCCTTGGGCTTTTCCTTGCCCTTAGATGACAATTGACCCTTCGTTTTGGTCAACTTTGGATACTTACTCTTGTAATATCCACTTTCCCTACACTCAAAAGAAATAATGTGACTTTTATTATTTACAATTGAAATTGTTATATCTTCTTGGCTTGTAGGAGTGGCACACTCTTCATTCGATTCTGATATAGAGGCTTCTTTTTGATCCAACATTGATGATCTACACTCCCCCTCAATTCTTGAGGTGGATGTCTCATCATCTTCATCCTTGTATGTTGAGTATCTCTCATCGTCGAAACCTTGCTTTTATCCTTGTGCTCTCTTGAGGATGAATCTTCTTCAATTTCTTCTCTTTTGGATGATGAGCATCTCTCAACCTCCAAATCTTCTTCTCCATGATCCAATGAGTCTCCCTCTTTGGATGCTTCTTGACTTGGTATAGTGGAGGGAATTTCATGAATCTTTGCCAATTTGCACCAAACCTCCTTGGCATCTTCATATTCTCCTATCTTGTTCAAGTTGTTGCTAGACAATAAATTGACCAATAGTTTAGTCACTTTATCATTGGTCATTTGCTTCTATTGATAATTTTCCCTTTGCTATACTTTGGAGCCTCAAATCCTTCCATTAGATAAAACCATTACTCTATCTCCATCACAGGGAAATTTTTTATCCTTGATCTCCAAAGACCAGAACTTCTAAATCCATATGGTGGAGGTGCTAGTGTATCAAATCCAAGTCCATCTTGGAAATCCATCTTGAAGTAGAGCTTGTTGATGAAGTCTTTGACTTTGTTGAAATTAGAGTTTCAACTTCTTCTTCCTCTAGCTTGTTTCCCTTTTCGGTGATGAGTTGTGTGAAGAGTGGCCTCACTCTATTATCACTTGTTGGGACACTCCGGAGCTTAGGGGGGTGAATAGCTCATCTCGCTTCGTCGATGTTGATTTGCAGCAGAAAATACAATGCACGCTCCTCCAATTCTAACTCCAAGGATTTACTTGGTATCAACCTCAAGATGAGGTGACTAATCCAAGGATCCATATACGAGCACACTATCAACTAAGAAATACACTCCTTCTCGGAACAATCCGACGGTAGAGAAACCTCGTACAACACAAGAACATGAATACAACTCTAAACAAGAAGTAAATGTAAGAATATAACTCAAAACTTCTACTTGCTTGATATCTTGTTACTTGTGAATGCCTCTTGTAAGATTGGAAGTGCAACAACACTTCAGTCCTAAGCCTGCAAGAACTGCGGTGAAGATCTATAAGCTCAATGAGTAGTTAAGAAGAGATGTGTCGTTTGAACTTGCCAATTGCTTTATCTCTACACAATCTAGGGCTCCCAATCAATTGGGTTTACTCCCAATCAATTGCCACATAAGATCCAAGCAATCCTAACAATCCAAATCTCACAACATGTGCATCAGTCATATCCTAATCAATCAACTAATCAATTGGGATAGCTAGATCTAATCAATCCAAATGTCTTTTGTGCTCTCATAGAAGACCTAAAAATCAATTGACCAATCAATTCTGATAGTCTCGCATCATGGTGAGAAAACCAACTCCAATCAATCAACTAATCGATTGGAGTAGCCCAATCAATCAGTTGATCGATTGAGAAGCCTTTTGTGATCACGAGATTTCCTCTCAATTGATCACTTGATCGATTAAGCTCCTCAAATCAAAAAGCACTACCCAATCAATGCACTAATAGATTAGGCTATGGCTTAATCGATTACTTGATCAATTAACTAATCCAAACTTGCTTAACTCAAGTCTAGGGTGTTGGTGCAATCAGCTTCCAAGGTTTTGATGTTTGTTAATGTACCTAAGTCTTTTCAATTTGATAAAAGTTGATACAAATAAGACATGATGTTTGGAAGATAAAATTCTAGTCAAGACTAGATGAATATTAAGGAATAGTCTTAACTACAGGTTAGGCAAGGGAAAGTTCTGGTGAGTGAAGCCTAGCAATGGAAGCCCTAGTGAGTGAAGCTAGGCCCTAGTAAGTGAAGTTAGGTGGTGGAAGTCCTAGTGAATGAAGCAAAGCAGTGGAGGTCCAAGTGAGTGAAGCTAGGTCCTAGTAAGTGAAGGTAGGTGGTGAAAGTCGTAGTGAGTAAAGCTAGGCAATGGAAAATTATAGGATGAGATAACCCTAGGTAATGGAAAGTCTTTGAGGAGTGAACTCTAAGCATGAAGCCTAGTAGGTCCGGTAGACTTATAGGAGTATGAATTGATCCTAAGGGATTGACCCTTAGATGGTAGACTTAGAGGAGGGGCATACAACTAAAAGATAAGCCTAGTAGGTCAGGTAGACTTACAAGAGTGTGACTTGATTCTAAGGGATTGATCCTTTGGTGATAGACTTGGAGGAGGGACCTCCAATCAAAAGGTAAGCCAAGTAGGTCAGGTTATAGATATAGGCTAGGTTACTTATTTGTATTTGTATGGTTGTTTTGAAGGAAATTGGAGCTGGAAGAAAAACAGAGAGCAAACAAATGAAAATGGGTTAACCGAATTTGACTAGGGTCGAACCAGACCCAAACATGTTTAGTAGACCGAACCTGTAGTTTGGTAAACCGACTGCATTTAGTCCAAATTACTGATTTGTGAAATGTTGACATGGAAGATAATATGATAAAATATCTTATTCATCTTTGTAATTTGGATAAGGATAAGGATAAAATAGATGATGTGGATAAAGATAAGACTTGATCCAGATATGGCTTCATCCCGATAAGAGTTGATCCAGATAAGGATATGATCAAACTCTATAAAAGGAGACAAAGGTTCTACATTCAAGATAACTTCTTCAATTCTACTCTCCATCTCTACGCTCAGAAAGCTACACTATGAAGCTCTACGACTGGGGAAGCTCAAGGGGTGGGGTGCTGCACTCAAGACTTTCCAATCGACCGCCATCTTTTGTTTGGTTTATTTATTACAAATTATACTTAATTTATCATTATTTATACTTGTATCATAAACTGTGTAACGCCCGCCCTTCCCATACTTATAGCAAGGGCGGCGCTACGCGAACATACATACATGTGTGACCATTGCAGCGGAAGAATTTAAAGTTTATAACATACATAGAGAACTATATAATCATGTAAACATATTAAACATGTGAGCATGCTTAGCATTCATGTGCGTAACTTAATTGAATATTTAATCACTGAACATAACATAAAATTCAAGCATAGTTTAGTTACCTTAACATTCAAGCATGATAAAAAGGTTCTTAGCAATTCTTTAACTAAACCAAGTGCCTATTAGTTCAAGATTCATGGAAATAATAAAAAGAGAAAAACAAGTAGAAAAACAAGTTAATATGCAAAACTTAAAACATGCATAAGTCTTGAAACACCAAACAGATCACCTCCACCATGCCACTGCCACACACATCCTTTGCCCCTCCTGCTACTCCCTTTAGTTTAGCCATTCTTTACCCTTTTCTGCAGTACAAGGAAAAGTATAACTATAAGCACATAGGCTTAGTAAGATCGTTTCCTACTCACAAAACATACATCATGAAATTGATATAGAGTAATGACATGTTCATCTAATCAACACATAGATTAAACATTTTTCTCATAATAGCATAAGTAGTGTCATCCTCATTTGGCAAATCATAAACATAGCATATGAGAGCATAAACATAAGGTTGTAACATGTTCATTTAGGCATCATAGACATATCACAAGAGAGCATCTTCATGCAGCATAATAATCAAATAGCATGAAATAACTATATGCAAAAATGTTCTTTTGAAAACATATATCATATAGGTACTTAAATATAAATCTCAACATGAGGGCCCGACATTGTACCACATACATGATATGCGCGCATCCTAAATAAATACGAGGTAGCTAATCCCGAACCTACTAGGAAACTAGACCCGTGCTTCGACTTAGGGGCGACGTAGGAGCCCATCCCCTGGACCATGCTTAGGGTCCAGTACAAGCCATGCAAAGTAAAATAGCATATCATGTTCCTTGTCATATCATAAAGAGTGCTCTTAATCCCAACTTATAGGGAAGCAACTCTTAGGAATTTTATCATACATAAGCCTTGCATAAGCATAACATGGTGACATAAGGTTCACATATCACATAGCATATCATAGAGAGTCATTATCATGCATAGTTGGGGTTTTGAACTTTCTTGAAACCCTAATTCCATGTCTTGGCCGAAACTTACAATGGCATGGTCTTAGGTCTTAAGCAACTTTAAAACAAGGAAAGCATCATACTAGCATCACATGGTACTTATCATAACATGGGGGACCTTTAGCAAACATAAGAGGTCCTCTAACCCTAGTTTCTTGGTTTGGCCAAAACATACACAAGGCATAGTCCTAGGTTTTAAGCTATTTTAAGCATGGAGAATATTAACCTAATATCTCGTAATCCTTAGTATAACATGTGAGACACTTAGCAACCATAGATGGGCTTCGTAACCCTAACTCCTTGTCTTGTCCGAAATATACAAAGCATGAATCTAGGTTTCTTTTAAGCAACTTTAACTAATGTCACATAATACATGGCATAGCAAGTGAGACTTTTAGCAAGCATAAATGAGTTTCTAACCCTAATTTCAAGTCTTGGCGGAAAACTATAAAGCATGAATCTAGGTTTCTTTTAAGCAACTTTAAGCATGAACTTTAAACTAATATCACGTAATATATGGCTGATGTGCGTAGATTTTATATACTTTTATGCATGTTTTGACGCACATTTACATACTTTTAGCATGTCTGATCTATGCATTTTTGTACTTCTAGTCTTCTTTTTAGCATATTTACTCTTTTTGTTCGGAGATCTGCTTTTGTGCATTTTCTGTACACAGGAGTCGAATTCGGTGAAGATTCTTCATTCTTGGATAAAACTTATGAGTTAAGCAAGGCAGAAAGCACCTGGCCGTGTCCCAGACACGGCCCTGCATTGGTAGGGAGCTCTAGCCGTGTGGAGTTCAGAGGCCATGTGACAGCAACAGCAAAGGAAGAAGTCCAGGGCGTGTGAACCTCACGCGACCGTGTCAAGTTTTGAAGCAAATCAGAGTTCAATCCTTACATGGCCATGTCGATCTACATGGCCATGTAAGGTTTCCAGAGACTAAGAAGGCCCTGGTCGTGTGCACCACACGGCTGTGCAGGGTTCCCAGAGCTTAAAAGTGTTCTGGCCATGTGTACCACACGGCCATGCCAAGTTTCCAGAAGCTGGGGCAGTCCAGGCCGTGTGGATCTACACGGCCGTGCTTGGAGGTCTTGAAGAGAGTTGTCCACGGCCGTGTACCACACATGACCATGTATAGATGGCAGAGAGGGGAAAGGCTCTGGCCGTGTGAACCTCACACTGCCATGCCTCGAGGTCGTGTGGCGTACAAAAGTTTCCCTCTATTTAAGGCCTCCTTGGAGATTTGAAAGGGGATCTTCTCCCCTTTGGGAGAAAGCAAGATTTAGTGGATTCCTCCCATTCTTGGGAGGATTTTTGGGCGATCTAAAGGGAGATCTTGGCGAATTCGACTCCGGAAGCGAGGATTGGATCCAAAGATGGAGCTATATTGTAGATAAGTTTTCTTTCTTTCCTCTTCTTGGATTGGGATTGAAGAATGTTTGTAATCTTCTTATCTTTGGTCTTCTTCCTTCGTTTTATGGAGTAGCTCTTGTTGTTCTAGGATGGAGGGAGTATTTGTGAGATAAATTGATGTAAACTCTTGTGGATTTGCCATTTCTTGTTTTCTATGATGTTGCCTAGTTTGTATCGATTGGATCTTGAATGATTAATTATGATTAGGGCTTAATTCTCATTCTTGATTGATCGTTTGGATATCTTATAGACTTTGTAGGGATAAACCCTCACTCGATTTTCCGAGGGATCCATGTGATAGGTGCAAGCCCGTGTAAGGATGTTTGGGGGATAATCTTGAAGGGAAAATGAGAATATTCTAGAGGGTAGGATAGATTTTATGATTCAATCCTTGTATCTTTATGGGTTAAGAAGCTATGAACTTCTATGTTGATATCTGAGGGAAGCATAGTAATAGGTGCAATCCTGTGTAAGGACAACGTAGGTTCATATCTAATTGATTACATTTAGGTACAATTTCAGTCCTAAGCCGGCGGATCTAATGCAAGAGAGAACTGACAACCTTCTACAAGTTTTAGACAATTGAGAAATAAGAATTGATAAACCATATACATTCAAGAGATCTTTCATAGAAATCAAAACTCCTAGAACCTCCCTTTATCATAACTCAAACCCCCAAATTCTTGTTTGTTAGTCTTTCATTTTAGATTTGTTTTTCATCCTTAGCATTTGAAACCAATAGATTAGTTGTCTAGATAATTCGCATTGAGATATTTCTAGTGCTTATTCCAGTCCCTGTGGATACGATAATCTTTTATATTACTTACGACATTTCTGTACACTTGCGGAACGTAACAAGTTTTTGGCACCGTTGCCAGGGACTGCGCTATAACATTGGAAATTATCAATTGAGTTAGACTAAACATAACATTTCTATTTCTTTTTATTTGCATATTTGTAATTAATCTCTAGTTTTGTGTTTTCATTTTCCTGTATACTTTCTAACTTCTTGGGAACTCTTTTGTAGCAATTTTAATTCTACATATTTTTTGTTTTCTAACATTCCAATCTTACTTTTCTCTGTTTTTAATTTCTTTGTTCGATTTAGTTTCTATTACAATCTTGTTCTTGTGTATGCGAAGATCTAATTTTGTAGGAGAACTTTTTCTTCTTGACCCTGAAATTGATAGAACATTTCATAGAAGAAGAATTTTGCAGAGACAAATTGAAGAACAAGAGCATTTGAACATGGCTAATATACCACTAAAGGATTATGCAGCACCTTATGATAGGGGTTTTAGATCTAGTATTTCAAGACCCTCAGTGGAGGCAAATAATTTTGAGATCAAACCTGCAATTATTTCCATGGTGTTGCAAAATCAATTTGGTGGAGGACCACATGAAGACCCTAATCAGCACTTAGAGGTCTTTTATGAAATATGTGGGACAATGAAAATGAATGGTGTTCCTTCTGAAGCAGTGCGGTTATTATTATTTGGGTTTTCTTTGATAGATAGGTCCAAGCAATGGTTGAATTTTTTGGCTCCTAACAGTATCACCACCTGGGAACAATGTGTGCAACAATTCCTTGATAAGTTCTATCTCCCAAGTAAAACTGCTCATATGAGGAATTTGATTGCAATTTTCAAACAAGCTGACTCAGAATCTCTATTTGAAGCTTGGGATAGATACAATAGTATGCTTAGACAGTGCCCTCACCACGGTTTGGAAAGATAGTTAGTGTTACACACTTTCTATAATGGTATTAATTATCATACCAAAGTGTCCCTTGATTCAGCTGCTGGAGGGGCACTCATGAATTAAAATTTGGATGAAGCTGAGGAAATCATAGAGAGTGTAGCACAAAATCATCATCAATGGGCAAATGAAAGAAGTGGTGGTCATTCTTCAATAAACCCAATAACAAAAGCATCAGGAAAGTTTGATGTTGATGCAATGACTTTATTGGCTGCAAAACTTGATGTTCTTACAAAGAAATTTGAGAATATGGGGACTAGTTCAAATATGGTAAATGTCATTGCTGTATCTTGTGAAGTATGTGGGAGTTCAGAACATTTAAATAACTCATGTCCATTGGGAGCTATCACTGCACAAATTAATCAATTGGAGCAATGCGATGCAATCATGAGTTTCAATCAAAGACAAAACAACCCATACTCAAATACTTACAACCCTGGATGGAAAAATCATCCAAATTTCTCTTACAGAAATAATCAAGATCAAGGACCATCTATGGGGGCAAGACCAAATTTTCAATCTGGGCAAAAAAATTTCCAGCAACAATCTTTTCAAGGCTTTCCTACATCTAAAATTGAAAAGATGCTTAAAGAAATTATCTCCACTCAAAATGAAATAAAGCAGGATCTATTGAAGCTTACTCAGAGAAAGGATAATTCTGAAAAGCATCAAAAGATTCAGGATAGCCAAATTGCCCAGCTAGCTTCCTCATCTTCTAGAGCACCAGGACAATTCCTGGAAAACCTGATGTAAATCCTATGGTGCATTGCAACATAATTGAGCTTAGGAGTGGATGGACCTTGGGAAATCCCCAAGTGACTGCTCAAAAAGGGATGCAAAATGAAGAAGAGCTCTCTCCTCCTACACCTAATCAGATTTTTAATAATGAGGAGAATACCATTAAGGTTGAAGAGACTCTCCCACTGAATCATCAGAGCAAAGTTATCCCTTTTCCCCAAAGACTCAATATGTTTAAAAAGGATGAAGAATTTGGCAAATTTTTGGAGAAGGTTAAAGAGATATGCATTGAAGTTCCTCTTATAGATGTTATTCTTCAAATGCCAAAGTTTGCCAAGTTCCTGAGGGACATCATGCCAAATAAAAGAAAGAGAGGAGATGTAGAGACCATTGCACTTACTGAGGAATGCAGCGCTCTTTTGGTGAAGAACACTTCCCCGAAATTGAAGGATCCAGGGAGCTTTTATATTCCTTGCAATATAGGAACATAATTCATTGAAAAAGCTTTTTGTGATTTGGGGGCAAGTGTTAGCCTCATAGGGAGTGTTAGCCTCATTCCCTATTCAATTTGTAATAAGTTAGGTCTCAAAAACATTAAACTTACTACTATGGCACTACAACTTGCTGATCATTCCTGCAGGTACCCTATGGGTATTATTGAAGATGTGCCAGTAGAAGTTGGTGGGAGTATTATTCCCACAGATTTTGTTGTGTTGAACATGGAAGAGGACCCCAAAATTCCTATTATATTAGGAAGATCATTCCTTGCTACAGCTGGAGCAATTATTGATGTTAAAAATCATAAGTTGGCATTGGTAATTGGTAAGAAACGGTTGGAGTATGATTTATCTAATGTCTCTAACCATGTTTCTTCTCTTTTAAATGCTTGTAGCAGGGCAAACATTTACAAACTTGAGGAATGGAATTTCCATCCTCATGGAAAGCCACCTAATGAAAAGAACAATTTGGTGGAGGATATTGGGAGGAGAACTCCTAACAAAAATGAAAAATATGTTTGCCCTCCGAGGGCAAGGAAACGAGAAGAATAAGTTGGATTGGTCGAGCTAAAGACCCTAAACAAGCGCTTCTTGGGAGGCAACCCAAGAGTTCTTTTTGTTAGTTATATTTTGTATTTTCATCTTTATTTTGTTTTCACTATGTTTTAGTTTTGTTTTCAGGTTGAAATCTACTTCTATGAGCTGGCCATGACTTCTTCATGGGCATGGAAGTATTGGAGAAGTGGATTAGGAGAGTAAACATCAAATGGAGTAAAACATGGCATGGTCGTGTACTGCACACGGCCAGGCAAAGGATGCAGAGAAGGAAAAGGATCTGGCCATCTCTACCAGACGCAGCCGTGTGAAGTCTGCAGGGAAGGAAGGGAGCATGGTCGTGTATCAAACACGGCCGTGCAAAGAATCCAGAGAAGGAGAGTTCTTTGGTCGTGTCCCAGACATGGTCGTGTGAGAAAGCCGAGAAGAAGGAAGTTGTGGCCGTGTCTCAGACAGGACCATGTAAAAAAATTCCAGAAAAGAAGATGGGCATGGTCGTGTCCCAGACACGACCATGTGATGGGGCGTGAATGAGGCCGTGTAATGAAACACGACCTAGTCTATACCCTCTAAAAGGTTTAGGGCGAAGGGCGTGGGCGGTACACGGCTGTGTACCGCCGCATATCCTCTTCTTTATCCACCTTTCTCATTTTTCTATTTCTAGGGTTTCAAACTACTTCTTCTAACTTTTCTTTCTCATTCTTCTTGAAAGGATTGAATCATTTCTTCATGGCAAATGTGATTAAGGAGACTTCATCCACGGGAAAAGGAAAAGAGAAGATGGTTGCAATAAAAGGGAGGAATTCTTGTTTTAAAGGTATCTCTAATAACTTTGATATCATTTTCTCTAGTGAAGAGCAACAACTTAGATATAGTTCTTTATGTAAACGTCCTCTTGTGAGCACTAAGCTTATTGATGAAGTAACTTTGGAAACTCTAGGGTTTAGGGATGATTTGAATTGGTTATTTGAAAGAATAGGTTGGAATGGTTTAATCAATATGAAATACCCTACCTACCCTAGAATTGTTTTTGAATTTTTAAGCTCTATAGTGGTTGATAATGTTCAAGGTGGGGCTAAACTAAGTTTTCGACTATTTAATGATGATTATGAATGGACATTAATCGATTTTAACACTTGTTATGAGTTTCCTCAGAATGATTTGTGTACAATTTTACCTCAGTTTAAAAGTTCACGTTTTTGGCAACACATTTCTGAACAATCACACTTTAACCCTCATAATTCCAGAGCTCTTCACATTATTAACCCGATTTTTAAATATGCTTATTTGGTCATGAAGAATATCATATTTGGAAGAGAAGATAAAGAGGGGTCGGTAAGACTTATGGATTTGTATTGCTTGTGGGCAATGGTTGAAAGTGCACCAATTAATTCTGGTTATTTCTTTCTTAAACATTTGGTGAAATTAGGAAAATCGGATTCTACTACACCCATTGTTCTAGGAGGATTACTTACTCAAGTGGCTTTAATATTAAGGTGTGATTTAAGCGAATTGGAAATGGTTGAAAATTCTTGTGGATTGGATTTAGATTCATGTTTAGCAATTAAAATGATTAAGAGTGAAGAACATGAATTTAGTCAAATTATTAAAAATGGTTTTCCTTTGAAATTTCCAAATCATGATCTTACTACCATCCATGACAAAGAAAATTGGTGTTTGAAATTAGCTAGGCAACAATCTAGAACATTGTCAGCTTTTACCCCAAGGAATGTTCCCAAGGCTAGTCAAGATGTCCATAGTTTCATTTTCCAAGAACTTCACTCTGTTTTGAACAATATTCATAATGATTTAGACTCGACTAATGAATTCCTTACAAGTAAGGAACACATGGAAGAGGAACAATTTAAAAAGTTACAAGATTGTTTTAGGAGTGAGAGGGAATTGTGTGAAAAGATTTGTCAATTTATGAATTCCTATAGGACCCATTTTGAGTTTAATGAAGATTTTCGGGGGTATATAAGGTTTTTCCAAGATGATGTTGACAAACTTTTCGAATATCATATGTTTGTTAGAAATGAAGTAAGGTGGTTTATAGATTATTTCCCTTTTATTCTGCCTGAATTTCCTGATCTTCCTCCACCTCCTTTACACAGTTTCTTCAAAAGATTGGACATCTTGTTGAGTTTAGATGAGGGAAGGGGCTATTTAGGGTTAGAGAAGTAAGATCTCAAAGAAACAAATTTTTGAAGAACAAGATCTGAGGTTAGGAGAGCAAAGATCTTGAGTGTTGGAGAGGAAAAGAATCAAGATCTAAGAGAGTTTGAGGAAAAGGTTGAAGAAAAGAGGGATTTTAAAGAGATTGAGAGAAAAGAAGATGTTTTAAGAGAGGTGGGTGTATGCAGGACACGACCAAAACCTGACCGTGTAAGGAGAACACGGCCTCTTAAGGGCTTCTCCACACGGGCCGTGTAGATCTACACGGCCTCTCCCTTTTCCTCCACCTCCACCATACTGAATTTCCTGATCTACCTCCACCTCCTCCACCTCCACCATATTGATTTCATCGGGACGATGAAAAGTTTGAGTCCAGGGGGGGTGTCAAACCTGATTTCTTTTTGTTTTCTGAATGTGTAGTTTTTGTCTTGCTTGAGTTTTTGTTTTTGTTTTTGAAATAATTTTGGCAAACATCTTGAGAGCATCAAAACTTCACTTATATGCTTTCTTATCTTCAAGATAAAATGTTAGCACGTTCATTATCTAGGTTCATGATGTTGTAAATGATGCTAATAGTAAGCTTTATGTACTTCTTTTCTCTATCTTGGGTAGCATGAAATAAGCTAAGAATCATATGGAGATGAGCTTTAGTCTTGGCTTGACCTTAAGAATCTTATTTTTACTACACTTTGACTTGATGCTTGAATGGTTGATATCATTGAAATAGTCATGATTCATCTTGTTTGCTTAGTACTTGGTTTCCATGGTGATTTTTCAAACTTCATTTTGGTTACTGGATGAGGTTTAACTCATGCAAGCTCATTTGGAAAAATCAAAATATCCCAACATTTGTGCTAAAAGTACACTTGTGAAATAAGATTTGCACAATGCAAATGTTTATGAAAAAAATTGAAAAAATAAAGTGAATATAGGATATAAAAAGCAGTTGTCGTGAGTGGAATCAAGCAAGTCACCCCTTTGAGACCGAGTTAGGTTACTGGGGAAATGACTACTTAGTTTCTCTTGAGATTGAGCACACCTTTGAGACCTTGGGTTGATTGGGAAATATGAACTAAGTGAGTGACAAGTAAGTGCCTATCACTGGTTACTTGTCTCTCACCGAAAACATTAGGAATTCAAATTTGATGACGACTTGACTAGGACATAGATTGAAACTTAAAGGGGTTTTGAGTTACTTTTACACTGTGCACAGGATGCTTAAGCTTGAGCCATACTTGAGTTGTTTTCATGATTATGCTTGTTATTAGAACTCTTTGATAGAGTTAGGAAAGTACATTAGGGTTTATGAATGCGTTGTAGAACATATGAATTTAGATTGCAGCATTTTGCTTGAGGACAAGCAAAGGTTTAAGTCTGGGGGTGTGATGTGCGTAGATTTTATATACTTTTATGCTTGTTTTAACGCACATTTACATACTTTGAGCATGCTTGATCTATGCATTTTTGTACTTCCAGTCTTCTTTTTAGCATATTTACTATTTTTGTTCGGAGATCTGCTATTGTACATTTTCTATACACAGGAGTCGAATTCGGTGAAGATTCTGCATTCTTGGATAAAACTTATGAGCTAAGCAAGCGAGAAAGCACCTGACCGTTTACCAGACATGGCCCTGCATTGGTAGGGAGCTCTGGCCGTGTGGAGTTCAGAGGCGGTGTGACAGCAATAGCAAAGGAAGAAGTCCAGGCCGTGTCAACCTCACACGACCGTGTCAAGTTTTGAAGCAAATCAAAGTTCAATCCTTACATGGCCGTGTGGATCTACATGGCCGTGCAAGGTTTCCAGAGACTAAGAAGGCCCTCGTTGTGTGCACCACACGGCCGTGTAGAGTTCCCAGAGCTTAAAAGTGTTCTGGCCGTGTGCACCACACGACCGTGCCAAGTTTCCAGAAGCTGGGGCACTCCAGGCCGTGTGGATCTATACGACCGTGCTTGGAGGTCTTGAAGAGTGTTGTCCACAACCGTGTACCACACACGGCCATGTATACATGGCAGAGAGGGGAAAGGCTCTGGCCATGTGAACCTCACACGACCATGCCTCGGGGTCGTGTGGCGCCCAAAAGCTTCCCTCTATTTAAGGCCTCCTTGGAGATTTGAAAGGGGATCTTCTTCCCTTTGGGAGAAAGCAAGATTTGGTGGATTTCTCCCATTCTTAGGAGGATTTTTGGGCGATCTAAAGGGAGATCTTGGCGAATTCGACTCCGGAAGCGAGGATTGGATCCGAAGATGGAGCTATATTGTAGATAAGTTTTCTTTCTTTCCTCTTCTTGGATTGGGATTGAAGAATGCTTGTAATCTTCTTATCTTTGGTCTTCTTCCTTTGTTTTATGGATTAGATCTTGTTGTTCTAGGATGGAGGGAGTATTTGTGAGATAAATTGATTTAAACACTTGTGGATTTGCCATTTCTTGTTTTCTATCATGTTGCCTAGTTTGTATCGATTGGATCTTGAATGATTAATTGTGATTAGGGCTTAATTCTCATTCTTGATTGATCGTTTGGATATATTATAGACTTTGTAGGGATAAACCCTCACTCGATTTTTCGAGGGATCCACGTGACAGGTGCAAGCCCGTGTAAGGACGTTTGGAGGATAATCTTGAAGGGGAAATGAGAATATTCAAGAGGGTAGGATAGATTTTATTATTCAATCCTTGTATCTTTATGGGTTAAGAAGCTATGAACTTCTATGTTGATATCCGAGGGAAGCATAGTAATAGGTGCAATCCTGTGTAAGGACAACGTAGGTTCATATCTGATTGATTACATTTAGGTACAATTTCAGTCCTAAGTCGGTGATCTATTACAAGAGAGAACCGACAACCTTCTACAATTTTTAGACAATTGAGAAATAAGAATTGGTAAACCATATACATTCAAGAGATCTTACAAAGAAACCAAAACTCCTAGAACCTCCCTTTATCATAACTCAAACCCCCAAATTCTTGTTTATTAGTCTTTCATTTTAGATTTGTTTTTCATCCTTAGAATTTGAACCCAATTGATTAGTTGTCTAGTTAATTCGCTTTGAGATATTTCTAGTGTTTATTCCAGTTCCTGTGAATACGATAATCTTTTATATTACTTGTCCGAAACTTGGAAACTTGATTCTAGATTTTTTTTAAGCAACTTCAAACATTAAACTTTAAACTAACATCACATAATATATGGCTTGGCAAGTGAGACTTTTAGCAAGCACAAATGAGTTTCTAACCCTAATTTCAAGTCTTGACCGAAACTTATAAAACCTAATCCTAGGTATTAAGCAACATTAACCATGAATAACATCACATAACATATTAGGTATCATTAGAGAAAGCATAAGCAAGTCTAATTGAAGTTTGAACTTCCCTAAGCCTTTTATTTCTTCTTAGCCGAAACTTCAAGGGCATGATCCTAGATTTTTAAGCAACATCAACCATGAATAGCATCTTAATAATGTCACATAACATATTAGGAATCATGAGAGAAAGCATAAGCAAGTCTAATTGAAGCTTAAATTTCTCTAAGCCTTTTATTTCTCTTTTTTTTTGGTCGAAGCTTCAAGGACATGTTCCTAGGTTATTAAGCAACATCAACCATGAATAGCATCTTAATAACATCACATAACATATTAGGTATCATGAGAGAAAGCATAAGCAAGTCTTATTGGGGTTTAAACTTCTCTAAGCCTTTTATTTCTTTTTTGGCCGAAACTTCAAGGACATGTTCCTAGGTTTTTAAGCAACATCAACCATGAATAGCATCTTAATAACATCACATAATATATTAGGAATCATGAGAGAAAGTAGAAGTCTAATTGGGGTTTAAACTCCTATAAGCCTTTTATTTCTTTTTGGCCGAAACTTCAAGGACATGTTCCTAGGTTTTTAAGCAACATCAACCATGAATAGCATCTTAATAACATCACATAACATATTAGGTATCATGAGAGAAAGCATAAGCAAGTCTAATTGGGGTTTAAACTTCTCTAAGCCTTTTATTTCTTTTTTGCCCGAAACTTCAAGGACATGTTCCTAGGTTTTTAAGCAACATCAACCATGAATAGCATCTTAATAACATCACATAATATATTAGGTATCATGAGAGAAAGCATAAGTCTAATTGGGGTTTAAACTCCTCTAAGCCTTTTATTTCTTTTTGGCCGAAACTTCAAGGACATGTTCCTAGGTTTTTAAGCAACATCAACCATGAATAGCATCTTATTAACATCACATAACATATTAGGTATCATGAGAGAAAGCATAAGCAAGTCTAATTGAAGTTTAAACTTCCCTAAGCCTTTTATCCTTCTTGGCCGAATTTCATGAGCATGATCCTAGGTTTTTAAGCAACATAAAAAAAACAACAACAAAGAAACTACTTGTACTGTAGGTGAGGGGAATACTTACATCCTCTTTCTTGGTTTACTAAGAAAATACCCTTTGGTGGAGAAGATGAAGAAGACTTTTCGCTTCTAGAACTCCCTTTTCCTTATTTTGCTTGTAAGAAGAAGTAGGTTTTAAGGACTTCTCTTTGTGAAGTTTTCCTAGGAAGAAACCTTTAATTAGCTTGAATTCGGCAATGGGAGAGAAGAGGCTTAGGGTTTCGGTGGAGGGAGGAAGAACGAGGAAGAAGAAAAAGAACAACTTTTCTTTCTCTTACTTCTATATATTCTAAATGAAGGGAGAATGGGAAAACCACCTTTTCATTCCCTTACTTTATTTTACCTAAATGAAGGGAGAAAGGAAAATGAACTTTTCATTCTAAGTGAAGGGAGAAAGGAAAGATAAACTTTTCCTTCTAAGTAAAGGGAGAAAGGTGTCTTTCACTCTCCCTACCCTTAACTTCAATTTCCGTTTCCTTCCTAACAACATTCCCTCTTGAGCTAATGGTTCTCCCATACCACCTAAAGCTTTGTCACTTACTAAAAGTTGCAAGGTTCGAACCTTGGCCATGCTTCTTTTTGGTTCTATTTTCTCTTATTATTATTATTATTATTATTATTTTTGAAAGATTCCACATAAGGCCCATTCTAATCATGCAAAAATTTTTATAAAGTTACTTGAGAATTTATGGGTGTTACAATCTCCCATACCTCATAAAAAGTTCGTCCTTGAACTTAGAATAGCTCTGGGTATTTTTGTTTTATATCGTCCTCGCGTTCCCAGGTGGCTTCTTCGAACCGTTGACTTTGCCACAGGACCTTTACTAAGGGCACATATTTGTTCCTTAGTCTTTTAACTTCTCGATCTAGTATCTGAATAGGTCGATTTTCATAACTCAGGTCCTCTTGAACTTGCACTGTTTGTGGCTCGATCACTTGGTCTGTACTGGGAATACATTTCTTGAGCATTGAAACATGGAACACGTTGTGGATAGCTGACATCTCCTGAGGCAGCTCTAGTTCGTAAGCTACCTTGCCGACTCTTTTCTAGATCTGATACGGTCCCACATATCGTGGACTTAGCTTACTCTTCTTTCCGAATCTCATCACTCCTTTCATAGGAGCTACTTTAAGAAATACCAAATCCCTGACACTGAATTCCAACGGCCTACGCCGCATATCCGCATAGTTCTTTTGTCGGCTCTGAGCAGTTTCTATTCTTTGGCGGATGTTCTGTATAGCTCGGGTGGTGTCGTCAATGAAATCTGTTTGGAGTCCCATCTCTTTCTTTTCACCACTTTCGTACCAGCATATAGGAGACCTACATCTCCTCCCGTACAAAATCTCGTATGGCGCCACTCCAATAGTAGCTTGGTAGCTATAATTGTAGGCGAATTTCGCTAAGCATAGATATCGGCACCAGCTCCCCTTGAAATTTAAGGTCAAGCTCGTAACATATCTTCTAGCACTTGGTTCACCCTTTTTGTTTGCCCCTCGGTCTGAGGATGGAAGGCAGTAATGAATAATAGCTTCGTGCCAAGGGCCTTCTAAATACATTCCCTGAAATGTGAAATAAAGCAACCATCTCTATCAGAAATGATGATCTTAGGAATCCCATGTAATCTGATGATTTTCTTAGCATATAATTGAGCTAGTTGCTCAATCGAGTAAGTCATCTTGATTGCTAAGAAGTGGGCAGACTTTGTCAATCTGTCCATGATTACCCATATAACATCATATCCGTTCATCGTTTTGGGTAGTCATGAGATGAAATCCATAGAAATATCTTCCCATTTCCATTCTGGAATTTGAATTGGCTGCAGTACTCCTCCAGGTCTCTGGTGTTCTACTTTAACCCTTTGGTAGGTCAAGCCGGTACTGACATACCGAGCCACATCTCTTTTCAAACCGAACCACCAGAACTTCCCTTTCAGGTCTTGGTACATTTTGGTGGATCCAGGTTGCATCGCATAAGGTGTTCCATGAGCCTCCTCCAATATCTTCTTTCACAACTCTGGATCGTCAGGAATACATAAGGGATCTCTGAGGTATAGTATTCCACTGTTAGCGATACGAAATCCATCATTCTTTCCTTCTAGGGCCTCTTTCTTGATCCTTTGGATGCTCGGGTCACGTGCTTGTTTTTCTAATATATCATCGAACATCGTCGATGCTATTGTCAGGGTAGAGAGCTGTCCGGACATGATTTCGACCCCGTAACCCATAATTTCCCTTTGCTTTCCAATAAATTCAAACATCGGTTCTACTTTAGGTAGGAAGATCACCCTTCTTTTACGGAACTCGATCGAAGCCCCGTACTTGCTCAGGAAATCCATGCCCAATATAATGTCATAATCCTGTATGTCGAGCACTATCAGATCACAATAGAGTTCTCTGTTTGCGATTCTGATAGGAGCGGTATGCAGCATATGGGTAGATGACATCATTTCTCCCGAGGGCAGGGTCATTAAGAACTTGCAATCTAAAGCTTGTGGTGGCATGTCTATCTTCTTTGTGAAAGGTATAGAGACGAACGAGTGCGTTGCCCCAGTATAAAATAATATAGTAGCATGCTGACTAAAAATAAATATCTTACCTGTGACAACCATAGAAGCATTTGCCACATCTTCCTTGGTGAGAGAGAAAATCCTGGCATTTTTCGTAACTGGCGGGGCTTCCAATCTCCCTTGGCTTATCTGAGTACCTTCTATTGCAGCTTACATCTGGTGTAGCTGTGAGGGAGCTCCCCGGTTCTGAATATACTGCTGAGGAGGTGCCTGAAGCTGGGTAAGGTAGTCCCTAGCTCTATGTCCTTCCAGTCCATAGTTGAAGCACCTATTTGTGCCCTTGTGGCACACCCCGAGATGCTTCTTTCCACATGTAGTACACTGAGGGTACGTGGGTTGTTTGTTTGCTGGACCGCCCTTAGAGTTGTTCCATAGCTTTCTCTTACCACTGTGATTCCCTTTCCAGCTAGCTTTGGTACTTTGAGGTTTCTGTCCTCCTGACTAGGCTTGACTCTTGCCCTCATTCAGTGCCTTCAGGTTGTGTTTGGTGATTAGGGCACTGCTGAACAACTCTTCTGCGGTCTGTGGTCTATTAACCCCGCTGGCCACGTTCAGAGCTATTTCGAGTCGGAGCATCTTCAGCATGAGTCGGACCCTTTCTCTTTCGGTACTGACCAACTCTAGGCATAGGCGTGCGAGTCAGTTGAATCTTTTCACAGCTTCATTAACTGATAGGTCACCTTGCCAGAACTCGGTGAACTCGTCGTAGTGCTTGTTTATCACACGCATATGGAAGAATTCTTCGAATAATTTAGCGTCAAAGTCCGTCCATCTCATTTGGTTCACTTGCCTCTTTGCTTTAACCCTGTCCCACCACATTCTAGCATCTCCCAAAAGGCAGAATGATGCATACTTGACCTTTTTATATTCAGGCCAGTCCAGTAGCTCTACTATACTTTCTACAGTCTTGAACCAGGCTTGAGCGTCCCATGGTTCACAAGTGCCAGAGAAATTTTTCGACTTTAGCCTCTGCCACTGAATTAGATACGCCTCTTGTCGAACTATTGGGCTGGGCCTAACGGTGGTACTAGTGCAGCTGTAGGAACGACTGGCATCTAATTCTGGTTCACTGGTGGGGTGGTAGGGTTCCCTTGCTGATTCATCAGAGTATTAATCACTTCCTGCTGTTCTGTAACCTGACGCTGGAGTTCAGTAACTACATGCATCAGATCAGGTGGGGGTACAGTCTCTTCGACTCTATTATTACGTCTTCTAGCCATACTTATCTTCATCAATCACAATAAGGCTAGCATAAGATTATTATCATTTTAACCTACATTCATGCTTACTTAAACTAAAGCATTCCTTATCATACATAAAAGAAATAGAGTAGGCATAGACCTTCTTACTTGGAGCGGCAGGATGGAGGCTTGATGTGTGTGTAGAGGAAAGGCAGACCTGCTCTGATACCAACCTATAACGCCCGCCCTTCCCCTACTAATAGCAAGGGCGGCGCTACGCGAACATACATACATGTGCGATCATTGCAGCGGAAGAATTTAAAGTTTATAACATACATAGAGAACTATATAATCATATAAACATATTAAACATGTGAGCATGCTTAGCATTCATGTGCGTAACTTAATTGAATATTTAATCACTGAACATAACATAGAATTCAAGCATAGTTTAGTTACCTTAACATTCAAGCATAATAAAAAGGTTCTTAGCAATTCTTTAACTAAACCAAGTGCCTATTAGTTCAAGATTCATGGAAATAATTAAAAGAGATAATCAAGTAGCAAACATTAAAAGCATCAAGTAGAAAAACAAGTTAACATGCAAAACTTAGAACATGCATAAGTCTTGAAACACAAAACAGATCTCCTCCACCATGCCACTACCACACACATCCTTTGCCCCTCCTGCTGCTCCCTTTAGTTTAGCCATTCTTTACCCTTTTCTGTAGTACAAGGAAAAGTAAAACTATAAGTACATAGGCTTAGTAAGATCCTTTCCTACTCACAAAACATACATCATGAAATTGATATAGAGTAATGACATGTTCATCTAATCAACACATAGATTTAACATTTTTTTCATAATAGCATAAGTAGTGTCATCCTCATTTGGAAAATCATAAACATAGCATATGAGAGCATAAGCATAAGGTAGTAGCATGTTCATTTAGGCATCATAGACATATCACAAGAGAGCATCTTCATGAAGCATAATAATCAAATACCATGAAATAAGTATATGCAAAAATGTTCTTTTGAAAACATATATCATATAGGTACTTAAATATAAATCTCAACATGAGGGTCCGACATTGTACCACATACATGATTTGCGTGTATCCTAAATAAACCCGAGGTAGCTAATCCTGAACCTACTAGGAAACTAGGCCCGTGCTTTGACCTAGGGGCGACGTAGGAGCCTATCCCCTGGACCATGCTTAGGGTCCGGTACAAGCCATACAAAAGTAAAATAGCATATCATGTTCCTTGTCGTATCATAAAGAGTGCTCTTAATCCAAACTTATAAGGAAGCAACTCTTAGGCATTTCATCATACATAAGCCTTGCATAAACATAACATGGCGACATAAGGTTCACATATCACATAGCATATCATAGAGAGTCATTATCATGCATAGTTGGGGTTTTGAACTTTCTTGAAACCCTAATTCCATGTCTTGGCCGAAACTTAAAAGGGCATGGTCTTGGGTCTTAAGTAACTTTAAAAAAAGGAAAGCATCATACTAGCATCGCATGGTACTTATCATAACATGGGGGACCTTTAGCAAACATAAGAGGTCCTCTAACCCTAGTTTCTTAGTTTGGCCGAAACATACACAAGACATAGTCCTAGGTTTTAAGCTATTTTAAGCACGGAGAATATTAACCTAATATCTCGTAATCCTTAGTATAACATGTGAGACACTTAGCAACCATAGATGGGCTTCGTAACCTTATCTCCTTGTCTTGGCCGAAATATACAAAGCATGAATCTAGGTTTCTTTTAAGCAACTTTAAGCATGAAACTTTAACTAATGTCACATAATACATGGCATAGCAAGTGAGACTTTTAGCAAGCATAAATGTGTTGGGATTTTCGGGCCGCAAAAATCACTTTTTGCGTTGCGGAAACCCCGAATCCCATGCCACTGGATCCGTGCGAAGTTATAAAACCAAATTGTTTTACGTGTACGAGTTTCTCTAACCTAGATCTACACTAGATCTATAAAGAAAAAGAGATTACCCTTGATGCGAAGCCCTTCGCAAATCCCGCTCGTCCAAGGTTCGCCGGATCTCAAGGTTGTCAAGTGTACAACTCTCTATGTGTATCCACACGAACAAATCGATGGAGAGAACCTCTAAAGATGTGCTAGCAACCTTAGAGGATCAGCAATGGTGGAGGAGAGGGAGAGAAGAAAGGTAGAGAGGAAGAAGAAGGAGGTTACCAAACCAAAATGAAACACACCCTTGAGTTGATGTGGCCGGCCACATTAAGAGGGATTATAACCTCCATGGAATGCCAAGAGTCACAACTCTTGGTAACTCCCATGAGGTGGCATCCCACTTAAGCAACCATGATGATGTGGAGCATCATCATTGGCCCACTCTTTGCCAACTCACCAATGAGGTGGCAAATGGTCAAGTCAAACTTGACCCTTCATCTTCCTCTCAAGTCAAGTCAAACTTGACCACTTCTCTCCCTTGGTTGATCTAATCTAACCATTGGTTCAAGTTAATTTTAATTTAATGAATCTTTATTCATTGAATTAAATTAATTAAATGAGTTTAAACCCAAATTAGACTCACTTAACACATGAATCAAATTGAGTCCAACTCAATTAGCTCAATTTGGATTACTCTTAATCCAATTTAGTTCATCACATGAACCTAATCCTTTAGGTTCATCAAATGAACCTAATCTCCATCTAATTGCCCTTTGTGTGTGACCCTATAGGTTCTTGTAACGTTGGCAATGCTCCTAAACCCATTTAGAAGCATAAGTAATGAGCAATATCTAGCAACACATCATTACTACCCAAGTTACATGAATGTTGAGATCCAACATCACCTTGTGACTACTAATTGTGACTCTTCAAAATGTATGACAAGTGTCCTTCTATCCTTGACATCTAGATGGATCAATAAGAGGCATAGACCGTGTCATTCTCTAATCAATCTAAATCTTCAATCCCAAATAGACTCACTCAATCAAATGAGCTCACCATCTCATATTGACACATTTGGGCATGGTCATGCACTTAGTGGTCTCACACTATCAAGAATATCGATATTTCTCCCGTCGTATAGGAGGGATAGATCCCATCTACATCACTCACATCCCTCCGCATAATTTGTTACATACCCAGTAATCGCCTTTATAGTCCACCCAGTTACGGGTGATGTTTGACGAACCCAAAGTATGTAACTCCTTGTTGGATTTTTCGGGCCGCGAAAATCGCTTTTTCGCATCACGGAAACCCCGAATCACCCTAGACAACGGATCCATGCGAAGAGTATAGAACAAAATTTACGAGTATGAGTTTACAACTTAGATCTACTCATAGATCTACATGAAGAAAGAATATACCCTTGATGCGAAGCCCTTCGCAATCCCGCTTGTCCTCGGTTCGCCGGATCTCGAAAGTGTCAAAGTAGACACTTCTCTATGTGCATCCACACAAGCAAGAGATGGAGAAAAATCTCTAAGGATGTGCTAGCAACCTTAGAGATCAGTAGGGAGGAGAGGGAGAGCAAGAAGAAAACTCAAGAGGAAGAAGAAGATGGAGTTACAACCACTTGAATGAAAAATCAATTTTTTCATTCCACCTAAAAGTGGCCGGCCACTTCAAGTCATGTAACCCACATGGAATATCAAGAGTCAAGTCTCTTGATGTAACACCCATAGGGTTCTTAGCAAAAATTTTAGAATAATTTTTATCATGAATAAAAATATGCCTTAGTTAAATTTTTGCTCCTAACCGAACACTTAAACAAACAAAATAGAAATAAAATATATATATAAGGTCTAGGATTTGAACTCTAGACCTCCCACTAGATTCATGAATAAGATAACCATTAGATCAAGAGTAATTGTGGTTGAAAAGAAAGGGAAACTATAGTTAAAGGTAAAGAGGTAAAAGCTCTTCTCTTGGGAAGAGAAGTTAGAATTGTCTTCTTCCTCTCTAATGAAGAGATGCTCTAGAATATTCTTTTCTTGCTCTCTAAGAAGGGATGCATCTAGACAATGTTTTCATTAAGAAGAGAGTAAAGGAAAGGAGGAAGAAAAATATAGTTTTTCCTCCTCCTCTCATGATGAATAAAAGGGAGAAATGAAAAATGAGTTGGCATTTTGCTCTCATTCTCTCCTACTCTCTCTTTCACCGTGACTCTCCCTCCCTCTCCTCTTCTTGCCGAGACCAAGGAGCAAGGAAGCTCTCCTCTAGGAAGGATTCACAAGCAAGGTTCCCTCCTTAGAGAATTTAGTGAAGGATGTGAGTATCCCCTCACTGCAGTACAAGTAGCTTCGATCGGTTTCAATCGTAAACGTTTTCTTTTGAAATTTTAAAGATGTCTCTCTTGTAAATTTCAGTCAAGGTAAATATGGGTAGTCACTTAGGGCATGATAGAAAAAAAAAAAGAAAACTAAGGCCCTACTTACCATGTTTCGGCCTAGGACACAAGAAGGGTGAGATTAAATTTTCTTGTGAGAACATACTTGATTTTAGGCTTCCATGAGGTGTGGATTTTATATGTTGATGGCTTAGTTTCATAATTCGTGTTGTGAAAAAAAAAGGGGACATACTTACCATATGATTCGGCCAAAATGATTTTTAGGCCTTAAGTTAAGAATTTTGGATAGAAATCATGGTAGTTGTACTCCTTCATGATGTATAAAATTTTTACATGTTGATAACCTAAGCTTTTATGTTTTATATGAAATGAAAACCATGAAGACCCTACTGATATGTTTCGGCCTAAACAAAATAAATGGTTTAGGGTTAGAGTTTTGAACTCAATCATGCTTATTCATGAAGTATAATGCCTTGTATGTGCTTAGATCAAGTTTGCATGTTATATGTTTAAGTTTTATGCTTCATATGGAATAAAATGATATGAAACCCTACTGATATGTTTTGGCCAAATTGAGATAAATAAGTTAGGGTTAGAATTTTGAATTCAAATAGTCTTATTCATGAAGTATGGTGACTTATATGTGCTTGTACAATGCCTTGTATGTACTTTGATTAAATTTGCATGTTATATGTTTAAGTTTTATGCTTCATATGGAATAAAATGATATGAAACCCTACTGATATGTTTCGGCCAAATTGTGAAAAATAGGTTAGGGTTAGAGTTTTGAACACAAATAGGCTTATTCATGAAGTATAATGTCTTGTATATGCTTAGATCAAGTTTGCATGTTATGTGGTTAAGTTTTATGATTCATATGGAACAAAATGATATGAGAACCCTACTGATAGATTTCGGTCAAATTAAGATAAATGGGTTAGGGTTAGAGTTTTTGAACTTAAACATGTGTATTCATGAAAAATAATGTCTTGTATGTGCTTGGAACAAATTTGCATGTTATGTGTTTGAGTTTTTATGCTTCATATGGAATAAAATAATGTGGAAACCTACTGATGTGGTTCGGCCAAGATGGATTAATTGGGTTAGGAAAGATTTTAAACCTAACTAAACATGCTTATGTATTCTCATGATATGTAGCCTTTGATATATGAGTAGATTAAGCTTTCATGCTTCATGATATGATGAAAATATGCCTTATGATATGTTTCATTGCTATGTCTTATGATATGATAGACTTATGATATGATGTGCCATGTTAATGATATGATATGCTAGACTCATGATATGATATGCCATGTTCATGATATGTATGCCAAGTTCATGAGATGATATGCCATGTTTGATGATTTGAAAATAATATGTTATACTTTATGTTATGATAGGACCATGTTATGTTTCATAATGCATGTATGAATGGCTTATGTAAGAGGAAAAGCCTAAAGAGTTGCTTCCCTTAAGTTGGGACCAAGAACACTCTTCATGTTATGAAAAAGAGTTGCTTCCCTTAAGTTGGGACCAAGAGCACTCTTCATGTTATGAAAAAGAGTTGCTTCCCTTAAGTTGGGACCATGAGCACTCTTCATGTTATGAAAAAGAGCTGCTTCCCTTAAGTTGGGATCAAGAGCACTCTACATGCTATGGTAAAGAGATGCTTCCCTTAAGTTGGGATCAAGAGCTCTCTTCATGATATGACAAGAATTATGACAAGTATGATATGATATGACATGCATGATATTTTACTTTGTAAGGCTTGTACCAAGGGTGGGCTCCATAAGCGCCCCGGGGTCGACGGACTATGAACTGATCTCGTTAAGGGATGGGCTCCTTAGTACGCCCCTAGGTCGACGGACTATGAACGGACCTAGATCCCTAGTAGGTTCTGGGCTAGCTACCCTGTCCTAGGGATTGCGCGCATTTATGTTTACATGTGGTACAAGCCGGGGCCCTTCTCATGTTGATGATATTATGTTCAAGTATATGTATACGATATGTTTTACAAGAAGCATGATGCAAACGTTCATTCCATGATGCATGTTTTGAAAATCATTCTACATCTTGCATCTACATGTTCACATGATATGAAATCCTTACATGGAAATAAAAAGGAGGTATGATATGCTCACCTGACATGATATATGTTTTGATAGGTGTTTCTATGATACGTTTCATGATATGAATTCACATGACATGATAGATTTTCATGAGACATGCTTATATGATATGATATGTTATGATGTGTACTTACAAGCTATGACATATTTTATGCCATGCTATGTTATGTTCCTTATATGATAGGAGACGATTATGTTATGTTCTTCCATACCATTTGATGATATGATATGTTTGATTTCATGTGTCACTTTATGTATTATTGTGATTCAGATTTATGAGTAGGAAAGGAGCTCACTAAGCCCTTTGGCTTATAACTACACGTTTTCCTTGTACTGCAGATAAAGGCAAGGAATGGATCAGTTAAGGGGAGCAGCAGGAAAGGCGATGAAGATGTGTGTGGAAGTGCTGGTGGATAGATCTATTTATGCTTTTGGGTTATCTAAGTTATGCATGTGAACAATGTTGGACCTATGCTTATGATAATGTTCAACTAGTATGATATCCTACTCATGTTATGTTGGTACGTTTAATTTCACATGCCATGTTAAGTGAATTAGATGCATATGGTAGATGTCAAAAAAAAAAAAAATATATAAGTCTTCCGTTGCCATGAATCCATATGCATTAGTAAATGATGTCTATGTTAAGTGACGTCCGTCCCTCTAGGGTAGACTTAGGGGTACCTGGAAGGGCGGGCGTTACACTTGATCTCCTCCATGAGGTGGCATTTGGTCAAGTCAAACTTGACCAAATGAAGAAGCCTTGATGATGTGGCATTGGTCAAGTCAAAGTCAAGTCAAAACATGACTCTTCATCTTCCTACTTACGTCATGTCAAATTTGACCACTTCTCTCCCTTGGTTGATCTAATCTAACCATTGGTTCAAGTCAATTTTAATTTAATGAATCTCTATTCATTGAATTAAATTAATTAAATGAGTCTAAGTCTAAATTAGACTCACTTTACACATGAACCAAATTGAGTCCAACACAATTAGCCTACTTTGGATTACTCTTAATCTAATTTGGTTCATCATATGAACGTAATCATTTAGGTTCATCTAATGAACCTAATCTCCATCTAATTTCCCTTAGTGTGTGACGCTGTAGGTTCTTGTAACGTTGGCAATGCCCCTAAACCCATTTAGGAGCATAAGTAATGAGCGGTATCTAGCAACACATCATTACTACCCAAGTTACAAGAATGTTGAGATCCAACATCACCTTGTGACTACTAATTGTGACTCCTCACAAAATATGACAAGTGTCCTTCTATCCTAGACATCTAGATTGATCAATGTGAGGCATAGACCGTGTCATCCTCTACTCAATCTAAATCTTGAACTCTAAGTAGACTCACTCAATCAAATGTCCTTAATATCCTATATTGACTCATTTGGGCATGGCCATGCACTTCATGGTCTCACTCTATCAAGAATATCGATGTCGCTCCCGTCATATAGGAGGGATAGATCTCATCTACATCACTCACATCCCTCTGCATAATTCGTTACATACCCAGTAATTGCCTTTATAGTCCACCCAGTTACGGGTGACGTTTGACGAAACCAAAGTACATAACTCCTTATGTAGGGATCCATGGTGACTTCAAGTCTAAGGACTAGTAGTCATACTAATAGCCACATGAGAAAGTATATGACACTCATATAACGATCCATGATACTTTCTCATGGCGGGTCATTCAGTATACATTCTCTAATGCATACCCATGTGTCAACTTGATATCTCTATATCCATGACTTGTGATATCAAGCCATCGAGTTGACCTACATGCTAGTCTTATTGCATTAACATTGCCCCTGAATGTTAATACTCAACTAGGAATGATTAAGAGTATTGTTACCTATATCATCTCACTATCGGTACAACTAACCGATTGATATAGGTGAGAACCGTCTACTCAAGGACGTTATTATACCTAGTTTATTTGGCACCAATACAAGTAAGTATAATAACCAAAAACCAAATGCCTTTATTTATATAGAATATGATACAACAAGTCCAAAATACAATCATCAAATGATTGGCTCTAGGGCTCTAGCAAACAATCTCCCACTAGCACTAGTGCCAATCAGTGTAGGCTCTAAGCCCCAATGACCTAGTGTGAGCATCATGCTTCCTCTGTGCCAAAGCCTTGGTCAAGGGATCTGCGATGTTAGCCACTATAGGTACTCTGCAAATCTTCACATCTCCTCTCTCGATGATCTCTCGAATGAGATGGAAACGTCGTAGTATGTGTTTGGTCCGCTGGTGTGAGCGAGGTTCCTTCGCCTGTGCTATAGCTCCATTGTTGTCACAATAGAGCTCAATGGGGTCAGCAATGATCCAAACTGCCTCCTTTGCTGCCTCTGATGCAGCAATATACTCGGCCTCTGTCGTAGAATCATCTACTGTGTCCTGCTTCGAACTCTTCCAGCTCACAGCACCACCATTAATGCAAAATACGAACCCCGACTGCGATCTATAGTCATCCTAGTCGGTCTGGAAGCTAGCATCACTATAACCCTTTACAACTAGCTCATCATTGCCCCCATATATCAAGAAATATTCTTTAGTCTTTCTTAAGTTCTTAAAAATATTCTTGACCGCTATCCAGTGACTTTCACCTGGATTTGACTGGTATCTGCTCGTCATGCTCAAAGCATACGAGACATCAAGTTGAGTACATAGCATGGCGTACATGATCAATCCTATGGCTGAGGCATAAGCGATCTGATCCATGCGGTCTCTCTCCTCTCTAGAAGAGGGACCTTGAGTCTTCGAAAGACTCACGCCATGTGACATCGGCAGAAATCCCTTTTTGGAGTTCTGCATGGCAAACCGTAGGAGTACCTTGTCAATGTATGTACTCTGACTTAGGCCAAGCAATCTCTTAGATCTATCTCTATAGATCTGTATCCCTAGAATGCGGGATGTCTCACCTAAGTCCTTCATTAAGAAGCAACTCTCTAGCCAGGTCTTGACAGACTGAAGCATAGGGATGTCCTTTCCAATGAGTAGTATGTCATCCACATACAATATGAGGAAGACAACTATATCCCCTACAACATTCTTGTAGACACAAGGCTCATCTTCGTTCTTGATGAAACCAAACTATTTGATTGCATCATCGAATCGAAGATTCCAGCTTCGAGAAGCTTGTTTTAGTCCATAAATGGACCTATGTAGCTTGCATACTCTGCTAGTATGCTGTGGATCTACAAAACCCTCAGGTTGTGTCATGTACACATCCTCGAGCAGGTTTCCATTCAGAAACGTGATTTTGACATCCATCTGTCATATCTCATAGTCATGGTAGGCTGCAATAGCAAGCATGATCCGAATGGACTTAAACATCGCTACTGGAGAAAAGGTTTCATCATAGTCAATACCATGAATCTGCTTGAAACCTTTAGCTACAAAGCGACCCTTATAGATAAGTCCATCCATGTCAGTCTTTCTCTTAAAGACCCACTTACACCTAATGGGTTTTACACCTTCAGGTGGATCAACCAAAGTCCATACTTGGTTGGTGTACATGGATTCCATTTCGGATCTCATGGCTTCTAGCCATTTCTCATAATCTGGTCTCATCACAGCTTCCTGATAGGTGGTAGGCTCATCCTCTATGAGCATAACGTCATCATGGTCAGACAAGAGAAATGAGTATCTCTCAGGCTGACGACATACCCTATCAGACCTGCGAAGAGGTATGTCAACTTGAACTGGTTGTTGTTCCTCAACTCCTTGTGGAACAACATCATCCACAACACTTTGTGGTTCCAGTTCAATTTCCATCGAGGCATCAGTGCTATTGTTCTCATCTTGAACTTTTTCAAGATCAAACGCGCTCCCACTAGTCTTTCTAGAAACAAAGTCCCTTTCTAGAAAGACCCCAGTCTTTGCCACAACTACCTTGTGCTGACTGGGAATGTAGAAGTAATATCCCATAGTTTCCTTGGGATATCCAATGAAAAAGTACTTATCGGATTTGGGTCCTAATTTGTTTGAGACTTGACGTCGAACGTAAGCCTCACAACCGCAAATCCTCATGAAAGGCACCTGGGTATCTCTCCCAGTCCATATCCTATATGGTGTCTTTATCACGGCCTTTGATGGAAATCGGTTGAGTATAAAAGCTGTCGTGTCTAAAGCATAGCCCCAAAGGTATATCGGAAGATCTATGTGACTCATCATAGATCGTATCATATCTAATAAGGTACGATTCCTCCTTTCGGATACACCATTCCACTGTGGTGTTCCAGGAGGAGTGAGTTGGGATAGAATCCCACACTCAGCTAGATAGTCACGAAACTCATGGCTAAGGTATTCTCCACCTCGATCGGATCGAAGTATCTTAATACTCTTGCCAAGCTGGTTCTGTACTTCATTCTTGAATTATTTAAACTTTTCAAAGGATTCATACTTATGTGTCATCAAGTACACATAACCATATTTACTGAAGTCATCAGTAAATGTGATGAAGTACCTATAACCACCTCCAGCAGCGACATTGAAAGGGCCACATACATCACTATGTATAAGTCCTAACAAATCAGTCGCTCGTCGTGCCCACTAAAGGGAGTCTTGGTCATCTTGCCTCGTAGGCATGACTCGCATATCTCATATGATTCAAAATCAAATGAGTCCAGCAAACCATCCTTATGGAGCTGGGATAAGCACTTGTCATTTATATGACCTAAGCGACAGTGCCAGAGGTAGGTTTGGTTCATGTCATTTGACTTGAACCTCTTGGTATTTATGTTATAGATAGGGCTCTCAAAGTCTAGAATATAGAGTCCGTTTATCAGAGGTGCACTACAATAGAACATATCGTTTAAATAGACAGAACAACATTTGTTCTTTATAGTAAACAAGAAACCTTTCTTGTCCAAACAAGAAACTGATATAATGTTCTTAGTTAATGCAGGCACATAACAACAATCGACTAACCCTAGTATAAGCCCAAAGGGTAGAGATAAAAAGTAAGTCCCTACAGCAACAGCAGCAACCCGTGCTCCATTGCCTACTCGTAGGTCCACCTCGCCCTTTGTCAATGCCCTGCTATTTCTCAGCGCCTGCACATCAGTACAAATGTGAGAAGCACATCCAGTATCTAATACCCATGATGTAGAAATAGATAGATTGACTTCTATAACATATATACCTGAAGTGGAAGTCTCACTTCGCTTCTTCTTAAGATCCTCCAAGTATACCTTGCAGTTCCTCTTCCAGTGGAAGCAGGTAGCATCCTTGGCGACCCCTCCTTTAGGCTTCAGTGCCTTGCCTTTGCCCTTGGCTTGGGACTTTCCCTTGCCTTTGGGCTTGCCCTTGCCCTTATGTTTCTGAACCATCAGAACAGTGTTAGGCTTATCCTTCTTAAGGTTTAGCTCAGCAGTTCTTAACATGCTAAGAAGCTCGGGCAGTGGCTTGTCAATCTCGTTCATATTGTAGTTTAGAACGAATTGACTGTAGCTATCCGGCAAGGATTGCAATATTAGATCAGTAGCCAGCTCTTGGCCAAGAGGGAACCCCAACCTTTGTAGGTTCTCTATGTACCCAATCATTTTGAGTACATATGGGCCTACTGGAGCCCCCGTCTGACATCTTGCACTGAAACAGTGCCCTTGAGATCTCAATTCTCTCATGCCTCGCTTGACCTTGATACAGTTGACAAAGATGTTCAACCATATCGTAAGCGCCCATTAACTCGTGTTGCTTCTGAAGCTCAGAGTTCATGGTCGCGAGCATTAGACAAGACACATCTAATGCGTCATCTTGATGCTTCTTGAAAGCATCTCGGTTAGCTCGCGAGGCAGTGGCAGGAGGAGCCTCCAGAATGGGCTGCTCCAGAACGTACAGTTTATGTTCTTGATCACGAAGTTTACTCCGTTGAACTTGTCCTTCTCGAGGACAGATCGCAGGGAGAAGGTGTTCATATTCGACGTCATGGTAATCTACAACAGAAATAAAAGCAAAAATAAATATCATATTCTTAATCATTTAATTAGGCCTTTAACTAAATGATGCTCCCACTGAATTCTATAATTCATGTGGGACAAGATCCATATCATACTAACCCTTGAGTTAGCTTTGCCTAATACGCCCAAGACTTAGTATGATCGGTAGGTAACGATTACCAATTACATCTCTATGCAACTCTTGTTTCTAGAATCAAAATCCGCATTTATATTAAAACTCGAGTTAGCTTTGGCTAATACGCCCGAGAGTTAATATATATGTGATTTTGACCTAACTTTCCAACCGTTTGAAGAATGCCTATAGTTATACTCGAGCCACCGAGTTAACTAGGAATACTCAATCTAATTGAGTTGTACTCACCCATGCATTGATAGGCGGGACCAAGATTGTCCCTCCGTACCCTACCAAGATAGCATGTGTTGCTCTGCTTTGGCAGATTCAACAACTACATGTGATCGAGGTAGTGGTAGGTATCACGGCATGGTAGGCATTGCGAGTTGACGTGATTCAGATCTAATCTAAACGATGATGCGTATCATATACTCGATAGATCTAATCTAATCGAAGGGTGCATCATGTGCACGACTTAGATCTAATCTAATCGTTAGGCACTAATTAATTACTTAATTAACTAGCATGCATCACATACACACAAAAGTAATTAATTAAATTAATTTGTGATTTAGTCATGGCCCTACTACGATCTTCTCAAGCCAAAGAGAAGATTGGATGGTCAACCTAAGGTCAACAGCTTCTTAAGCTCCTTCCGTTGACCACCTCGTGTTGCTCGTGCCCTCCTCGTAACTCCGTCTCATGTGGACCTTCCACCGCTTCTAAATTTACATTACAATTTTGAAACTCGAGTTACATTCGAGTCTAAATCTAATTTACAACTAGAATATAAGAGAAAGGCACGACGCGCAGGTCGTGAAAATAAAAATAAAAATAAATACAGCACACACATCACAAATAATGGCGCGCAGGCCGTAATATGAATTACAACACAATTCCAATCTTATTGGGTCTTTTTGGGCCATGACTATCACAAAATTAATATATAATTCTAAATTATATATTTTTCATAATTTTCTGTAATTTTTACAATTTTATGAGTAAATTTTTCCCGGCGGTCCCGTTTAGCGTTTTCGGTCACAATCGCGGAACGAACCATCGCGAGGGTTCCTTTGCAATCTAACAGCGCCTAATCCCGCTGTCCCAAAAAATTTTGGGGTGAAACATTGCCGTTTCGGAAAATTTTTCTTGGTAGTCGAAGCTTATAAGTGTCTAAACACTTGTGCTTCGCTTCTACGAGAAAAATATCCATTAAAACTATAAAAACATGAATTTACAGAAAGTTTACAGATCTATATTTTTCATAAAAATACGAATCTATACTCATACTCGCTTCGCACGTGGCTCTGATACCACTGTTGGGTTTTTCGGGCAGCGAAAATCGCTTTTTCGCGTCGCGGAAACCCCGAATCACCCTAGCCAACGGATCTGTATGAAGAGTATAGAACAAAATACAAGTATGAGTTTACAACTTAGATCTACTCCTAGATCTACATGAAGAAAGAATATACCCTTGATGCGAAGCCCTTTCCAATCCCGCTTGTCCTCGGTTCGCCGGATCTCGAAAGTGTCAAAGTAGACACTTCTCTATGTGTATCCACACAAGCAAGAGATGGAGAAAAATCTCTAAGGATGTGCTAGCAACCTTAGAGATCAGTAGGGAGGAGAGGGAGAGCAAGAAGAAAACTCAAGAGGAAGAAGAAGATGGAGTTACAACCACTTGAATGAAAAATCAATTTTTTCATTCCACCTAAAAGTGGCCGGCCACTTCAAGACATGTAACCCCCATGGAATATCAAGAGACAAGTCTCTTGATCTCCTCCATGAGGTGGCATTTGGTCAAGTCAAACTTGACCAAATGAAGAAGCCTTGATGATGTGGCATTGGTCAAGTCAAAGTCAAGTCAAAACTTGACTCTTCATCTTCCTACTTAAGTCAAGTCAAACTTGACCACTTCTCTCCCTTGTTTGATCTAATCTAACCATTGGTTCAAATCAATTTTAATTTAATGAATCTCTATTCATTGAATTAAATTAATTAAATGAGTCTAAATTCAAATTAGACTCACTTTACACATGAACCAAATTGAGTCCAACTCAATTAGCCTACTTTGGATTACTCTTAATCCAATTTTGTTCATCATATGAACGTAATCATTTAAGTTCATCTAATGAACCTAATCTCCATCTAATTGCCCGTAGTGTCTGACCCTATAGGTTCTTGTAACGTTGGCAATTCCACTAAATCCATTTAGGAGCATAAGTAATGAGCGGTATCTAGCAACAAATCGTTACTACCCAAGTTACAAGAATGTTGAGATCCAACATCACCTTGTAACTAGTAATTGTGACTCCTCACAAAATATGACAAGTGTCCTTCTATCCTAGACACTAGATTGATCAATGTGAGGCATAGACCGTGTCATCCTGTAATCAATTTAAATCTTGAACTCTAAGTAGACTCACTCAATCAAATGAGCTCAATATCCTATATTGACTCATTTGGGCATGGTCATGCACTTCGTGGTCTCACTCTATCAAGAATATCGATGTCGCTCCCGTCATATAGGAGGGATAGATCCCATCTACATCACTCACATCCCTCTGCATAATTCGTTACATACCCAGTAATCGCCTTTATAGTCCACCCAGTTACGGGTGATGTTTGACGAAACCAAAGTACATAACTCCTTATGTAGGGATCCATGGTGACTTCAGGTCTAAGGACTAGTAGTCATACTAATAGCCACATGAGAAAGTATATGCCACTCATATAACAGTCCATGATACTTTCTCATGGCGGGTCATTCAGTATACATTCTCCAATGCATACCATGTGTCAACTTGATATCTCTATATCCATGACTTGTGAGATCAAGCCATCGAGTTGACCTACATGCTAGTCTTATTGCATTAACATTGTCCCTAAATGTTAATACTCGACTAGGAATGATTAAGAGTAGTGTTCCCTATATCATCTCACTATCGGTTCAACTAACTGATTGATATAGGTGAGAACCGTCTACTTAAGGACCTTATTATACTTAGTTTATTTGGCACCAATACAAGTAAGTATAATAACCAAAAACTAAATGCCTTTATTTATATAGAATATGATACAACAAGTCCAAAATACAATCATCAAATGATTGGCTCTAGGGCTCTAGCTAACACTCCTTATATATGTAACCATGGTGACTTCAGGTCCAAGGACTAATAGTCATACTAATATCCACATGAGAAACTATATGACACTCATATAACGATCCATGATACTTTCTCATAGTGGGTCATTCAGTATACATTCTTCAATGCAAACCCATGTGTTAACTTGAAATCTCTATATCCATGACTTGTGAGATCAAGTCATCAAGTTGACCTACATGCTAGTCTCGTCGCATTAACATTGTCCCTAAATGTTAATACTTGACTAGGAATGATTAAGAGTAGTGTTCCCTATATCATCTCACTATCGATTCAACCAATCGATTGATATAGGTAAGAACATTCTACTCAAGGATGCTATTATACTTAGTTATTTGGCACTAATACAAGTAAGCATAATAACCATTAACAAATGCCTTTATATACATAAGAAATATGATACAATGAGTCCATACAACAATCATCAAATGATTGACTCTAGGGCTCTAACTAACAAAATGAGTTTCTAACCCTAATTTCATCTCTTGGTCGAAACCTATAAAGCATGAATCTAGGTTCCTTTTAAGCAACTTTAAGCATGAACTCTAAACTAATATCACGTAATATATGCCATGGCAAGTGAGACTTTTAGCAAGCATAAATGAGTTTCTAACCCTAATTTCATGTCTTGGCCGAAACTTGGAAACATGATTCTAGGTTTCTTTTAAGCAACTTCAAACATAAAACTTTAAACTAACATCACATAATATATGGCATGGCAAGTGAGACTTTTAGCAAGCGCAAATGAGTTTCTAACCCTAATTTCAAGTCTTGGACGAAACTTATAAAACCTAATCCTAGGTCTTAAGCAACATTTGTTGGGATTTTCGAGCCACAAAAACCGCTTTTTGCGTTGTGGAAACCTCGAAATTCCATGCCATCGGATCCGTGCGAAGAAAATAATTTCAAAACTTTACGTGTATGAGTTTCTAAACCTAGATCTACTCTAGATCTACATGGTAGAAAGATTACCCTTGATGTGAAGCCCTTCGCTTATCCCGCTCGTCCAAGATTTCTGGATCTCGAGAGTGTTCAAGTGGACACTCCTCTATATGTATCCACACAAATGATTAGGTGGAGAAAAACCAAACAAAAGGTGTGCTAGCACCTTTGAAGGTTCGGCCAAGGTGGAGGAGAGGGATAAGAAGATGCGATGAGGAAGAAGGAGGTTACAAAACCAAAATGAAACTCACATAAGAGTGTAATGTGGCCAGCCACTTCAAGGAAGGCTTTTAAACCTCCATGGGATATCAAGAGTCACAACTCTTGATCTCCCTAATGAGGTGGCACACACATGTGCTAGCCTTGATGATATGGCACATCATAATTAGCCCACTCAATGCCAACTCACAAATGAGGTGGCAATGGTCAAGTCAAACTTAACTTTTCATCTTCCTCTCAAGTCAAGTCAAACTTGACCACTTCTCTCCCATGGTTGATCAAATCTAACCATTGGTTCAAGTCAATTTTTAATTTAATGAATCTATATTCATTGAATTAAATTGGCTCAATGAGTCTAAGTCCAAATTAGACTCATTTAACACATGAACCAAATTGAGTCCAACTCAATTAGTTTACTTTGGATTATTCTTAATCCAATTTAGTTCATCACATGAACCTAATCCTCTTGGTTCATCATATGAACCTAATCTCCATCTAATTGCCCTTTGTGTGTGACCCTATAGGTTCTTGTAACGTTGGCAATGCTCATAAACCCATTTAGAAGCATAAGCAATGAGCGGTATCTAGCAGCACATCATTACTACCCAATTACAAGAATGTTGAGATCCAACATCACCTTGTGACTACTAGTTGTGACCCTTCACAATATATGACAAGTGTCCTTCTATCTTTGACATCTAGATTGATCAATATGAGGCATAGACCATGTCATCCTCTAATCAATCTAAATCTTGAATCCCAAGCAGACTCACTCAATCAAATGATCTCAACATCTCATATTAACTCATTTGGGCATAGCCATGCACTTAGTGGTCTCACTCTATGAAGAATAATGATGTCACTCCCATCATATAGGAGGGTTAGATCCCATCTACATCACTTACATCCCTCCACGTAATTTGTTTCATACCCAGTAATCGCCTTTATAGTCAACCCAGTTATGGGTGACGTTTGACGATGCCAAAGTACGTAACTCCTTATGTAGAGAACCATGGTGACTTCAGGTCCAAGGACTAATAGTCATACTAATAGCCACATGAGAAAGTATATGACACTCATATAACGATCCATGATACTTTCTCATGGCGGGTCATTCAGTATACATTCTCCAATGCATACACTCATGTGTCAACTTGATATCTCCATATCCATGACTTGTGAGATCAAGTCATCGAGTTGACCTATATGCTAGTCTCGTCGCATTAACATTGTCCCTGAATGTTAATACTGTTAGTTAGAGCCCTAGAGCCAATCATTTGATGATTGTACGGACTCATGTATATCATATTCTTGTATATTAATAAAGGCATTTGTTTGGTTATTATACTTATTTATATTAGTGCCAAATAGACTAAGTATAATAGCGTCCTTGAGTAGAAGGTTCATACCTATATCAATCGATTAGTTGAATCGATAGTGAGATGATATAGGGAACACTACTCTAAATCATTCCTAGTCGAGTATTAGCATTTAGGGACAATGTTAATACAATAAGATTAGCATGTAGGTCAGCTCGATGATTGATCTCACAAGTCATGGATATAGAGATATCAAGCTGACACATGGGTATGCATTAGAGAATGTATACTGAATGACCCGCCATGAGAAAGTATCATGGATCGTTATATGAGTGTCATATACTTTCTCATGTGGCTATTAGTATGACTATTAGTCCTTAGACCTGAAGTCACCATGGATCCCTACATAAGGAGTTATGTACTTTAGTTTCGTCAAACGTCACCCGTAACTGGGTGGACTATAAAGGCGATTACTGGGTATATGATGAATTATGTAGAGGGATGTGAGTGATGTAGATGGAATCTATCCCTCCCATATGACGGGAGCGACATCGGTATTCTTGATAGAGTGAGACCACTAAGTGCATGGTTATGCCCAAATGAGTCAACATTAGATGTTGAGCTCATTTGATCGAGTGAGTCTAACTTGGAGTTCAAGATTTAGATTGATTAGAGGATGACACAGTCTATGTCTCATATTGATAAATCTAGATGTCTAGGATAGAAGGACACTTGTCATTATTTTGTGAGTAGTCACAATTGGTAGTCACAAGGTGATGTCGGATCTCGACATTCTTGTAACTTGGGTAGTAATGATGTGTTTCTAGATACCGCTCATTACTTATGCTCCTAAATGGGTTTAGGGCATTGCCAACGTTACAAGAACCTATAGGGTCACACACTTAGGACAATTAGGTGGAGATTAGGTTCATATGATGAACCAAGAGGATTAGATTCATTTGAAGAATCAAATTAGATTAAGAGTAATCCTAATTGGGCTAACTTGAGTTCGACTCAAGTTGATTCATGTGTTAAATGAGTCTAATTTAGATTTTGACTCATTGAATCAATTTAATTTAATGAATTAGATTCAATATATTAAGTTGGCTCGAATCAAATGGTTGGATTAGATCCACCATGGTAGAGATTGAGTCAAGTTTGACTTGACTTGAGAAGGAAGACCAAAGGTCAATTTTGACTTGACCTTTTTGCCACCTCATTGGTGAGTTGGCATTAGGTGGACCAATAATGATGTTCCACATCATCATGGGTGCCACCTCATGGAAGTAACAAAGCCACTCTCTTAATGGTTTCATATTAATTGCAATTAATGCAATTAATGTGATTTTATGGTTTCATATTAATTGCAATTAATGCAATTAATGTGAATTTTGAAATGTGGCCGGCCACTTGGTTTTTGGGTGGAAAAATTCATTTTTCATTCACTTGTGTGCATCTTCCTCCTTCTCCCTCTCAAGCTCTCCCTCTCCCTCTCCTCCCTTGGCCGAACCACATAGGTGCTAGCACACCTTGGTTTTTGGTCATCTCCATCTAGTGTGTCCGTGTGGATACTTCTAGAGGACCGGCGCTTGACGGTCTTGAGATCCGGCATCATTTGGACTAGCGGGAACGCGAAGGGCATCGCATCAAGGGTAAACACTTTTTCCTCATAGATCTAAGTAGTAGATCAGTTTTTGAACTCGTACAAGAAATAGTTTTTCGGAGTTTTATACGAATCTTTGCACGGATCTACGGCTTTGGGTCCTTCGGGGTTTCCGCGACGCGAAAAAGCGGTTTTCGCGGCTCGAAGAATCCAACAGTGGTATCAGAGCCACGTGCAAAGACTTGTACGAGTTAGTTTTTGGTTTTTGGAAAACAAAAAGCTTCTGTGATTTTCTGTAAAAATTCAATTTTTATGTTTTTATGTGTAATTTTTCCTTATAGGCGAAGCACAAGTGTCTCGGCACTTGTAGGCTTCAGCTATCGGGAAGAATTTTTCCAAACGACTTCGTTTCGACCCAAAATCTTTTGGGACAGCGGACTCGGGTGCCTTTAGATCGCAACGGAGCAACTCACAATGGTTAGATCATGGGTAGGGGCGCTGCCCCTAACCCCGCAAGGGGATTTGCTCCGCGATCGCACCCGAAATCGCTAAAAACGAACCTGTCGGGAAGATTTTTCCGAAACGGTAATGTCTCGGCCCAAATTGTTTTGGGACAGTGGGTTTAGGCGCTGTTGGATCGCAAAGGAACCCTCGCGATGGTTAGATCGCGGGTAGGGGCACTGCCCCTGGGCCCCGCAAGGGGATCCGTTCCGCGATTGCGCCCGAAACCGCTAAATGGGACCGCCGGGAAATTTTACTTGTAAAATTGTAAAAATTAATTTTAAAATTATAGAAAATTATGAAAATATATAATTTTGAATTATATATATTAATTTGTGATAGTCATGGCCCAAAGCCCAATATGATTGGTTGTGTTGTAATTCATAATACGGCCTGCGTGCCGTGATGTGTTTTCGCGTGTTGTATTTATTTTATTATTCGCGACCTGCGCGTCGTGCCTCGTCTTTTATTCCTTTTGTAAATTAGATTTAGACTCAAATGTAACTCAAGTTTCAAATTGTAATGTACAAATTGGAGCGGTGGAGGGTCCACACGAGACGGAGTTCCGAGGCGGGCACGAGCAACACAAGGTGGTCAAAGGGAGGCGCTTGGAGAAGCTGTTGACCCTAGGTTGACCAATCGATCTTCTCATTGGCTTGAGAAGATCGTAGTAGGGCCATGACTAAATCACAAATAGATTAATTAATTAATTATTATGTATTTGATGCATGTTTAATAATTAATTAATTAATTAGTGCCTTAACGATTAGATTAGATCTAAGTCGTGCACATGATGCACCCTTGCGATTAGATTAGATCTAAGTCGTGCACAAGATGCATTCTTCTCGATTAGATTAGATCTAGATCGAACCAACTCTAAAATGCCTAACCGTGCTGTACCTATCACTACCTCGATCACATGTATTGTTGAATCTGCCAAAGCAGAGCAATACATATTATCTTGGTAGGGTACGGAGGGACAATCTTGGTCCCGTCTATCAACGCATGGGTGAATAAAAACTCAATTAGATTGAGTATTCATAGTTACTCGGTTGGATCGAGTCAACTATAGGCATTCTTCCAATAGTTGGAAAGATAGGTCAAAATCACATCTATATTAACTCTCGACAGCCAAAGCTAACTCGAGTTTTAATATAAATGCGGATATTGATTCTATAAACAAGAGTTGCATAGAGATGTAATTGGTAATCGTTACCTACCGATCATACTAAGCCTTGGGCGTATTAGCCAAAGCTAACTCAAGGGTTAGTATGATGTGGATCTTGTCCCACAAGAATTATAGAATTCAGTGGGAGCATCATTTAATTAAAGGCCTAATTAAATATTTTAAAGAATATGATATTTATTTCTGCAAACTTTCTGTTGTAGATAACCATGACGTCAAATACGAACATTTTCTCTCTACGATCTGCCCTTAAGAAGGACAAGCTCAACGGAGCAAATTTCCTGGACTGGTACAGGAACCTGAGAATAGTTCTCACCCAAGAACGTAAACTGTACGTTCTTGAACAGCCCATTCCGGAGGCTCCTCCTGTCACTGCCACGCGAGCAGACCGAGAAGCTTACAAGAAGCATCAAGATGACGCATTAGATGTGTCTTATCTTATGCTCGCAACCATGAACTCTGAGCTTCAGAAGCAACATGAGTTGATGAGCGCTTACGATATGGTTGAACATCTTTGTCACCTATATCAAGGACAAGCAAGGCACTGGAAGTGGAACTCCAAAGAATACCTGGAAGATCTTAAGAAGAAGAGAAATAAGATTTCTACTTCAGGTATAAATGTTATAGAAGTCAACCTCTCTATTTCTTCATCATGGGTATTAGATACCGGATGTGCTTCACACATTTGTACTAATGTACAAGCGCTGAGGAATAGCAGGGCATTGACGAAGGGTGAGATAGACCTACGAGTAGGCAATGGAGGAACTTATCAGCTATCTCTGCCCTCTGGGCTTGTACTAGATTTAGATGATTGTTGTTATGTGCCTGCTCTTACTAAGAACATAGTTTCAGTTTCTTGTTTAGACAAGAAAGGATACTCTTTTATAATAAAAGACAAATGTTGTTCTGTTTATTTGAAAGATATGTTCTATTGTAGTGCACCACTAATAAACGGACTCTATATTCTAGACCTTGAGAGCTCTATCTATAACATTAGTACCAAGAGGTTCAAGTCAAATGACATGAACCAAACATACCTCTCGCTTAGGTCATATAAATGACAAGCGCTTATCCCAGCTCCATAAGGATGGTTTGCTGGACTCATTTGATTTAGAATCATATGAGATATGCGAGTCATGCCTATGAGGCAAGATGACCAAGACCCCCTTTAGTGGGCATAGCGAGAGAGCAACTGATTTGTTAGGACTCATACATAGTGATGTATGTGGCCCTTTCAATGTTGCTGCTAGAGGCGGTTATAGATACTTCATCACATTTACTGATGACTTCAGTAGATATGGTTATGTGTACTTGATGACACATAAGTCTGAATCCTTTGAAAAGTTCAAAGAATTCAAGAATGAAGTACAGAACCAGCTTGGCAAGAGTATTAAGGTACTTCGATCAGATCGAGGTGGTGAATACTTAAGCCATGAGTTTCGTGACTACTTAGCTGAGTGTAGGATTTTATCTCAACTCACTCCTCCTGGAACACCACAGTGGAATGGTGTATCCGAAAGGAGGAATCGTACCTTATTAGATATGGTACGATCTATGATGAGTCACACAGATCTTCCGACATATCTATGAGGATATGCTCTAGACACGGCAGCTTTCATACTCAACCGAGTTCCATCAAAGGCCGTGATAAAGACACCATATAGGATATGGACTGGGAGAGATGCCCAGGTGTCTTTCATGAGGATTTGGGGTTGTGAGGCTTACGTTAGACGTCAAGTCTCAGACAAGTTAGGACCCAAATCCGACAAGTGCTATTTCATCGGATCTCCCAAGGAAACTAAGGGATATTCCCATTCAGCACAAGGTAGTTGTGGCAAGACTGTGGTCTTTCTAGAAAGGGATTTTGTTTCTAGAAAGACTAGTGGGAGCACGTTTGATCTTGAAGAAGTTCAAGATGCGAACAATAGCACTGATGCCTCGATGGAAATTGAACTGGAACCACAAAGTGTTGTGGATGATGTTGTTCTACAAGGAGTTGAGGAACAACAACCAGTTCAAGTAGACATACCTCTTCGCAGGTCTGATAGGGTACGTCGTCAGCCTGAGAGATACTCATTTCTCTTGTCTGACCATGATGACATTGTGCTCATAGAGGATGAGCCTACCACCTATCAGGAAGTTGTGATGAGACCAGATTCTGAGAAATGGCTAGAGGCCATGAGATCCGAAATGGAATCCATGTACACCAACCAAGTATGGACTTTGGTTGATCCACCTGAAGGGGTAAAACCCATTGGGTGCAAGTGGGTTTTTAAGAGAAAGACTGACATGGATGGACTTATCTATAAGGGTCGCTTGGTAGCTAAAGGTTTCAAGCAGATTCATGGTATTGACTATGATGAAACCTTTTCTCCAGTGGCGATGTTTAAGTCCATTCGGATCATGCTTGCTATTGCAGCCTACCATGACTATGAGATATGGCAGATGGATGTCAAAACCGCGTTTCTGAATGGAAACCTACTCGAGGATGTGTACATGACACAACCTGAGGGTTTTGTAGATCCACAGCATACTAGTAGAGTATGCAAGCTGCATAGGTCCACTTATGGACTAAAGCAAGCTTCTCGAAGCTGGAATCTTCGATTCGATGATGCGATCAAACAGTTTGATTTCATCAAGAATGAAGATGAGCCTTGTGTCTACAAGAAGGTTGTAGGGGACATAGTTGTCTTCCTCATACTGTATGTGGATGACATACTACTCATTGGGAAGGACATCCCTATGCTTCAGTCTGTCAAGACATGGCTAAGGAGTTGCTTCTCAATGAAGGACTTAGGTGAGGCATCTCGTATTCTAGGGATAAAGATCTATAGAGATAGATCTAAGAGATTGCTTGGCCTAAGTCAGAGTACATATATTGACAAGGTACTCCTTCGGTTTGCCATGCAGAATTCCAAGAAGGGATTTATGCCGATGTCACATGGCGTGAGTCTTTCGAAGACTCAAGGTCCCTCTTTTAGAGAGGAGAGAGACCGCATGGATCAGATCCCTTATGCCTCAGCCATAGGATCGATCATGTACGCCATGCTGTGTACTCGACCTGATGTCTCGTATGCTTTGAGCATGACGAGCCGATACCAGTCAGATCCAGGTGAAAGTCACTGGATAGTGGTCAAGAATATTCTTAAGTACTTACGAAGGACTAAAGAATATTTCTTGATATATGGAGGTAATGATGAGCGAACTGTAAAGGGTTACAGTGATGTCAGCTTTCAGACCGATCAGGATGATTACCGATCGCAGTCAGGGTTCGTATTTTGTATTAATGGTGGTGTCACACCGGAAGAGTTCAAGTGATACGAGTGATTCTACAATGTCGAGTATATTGCCGCATCGAGGCAAAGGAGGTCGTTGGATCCGCAAGTTCATCATGAACTTGGGGTGGTTCCTAGCATCATGACCTTGAGCTCTATTGTGACAACAATGGAGCTATAGCACAAGCGAAGGCACCAGCGGACCAAGCACATACTACGGCGCTTCCATCTCATTCGAGAGATTATCGATAGAGGAGATGTGAAGATTTGCAGAGTATCTACAGAGGCTAACATCGCAGATCACTTGACCAAGGCTTTGGCACAAAGGAAGCATGATGATCACACTAGGTCTTTAGGCCTTAGAGCCTATACTGATTGGCACTAGTGCTAGTGGGAGATTGTTAGTTAGAGCCCTAGAGCCAATCATTTGATGATTGTACAGACTCATGTATATCATATTCTTGTATATTAATAAAGGCATTTGTTTGGTTATTATACTTATTTATATTAGTGCCAAATAGACTAAGTATAATAGCGTCCTTGAGTAGAAGGTTCATACCTATATCAATCGATTAGTTGAATCGATAGTGAGATGATATAGGGAACACTACTCTAAATCATTCCTAGTCGAGTATTAGCATTCAGGGACAATGTTAATACAATAAGACTAGCATGTAGGTCAGCTCGATGACTTGATCTCACAAGTCATGGATATAGAGATATCAAGCTGACACATGGGTATGCATTAGAGAATGTATATTGAATGACCCGCCATGAGAAAGTATCATGGATCGTTATATGAGTGTCATATACTTTCTCATGTGGCTATTAGTATGACTATTAGTCCTTAGACCTGAAGTCACCATGGATCCCTACATAAGGAGTTATGTACTTTAGTTTCGTCAAACGTCACCCGTAACTAGGTGGACTATAAAGGCGATTACTGGGTATGTAACGAATTATGCAGAGGGATGTGAGTGATGTAGATGGGATCTATCCCTCCCATATGACGGGAGCGACATCGCTATTCTTGATAGAGTGAGACCACTAAGCGCATGGTCATGCCCAAATGAGTCAACATTAGATGTTGAGCTCATTTGATCGAGTGAGTCTAACTTGGAGTTCAAGATTTAGATTGATTAGAGGATGACACGGTCTATGTCTCATATTGATAAATCTAGATGTCTAGGATAGAAGGACACTTGTCATTATTTTGTGAGTAGTCACAATTGGTAGTCACAAGGTGATGTCGGATCTCGACATTCTTGTAACTTGGGTAGTAATGATGTGTTTCTAGATACCGCTCATTACTTATGCTCCTAAATGGGTTTAGGGCATTGCCAACGTTACAAGAACCTATAGGGTCACACACTTAGGACAATTAGGTGGAGATTAGGTTCATATGATGAACCAAGAGGATTAGATTCATTTGATGAATCAAATTGGATTAAGAGTAATCCTAATTGGGCTAACTTGAGTTCGACTCAAGTTGATTCATGTGTTAAATGAGTCTAATTTAGATTTTGACTCATTGAATCAATTTAATTTAATGAATTAGATTCATTATATTAAGTTGGCTCGAATCAAATGGTTGGATTAGATCCACCATGGTAGAGATTGAGTCAAGTTTGACTTGACTTGAGAAGGAAGACCAAAGGTCAATTTTGACTTGACCTTTTTGCCACCTCATTGGTGAGTTGGCATTAGGTGGACCAATAATGATGTTCCACATCATCATGGGTGCCACCTCATGGAAGTAACAAAGCCACTCTCTTAATGGTTTCATATTAATTGCAATTAATGCAATTAATGTGATTTTATGGTTTCATATTAATTGCAATTAATGCAATTAATATGAATTTTGAAATGTGGTCGGCCACTTGGTTTTTGGGTGAAAAAATTCATTTTTCATTCACTTGTGTGCATCTTCCTCCTTCTCCCTCTCAAGCTCTCCCTCTCCCTCTCCTCCCTTGGCCGAACCACATAGGTGCTAGCACACCTTGGTTTTTGGTCATCTCCATCTAGTGTGTCCATGTGGATACTTCTAGAGGACCGACGCTTGACGGTCTTGAGATCCGGCATCATTTGGACGAGCGGGAACGCGAAGGGCATCGCATCAAGGGTAAACACTTTTTCCTCATAGATCTAAGTAGTAGATCAGTTTTTGAACTCGTACAAAAAATAGTTTTTCGAATTTTTATACGAATCTTTGCACGGATCTACGGCTTTGGGTCCTTCGGGGTTTTCGCGACGCGAAAAAGCGGTTTTCGCGGCTCGAAGAATCCAACAAATACTTGACTAGGAATGATTAAGAGTAGTGTTCCCTATATCATCTCACTATCGATTCAACCAATCGATTGATATAGGTAAGAACCTTCTACTCAAGGACGCTATTATACTTAGTTATTTGGCACCAATACAAGTAAGCATAACAAATGCCTTTATATATACATAAGAATATGATACAACGAGTCCATACAACAATCATCAAATGATTGGCTCTAGGGCTCTAACTAACAATCTCCCACTAGCACTAGTGCCAATCAGTATAGGCTCTAAGGCCCAATGACCTTGTGTGACCATCATGCTTTCTCTGTGCCAAGCCTTGGTCAAGGGATCTACGATGTTAGCCTCAGTGGGTACTTTGTAAATCTTCACATCTCCTCTATCGATGATCTCTCTAATGAGATGGAAGCGCCGTAGTATGTGTTTGGTCCGCTGGTGTGAGCGAGGTTCCTTAGCATGTGCTATTGCTCCATTATTGTCACAATAGAGCTCTATGGGATCAGCTATGCAAGGAACCACCCCAAGCTCAGTAATGAACTTGAGGATCCAAACTGCCTCCTTTACTGCTTCTGATGTAGCAATATACTCAGCCTCTGTTGTAGAATCAGCGACTGTGTTCTGCTTCAAACTCTTCCAGCTCACAGCACCACCATTTATGCAAAACTTGAACCCAGACTGCGATCGATAATCATCCTGACCAGTTTGGAAGCTAGCATCACTGTAACCCTTTACAGCTAGCTCATCATCACCTCCATATATAAAGAAATATTCTTTAGTCCTTCTCAAGTACTTAAGAATATTCTTGACCACTATCCATTGACTTTCACCTGTATCTGACTGGTATCTGCTCATCTTGCTCAAAGCATACGAGATATCAGGACGTGTACATAGCATGACGTACATGATAGATGCTATGGATGAAGCATAAGGGATCTGATCCATGCGGTCTCTCTTCTCTCTAGAAGAAGGTCTTTGAGTCTTCGAAAGACTCACACCATGTGACATCGGCAGAAATCCCTTCTTGGAGTTCTGCATGGCAAACCGAAGTAATACCTTGTCAATGTATGTACTCTGACTTAGGCCAAGCAATATTGTAGATCTATCTCTATAGATCTGTATGCCTAGAATGTGGGATGCTTCACCTAAGTCCTTCATTGAGAAACAAGTCCCTAGCCAAGTCTTGACAGACTGCAGCAAAGGGATGTTTTTTCCAATGAGTAGTATGTCATCCACATACAATACAAGGAAGACAACTGTGTTCCCTACAACCTTCTTGTAGACACAAGGTTTATCTTCATTCTTGATGAAACCAAACTGTTTGATTGCATCATCAAATCGAAGATTCTAGCTCCGAGAAGCTTGCTTTAGTCCATAAATGGACCTATGCAGCTTGCATACTCTGCCAGTATGTTGTGGATCTACAAAACCCTCAGGTTGTGTCATGTACACATCCTCGAGCAGGTTTCCATTCAGAAACGCGATTTTGACATCCATCAGCCAGATCTCATAATCGTGGTACGTTGCAATAGCAAGCATGATCCGAATGAATTTAAACATCTCTACTGGAGAAAATGTTTCATCATATTAAATACAATGAATTTGTTAGAAACCTTTAGCTACCAAGCGACCCTTATAAATAAGTCCATCCATGTCAGTCTTTCTCTTAAAGAACCACTTACACCCAATGGGTTTGACCCCTTCAGGTGGATCAACCAAAGTCCATACTTGGTTAGTGTGCATGGATTCCATCTCGGATCTCATGGCCAGCCATTTCTCGGAATCTAGTCTCGTCACAGCTTCCTGATAGGAGGTATGCTCATCCTCAATGAGCATAATTTCATCATGGTCAGACAAGAGAAATGAGTATCTCTCAGGCTGACGACGTACCCTATTAGATCTGCGAAGAGGTAGGTCTAATCAAACTGGTTGTGGTTCCTCAACTCCTTATGGAACAACATCATCCACAACACTTTGTGGTTCCAGTTCAACTTCCATCGAGGCTTCAGTGCTATGGTCCACATCTTGAACTTCTTCAAGATCGAACGTACTCCCACTAATCTTTCTAGAAATAAAATCCCTTTCTAGAAATACCCCAGTCTTAGCCACAACTATCTTGTGTTGACTAGGAATGTAGAAGTAATATCCCTTCGTTTCATTTGGATAACCAATAAAATAGCACTTATCGGATTTCAGTCCCAATTTGTTCGAGACTTAACGTTGAACGTAAGCCTCACAACCCCAAATCCTCATAAAAGACACCTGAGCATCTCTCTCAGCCCATATCCTATATGGTGTCCTTATTACAGTCTTAGATGAAACTCAGTTGAGAATGAAGGCTGCTGCGTCTAGAGCATATCCCGAAAGATGCATAGGAAGATCTGTTTGACTCATCATAGACCGTACCATATCTAATAAGGTACGATTCCTCCTTTCGGATACACCATTCCATTGTGGTGTTCCAGGAGGAGTGAGAGCTAGATAGTCACGAAACTCATGGCTAAGGTATTCACCAACTCGATTTGATCAAAGTATCTTAATACTCTTGCCATGCTGATTTTGTACTTCATTCTTGAATTATTTGAACTTTTCAAAGGATTCTGACTTATGTGTCATCATATACACGTAACCATATCTACTGAAATCTTCAGTAAATGTAATGAAGTACCTATAATCACCCCTACCAGTGACATTAAAAGGTCCACATACATCACTATGTATAAGTCCTAACAAGTCAGTCGCTCTCTTGCAGTGTCCACTAAAGGGAGTCTTGGTCATTTTGCCCAGTAGGCATGACTCTCATGTCTCATATGATTCAAAATCAAATGAGTCCAGCAAACCATCTTTATGGAGCTGGGATAAGCATTTTTCATTTATATGACCTAAGAGACAGTGCCAGATATAGGTTTGGTTCATGTCATTTGACTTGAACCTCTTGGTACTTATGTTATAGATAGGGTTCTCAAGGTCTAGAATATAGAGTCCGTTCATTAGAGGTGCACTACAATAGAACATTTCATTTAAATAAACTGATCAACATTTGTTCTTTATTATAAATGAAAAGCCTTTCTTGACTAAACAAGAAACTGATATAATGTTCTTAGTCAAAGCAGGCACATAACAACAATCATCTAATTCTAGTACAAGCCCAGAGGGCAGAGATAGAGAATAAGTTCCTACAGCAACAACAGCAACCCATGCTCCATTGCCTACTCGTAGGTCCACCTCGCCCTTCGTCAATGCCCTGCTATTTCTCAGCGCCTGCACATTAGTACAAATGTGAGAAGCACATCCGGTATCTAATACCCATGATGAAGAAATAGATAGATTGACTTCTATAACATATATACCTTAAGTGGAAGTCTCACTTCTCTTCTTCTTATGATCTTCCAGGTACACTTTGTAGTTCCTCTTCCAGTGCCCGGTCTGACCGCAGTGAAAGCAGGTAGCATCCTTGGCAACCCCTCCTTTGGGTTTCAGTGTCTTGCCTTTGCCCTTGGCTTGAGACTTTCCCTTACCTTTAGGCTTACCCTTGCTTTTGCCCTTTTGCACCATCAAAATGGAGTTAGGCTTAACCTTCTTAAGATTGATCTCAGTAGTTCTCAACATACTCAGAAGCTCAGGCAGTGGCTTTTCAATTTCATTCATATTGTAGTTCATGACGAATTGACTGTTGCTCTCTGGCAAGGATTGCAAGACCAAATCAGTGGCCAGCTCTTGGCCAAGGGGGAATCCCAACCTCTGTAAGTTTTCTATGTACCCAATCATCTTGAGTACATATGGAACTACGGGAGTCTCATCTTGCATCTTGCACTGAAACAGTGCCTTAGAGATCTCGAATCTCTCGTGCCTAGCTTGTCCTTGATATAGTTGACGAAGATGTTCAACCATATCATAAGCACCCATCAACTCATGTTGCTTCTGAAGCTCCGAGTTCATGGTCACGAGCATTAGACATGACACATCTAATGCGTCATCTTGATGCTTCTTGTAAGCATCTCGGTCAGCTCGTGTGGCAGTGGCAGGAGGTGCCTCGGGAATGGGCTTCTCCAAGACGTACAATTTTCGTTCCTGTGTGAGAACGATTCTTAGGTTCCTGTAATAGTCCAGGAAGTTAGCTCCATTAAGCTTGTCCTTATCAAGGACAGAACATAGGGAGAAGGATTTTGTGTTTGACGACATGGAAATCTACAACAGAAAAATGTAGAAAATAAATATCATATTCTATTAATCATTTAATTAGACCTTTAACTAAATGATGCTCCCACTGAATTATAGAATTTTTGTAGAATCAAGTCATGGATGTGGTCAAACCACACCTACTAGATTCTTACCAACTATAATTTGTGCGGGACAAGATCCACATCATACTACGCCCTGAGTTAGCTTTGGCTAAATCGCCCAAGACTTAGTATGATCGGTAGGTAACTAATTACCAATTACATCTCTATGCAACTCTTGTTTATAGGATCAAGATCTGCATATATATTAAAACTTGGGTTAGCTTTGGCTAAATCGCCCAAGAATTAATATAAATGTGATTTTGACCTATCTACCAACCATTGAAAAATGCCTATAGTTAAACTCGATCCAATTGAGTTAACTAGTTACTAAATCTAATTGAGTTGTACTCATCCATGCGTTGATAGGCGGGACCAAGATTGTCCCTCCGCACCCTATCAAGATAATATGCGTTGCTCTGCTTTGGCAGATTCAACAACAACATGTGATCGAGGTAGTGATGGGTATCACGGCATGGTAGGAATTTCGAATTGACGCGATTGAGATCTAATCTAATCGACGATTTGTATCAAGTACGCAATTTAGATCGAATCTAATCGTTAAGGCACTAATTAATTACTAATCTAGCATGCATCACATACACACACACAAGCAATTAATTAAATTTTATGATTAGTCTTGGCCCTACTACGATCTTCTCAAGCCAATGAGAAGATCGGTTGGTTAACCTAGGGTCAATAGCTTCTCTAAGCTCCTCCCATTGACCGCCATGTGTTGCAAGCACCCTCCTCATAACTCCTCCTTGAGTGGACCTTCCACTGCCTCATTTTGTACATTACAAAAAGGTGAAACTCGAGTTACATTCGAGTCTAAAACTATTTTACAACATGAATATAAATAGAAGGGCATGACGCGCAGGTCACAAATCAAGTACAACACGCACAAACACACAAAATGGCGCGCAGGCCATATTATGAATTAGAACACATATTTCCAATCAAATTGGGTTCTTTGGGCCATGAACATCACAAAATAATACATAATTCTAAATTATGTGATTTCCATAAATTTCTGTAATTTTTCTAATTTTTTTTACAATTTTATGAGTCACAACTTCCCGGCGGTCCCAATTAGCGATTTTCGGGCGCAATCGCGGAACAAAGACCCTTGCGGGGTTAGGGGCAGCACCCCTACTTGTGATACAACTATCGCGAGTGTTCCTAAGCGATCTTACAGCACCTTAAGTCGCTGTCCCAAACAAAAATAAATTTGATTGGGCGAGACCTTGCCGTTTCGGAAGGTTTTTCTCGGTCGTCGAAGCCTACAAGTGTCCAAACACTTGTTGCTTCGCTTCTACAAGAAAAATACCCATAAAATAAATAAAAATCACAAACTTACAAAAAGTTACAGATGTATAATTTTTCATAAAAATACAAACGAAACTCATACACGCTTTGAACATGGCTCTGATACCACTGTTGGGATTTTTGAGCCGCAAAAATCGCTTTTTGCGTTGCGGAAACCTCGAAATCCCATGCCACCGGATCTGTGCGAAGAAAATAATTTCAAAACTTTACGTGTATGAGTTTCTAAACCTAGATCTACTCTAGATCTACATGGTAGAAAGATTATCCTTGATGCGAAGCCCTTCGCTTATCTCACTCAACCAAGTTTGCCGGATCTCGAGAGTGTTCAAGTGGGCACTCCTCTATACGTATCCACACGAACGATTATGTGGAGAAAAACCAAACAAAAGGTGTGCTAGCACCTTTGAAGGTTCGGCCAAGGTGGAGGAGAGGGAGAAGAAGATGAGATGAGGAAGAAGAAGGAGGTTACAAAACCAAAATGAAACTCACATAAGAGTGTAATGTGGCCGGTCACTTCAAGGAAGGCTTTCAAACCTCCATGGGATATCAAGAGTCACAACTCTTGATCTCCCTTATGAGGTGGCACACACATGTGCTAGCCTTGATGATGTGGCAATCATAATTAGCCCACTCAATGCCAACTCACAAATGAGGTGGCAATGGTCAAGTCAAACTTGACATTTCATCTTCCTCTCAAGTCAAGTCAAACTTGACCACTTCTCTTCCATGGTTGATCAAATCTAACCATTGGTTCAAGTCAATTTTTAATTTAATGAATCTCTATTCATTGAATTAATTGGCTCAATGAGTCTAAGTCCAAATTAGACTCATTTAACACATGAACCAAATTGAGTCCAACTCAATTAGTTTACATTGGATTACTCGTAATCCAATTTGGTTCATCACATGAACCTAATCCTCTTGGTTCATCATATGAACCTAATCTCCATCTAATTGCCATTTGTGTGTGACCCTATAGGTTCTTGTAATGTTGACAATAATCCTAAACCGATTTAGAAGCATAAGTAATGAGCGGTATCTAGCAACACATCATTACTACCCAAGTAACAAGAATGTTGAGATCCAACATCACCTTGTTGTTAGGATGTATACTAAAAGCCTAGCTTTTGGTATAAACATTTATCTAGAAATAAGAATAACATTGGTCAAATGATTACATTTATGATAAATGTAATTGTTCAATTAATTTATATTGTAGATAACATGGTGTGTGGTGTCACACACAGAAGATCATGTTATCGGTTCCTTATAAATTATAAACAGTAGCTCATGACCAAGATAGAAAGGAACAAACCATTGGAAGGTCATAGTGTAATTAGGTATTAGTTTATCTTAACTATATAAATACACTAGTACACTTAGAGTGTATTGAGTAGGACCATTTGAGGTCGTTTTTTTTATACTGACTTTATAAAGGAACAAATACCTCAGTTATTATGGAAGTGTGTGCTCTTAATCCTAATATAATAACAAGCACATATATTTGATATTTATTTCTTTAATTTATCAATGGGTGAGATTTAGTTCGATAAATCAATAAGTCCGATAAGTTGGGAAATGATATCACTTATAGTGTGTGTTGTTGATTATAGAAGAAAACTGTGTCCTAGTGATCTAGGTTGAGAATGTCCGCAAGAGGAGCTCATAAGGATTGTCATGTTAAACCCTGCAGGTGGACTTAGTCCGACATGACTATGAAGTTGAGTGGTACTACTCTTGGAGCTAGATATTAATTAAGTGAGTTGTCAGTAACTTACTTAATTAGTGGACATTCGACATCTTAAACACAGGGAGACTAACACACTCATAATAAGAAGGAGCCCAAAATGTAATTTGGGATTGGTGCGGTAGTTCAATAATAGTTCTCTAGTGGAATGAATTATTATTGATAAAATTAAGTTGTATGTTCGGGGCAAACACGGGATGCTTAATTTTATCGGGAGACCAAAACCAATTCCTCCTCTCGGTCCCTATCGTAGCCTCTTAATTATAGAGTACTATACCCACCTATACCCACCTTCTTACCCATCCCATAGGGGTCGGCCAAGCTAGCTTGGAGACCAAGCTTGGGCCGCCCAAAGTTTGGTTCATGGGTGCTTCAAGGTGGCCGACCCTAGCTTGGGTTCAAGCTTGGTGTGGCTGGCCCAAATTTAAATAAAAGGATTTTTTTTAAAAAATTTTCTTATGTGGATAACATTATTTAAAAGAGAGTTTAAAAATTTAAATCTTTCCTTGGAGCATGGTGGTGGTGGCCGAACCTCTTCATCCTAGGAGAAGTTTTGATGGCCGAAACTTGCAAGGAAGAAGAAGGTGCTTGGTGGTTCTCATCTCGGAAGATCGTTGCCCACACAACGTCCGAGGTTAGAAGAGAAATACGGTAGAAGATCAAGAGGTCTTTCTAAAAGGTATAACTAGTATTTTTCCTTTCCACATCATACTAGTTATTTTTGGAAATAATACCAAATACAAGAGACATGCGATTCTAGTATTTCAAATTTGTTTTCGATGTTGTGTTCTTTTATTTTTTCCTTTTCCTTGTGATTTGTTGTTCTTTTTGGTTGACCTAAAGTTATTTAAGGAAATTAAATATTAACTTTCCTTAAAATGCTTTGTCTAGTCAGTGGTGGTTGTTCCCATATCCAAGAAGGTCATGTGCCTCGCCACGTCAGTACAGGAAGCCAATTTTGGAAATTAATATTTAATGAAATTAATAACCTAGGTGATTTGGACCGAACGTTTTAAGTTCCGCAGGAGATCCGAGTCCAAACATAAAAGAACAAATAGATTAAACTTTGGATCAAACGTGTTAAGTTCCGCAGGCGATCCAAGTTTAATTTAAAAGAACACATGGTAGCTAGGAAAAGGTTCAGACCTTTGTACAAAATTTTTGTACAGTGGAACCATTAGGTTTTCCGAGTAGCAACCAACAATTGGTATCAGAGCTAGGGTTTTGCCTCTGTGTATTTGGTATTAGTTTAATTATGCACATGTTATACATAATTTATGCAGGTTAATAGTAGGATGTGCTAACTTTGTGGATGCTGGATCCAACTATTATGGCTTATAGTTATTATGTGTGTGATTGGACCCTTGGACATGTCAAGGGCATTTTATTGTGTGTACATGATTGTATTATAAAATACAGCAGGAGCTGTATTTAGTTTTATTAGGATTTTATTTATTGATCTAGTTACATGTACATTCCTTTTATGGAATATAGGATCGATGGATGTAAATTTTATTTTATGTTCGATCTAGTTTACATGTACATTCCTTCGAGGAATATAGGATCGAAAAATGTAAAATTCTATTATTTATGTCGCGGATCGAATCTTGCAAGGCGTGGAACCTTTTGAGGATCAGAGGCGTAGCGGAACAAGGAGCAAGATGGATGCGACAACTAAACCCGGTGGCGGTGGCCAAAGATGGCAGCAGCTAGGGTTGGCGACACACGGAGGACAACAATAGATAAAAGCCATAATAGTTGAAAATTAGTTTTTCTATTTATTGCTTTTTATGCTGTGTTGTGTGTGCTTGTTAGTATGCATGCTAAGTAGGCTAGCATAGTCAAAATTCCTCACTTTAAATAACTAAGTGGGAGAGGGATTTATTTTTAAATAAATTCCACGGTCTCCATTACTGGTTCATATGTGATGCAACAAGCTTGCGCGTTGGCTCTGAGTGCCTTCCTCCATATCGGATGAGCTTGTTTGCGGATCACTAGCTTAAACTTCCATTTTGGATGACTATAGGAAGTTAATTAAAAGCGTGTGATCTTCCCCATCGGAAGGGACACAATCTTATTAACGGACTTAGTGTCAAGTAATGGTATACACTTAGGCACGTCTAATAGTATCCTCCCCATCAGAGTCACTGCTATTATTTGTGTGACCGAAGAAAACCAACTATTGATTTGTCAAATAAATAAGTTGACAAGATAATAAAATTAAAAACCCCTCTTACAAATGTTTGATTTTGTATACGTCCACACTATCGTGGCATACAAAATTCACGGTATTTGAGGTAATTTTATTTGTCATAAAGATTTATTGACAAGATAATTAATGGGTAAACCCCTCCTCTTACAAATGTTTAATTTTGTATACGTCCACACTATCATGGCATGCAAAATTCACGGTGTTTGAGGTGTTGGAGAATTTAAATAATATTGTTTGAGGAATCAATGTTATTTTAAATTCAAAAGTTTTGACCAGATATTTGATCAAAGAAAGATCAACTATTAATTTTATTCGTCATAAAGTAAAGTTGACGAGATAATAAAATTAATGGATAAAATCTCTTCTTTGATTTTGTATACGTCCACACTATCGTGGCATACAAAATTCATGAGGATTTTAAGAAATTGATCTTGACCAAATATTTTTATGATTCTTAGGATTTAAAATATTTGTCAATTCCCTAGCTGTTATACTATAGAAAAGACTTAGTAGTCCTGATTGTAAAAATTGGAAATAGGACTTGGACATTAAGGTAGTCTGTCTTTTTAGAACTAAAGAACAATATAGGTGTATTTAATTCATTAGTTGAAACATGTTTAGTGGTGTTATCTACCAGAACCTGGAGTGTAGATACAGATGCCATTAATCATGTTCGCAATTCATTGCAGGGTTCCAGGAAACCCGACAACTAAATGAAAATAAAAACACCGTACACATGGGCACTGCTGTAAAAGTGGCAGCTGTTGCAGTGGGAGATGTTTTGTAACGACCCACCTTCTACTGCTCGGCTGCAAGGCGGACCGCTACAGTTTCTTTGCTAACTGCAGCTAAATTACTAATGCGGAAAACTGGGCTGAATAAAAATTTTACTAAACTATTGTAGTTGCCTCTGTTAACTCTGTGAGAGTGAGATTTCATGTCCCACTACCTTCTAGATATTCATAGCTAGGCTGAGGAGGCAAAATTGGAGCTTTGGATCGGTCCGTGGAACGATCCATTGACCCCCATGCGAACACTGGCTGGATCGGTCTGGGGACCGATCCAGTAGAGGCTGGATCGGTCGGCAGACCGATCCAGGTATGCCTGGATCGGTCGACTGACCGATCCAGGAACCTGGAATTCTCCATGAGTTGCTGCACCCTCTGTTCGCATTCGGATCGGTCGGCTGACCGATCCAGGAGGATACAGTAGCATACTGTATCTCGCTGGATCGGTCGGCTGACCGATCCAGTGGCACAGCTCAGACCCTGATCGGTCTGGAGACCGATCAGAGTCTGATTTCACCCGGAAGTTCTGATTTCAGCACTTTGGCGTGCCAAAACCTCACACAGCAGTTCTAAATCAATTGAAGCTACTTCTAACATGCATTAACAAACATTCCCATAATGACTACTAACAATCTAACTCATTCTTTCATAGTTTAGTACGTTCCAAAACTAAAGGTGCATAAAGATGAAAATATTAAACCATAAACTGTAAAGTGCTAAGGTAAACAGGCTAAAGAGTCTAATGTTCATCCTGCTAAGTCCCCTAAGGACCTTTGATTCCAGTTCCACACACACACACAATCTTCGCATTGTCCTCCAGCCTCCGCTGCTAGTCCATTTTCCTTTTTACCTGTATCTGCAGTATAAGGAAAATAGTATCTGTAAGCTAAAAAGCTTAGTAAGAAACCATCTACCTCACTAAATTATGCATACGATGCAAATATGCTTTTAAAACATGCTTTTGGAAAACATACTGAATATGCAAGCATGGCATGGCATAGTATCATACAAGCATGGCATAACATAAGCTGAACATAGATCTAACATGGAAAATTACACTGAAGCATAATGCTGAGCTAAGCTAAACTAAACTGAAGCTGCAATCAAACTCAACTGGTATAACTGATTTTTCTTGAGTTTTGAAAACTAATACATAGTAAGTGAAAATACTAAACATGCTGCTGTAGGGCCCTGGCAACTGTACTTGCTATGCGCGCATCCCTTACTAGACCCGGGTTTGCAAGTCCCGAATTTAGTAGGGTTAACTAGGTTATCTAAACCTAGCTAGGTTATCTAAACCTAGGGACCGACTATGGGAGCCCAGCCCAATGGATATCTAATCTAGTACAGTGCCACTGAAAGTAAAATACTGAAGTAGCTACTAACTAGGTTATTTGAACCTAGAACCAGGTTATCTGCACTTAGAGGCGCCTATGGGAGCCCACCCATTGGATATCTAATCCATATAAGCTGTAATAAACTGAGTATACTGAATAGATACTTCTAATGTATCTAACTGAGCTGTTAAAGATGCCTAGGGTGCATTTTTACTAAACTAGCTATTTTATCGAACACCTAGCGTGCCCTAACTCTCCTCTCTATTAGGGAGACCACCTCTAGGCACCCGACAACATCTAACCTCCTATCTGAAGAGGGAAGACATGCCCGGCCCATCTAAAGGTGTTCAACTAAGACCCTAATCTGAAAAGAGAGTTAAATACACCTTAGATATCGATAAAAATCTGCATACATCCTAACTAAAGCATAAAAACTCAAACGGAAGCTATTATACCGCAGGTGAGGGGTTTCTTACCTCCTAATCGTAATTTCTTACGATTCTATTCGCTAAAACTCCGGTGGAGATGGTCCTCTCGACGATCCGCTCACGTCTTCGCGTTCCTCTCGCGGAGAAGAACCCTTTTCGTGTTGGAGTCGTCGTCGGAAAGTGATCCGAGAGCCCTTGGGGCTTGGGCGCCGAGAGAGGAGGAGGGAGAGGTGTGGGCGGCGGTGCAGGTTTTTGGGAGAGGGATAGGTCACGGTGAGGGTTTATGAGGAGATGGCTGCCGAACCAAAATTAACCCAAACCCAACTTAAGTTTCCTATTTATACTTAGTGATAAGTTCCGCCCAAATCCCACTTAACTAGGATTGTTCCCCTTTCCTTTCAGCACAGCCCTGCTGGGTCCACTGGTTACTAGCCTTGTCCACTAAACCATAGGTCTCGGTTCAATCCCCGCCTAGGCCGTTTTACGCTTATATTTATTTTTGCTACTTCCGCTACTCGGAAAATTCCGGAAAAATATCTAGAAATTCCAGAAAAATCGTAGAATAATTCTAATGCAAGTTTGAGAATTTTCGGGCGTTACATGTTTATCCTTTAAATAGGAATAAAATATGGATTATTAGAAATTTTCTTTACGTACTAAGTTTAGAAATAACCTGATTTCAGTTTCAAAACTATTATAGAATAGATATTGTGTCTATTTTGATAACAAAGCTGTTATCAAGAAAAATAGAGAAGTTATCTATTCTGGTATGTTGGTTGACAATTTATAATCCAATAACTCCGACGATGCAATAAATGGAAATTATAACACATCTTTTAACTTTAAGAGAAAGCAACCTTCGGAAATGAACCAATTATATCTTTGGCATCTAAGGCTAGGTTATATTAACTTGAGTAGGATTCATTGGTAGCTAATGAACTTTTGGGTTCATTGGTAGTGGAAATCTTTCCAACCTGCGAGTCTTATTTGGAAGGAAAAATAACCAAGAATCTTTTAAGTCTAAGGGGTATGGAGCCAAAGATATGTTGGAATTGTTTCATTCTGATTTGTGTGATCCTACGACTATCCAGACAAGAAGTAGTATCGAATATTTCATCTATTTTATAGACAACTATTCAAGATACAAATACATTTACTTAATGTGCCGCAAGACTAAGTGCTTTGATTAATTCAAAGAGTACAAGGCTGATGCGGAGAAACGTCAAAGTAAAAGTATCAAGATACTACAGTGAGATCGTAGTGGCAAGTACCTCTTGGGAGAATTTAGGAGTCACTTATCAGAAGTAGGGATTCAATCCCAACTAACTGCACCTGGTACACCCCAATAGAATGGTGTAGAAAAAGGAAGGTATAGGACTCTTATGGAAATAAGTGGATTGATGATGAGTTATTACCAAATTCATTTTAAGGATATACTCTGGAAACGGAAGTGAATATAGTACCTTCCAAAGTCAGAACTCTCTACTCATATAGAATTGCTGAATAAGCGTAAGCCTATTTTGAAGCATATTCGGATTTGGGTAGTCCAGCACATATGCTGAAGAGAGATAATGATAAGTTGGACAGGAATTCACTTATTTGTGGGTTATCCTAGAAAAATGAAAGTAGGATTATAGTCTTAAAAATCAGAAGGTCATTGTTAGCATCAATGAACGATTTTTAGAAAAGGACTATGTAATAAATCATGTGCCCATAAGTAAATTTATTCTTAAGGAAATAATAAAGGACATGTCTAACCTAGTACTAACTGTACAAGATGAATTATCACAAGAAACTGCAACACGTATCACAAATGATACACAATTGCAGAAAGTGCCTCGTCATAGTGGGAGTGTTGTTAGGCAAAAAGATTCATGTTTTGGGAGAGTTTTTGGACTCGATCCCTGGAGGACATGAACCTGATCTCCGGACATATGATGAAGCACTCTAAGATAAAGATGCAGCATCTTGGCAAAGTGTAATGAATACTAGAATTAGAATATATGTATTCTAATAAAATCTGGAAGCTTGTAGAACCACCAAATGGTGTAAAAGCCTTTGGGTATAAAAAGGTCTATAATAGGAAAAGAGGGATAGACAGGAAGGTAGAAACTTTCAAAGCAAGGCTTGATGAAAAAGGAAACTTTTTCATTGGTAGCCATGCTTAAGTCTATCTGGATTCTTTTATCTATTTGGCAAGTGGATGTCAAGACAGCATTCCTTAATGGAAGTCTTGAAGAAAGCTTCCATATAAAGCAACCAGAAGGGTTCATTGCAAAGGGCTAAGAGCATCTTGTGTGCAAGCTCAATCAGTCTATGGACTGAGACAAAGCTTCAAAAGTCTTGGAAAATCCGATTTATCAAAGTTATCCAGACCTATGGATTTATTTAGTAACCGGATAAGTCTTGTGTATACAAAAGGTGTGATGGAAACGTGGTGTATTTCTTGTACTATACGTAGATTACATTTTTGATAGTTGGATACAATATCAAGGTGTTATCGGAAGTAAGGGTATGGTTGTCCAAGCAATTCGTTATAAAGGACTTAGGCAAATAAGCACATATTCTTGGGAACAAGGTTCGCAAGAAAAGAATGTTGTGCTAATCTCAAACTTTATATAACAAACTCGTTTTAGCATGCAAAACTCCAAGAAAGGTTTTCTACCTTTTAAGCATGGAGTGTCTTTATCTAAAGAGATGTCTCCGATGACATCAAAGGAGATTGAGGACATGTAGGCAGTTCTTTATGCTTCGAAAGATAGACAGTCTAATGTATGCTATGCACGAGATCAGAAATCTATTTTGCCAAGGGCATAGTTAACAGATATCAAAGTAACCCTAGACAAGGATATTGGACTGCAGTAAAGCATATATTAAAGTACCTTAGAGGCACTAGAGATTATATGCTAGCTTACAAGGCAGTTAATTTGGTCCCTGTGGGTTGTGTAACGCCCACCCTCCCTGCTACTCAAAGGGACGGGGTTACTTACTTACTTAACTATTCCAGGATACATGCATATTTAAAACTTCTTTCTTATAACATAAAGCAGTGGAAATGTCATAAAGTTTTACTGGAATGTAACATAAATACAATGGTTCATGTCAAACATAACAAAACATTATAGCAGGTCTTATTTGTCTCAGTCGAGCCACTTCCACACACACCTCCTTGCCTATCCTGCAGCTCCCTTAGGTCATCCATCCCTTGCCTTTATATGTGGTACAAGGAAGTAAGCTATGAGCACATGATCTCAGTAAGATTCTTTCCTACTCACAAAAACTGTATCTCAAGCATAATCATATAAGCATATCATCATTGAAAACATAATCATCTATCAATATGAAATGTGAGCATAATTTCTAATCATAACGTATCCTTATGAACCATGTTTCTAACATATCATAAATAAAGGAATCATATGAGGAGAGTCATGAGAAGCATAACATATCATCAGATTATATGAAACATAGAAGAAACATATCATATACGAATGGGTGCATTATGCAAAATATCCTTTTAAAACATATGTCATGTCGAGTGCAAGATGTCTTTAAACATATCTTTTAATACTTGAACATAATATCATCATCATGAGGCCCCGGCTTGTACCACATACATACATAAATGCGCGCAATCCCTAGGACAGGGTAGCTAGCCCCGAACCTACTAGGGATCTAGACCCGTTCATAGTCCGTCGGCCTAGGAGCGTACTAAGGACCCCATCCCTTTTTACTAGACCCGTTCATAGTCCGTCGGTCTAGGGGCTCTTATGGAGCCCACCCTTGGTACAAGCCATACAAAGTAAAGTACATGTCATGCATATCATATCATCATAACTGTCATATCATATCATCATAGATGTCATGCTCTTGTCTTAACATGAAGAGTGCTCTTAATCCCAACTTAAGGGAAGCAACTCTTTGCCATTTTCTTATCATATCATAAGGCATACATTCTTGGCACATGGCCATCATATAAAACCATTATCATGCTTGGTTCATAAGCTTACATAATGAGCATGCAACACATTTGAAATCATACATGCTTGAGTACATAGTCATCATAAGAATCATATCATGCATAATTCATAACATACATAATCAAACATGTTACTGGTCTTGTCATAAAGCATGCATACTTAACATAAAACATATCATAAGGGTCATCATCATGCATAATTCATGAGCATCCTTAATTAAGTACATAAATTATCGTAGGCAACCATAATCATACATGGAAAACATTTACTAGTATCTCCTAGTTCACATTCTAGTATGTGAGACACCTAGCAAAGTCATGATTGGGTCTCTAACCCTAGTTTTATATGGTGGCCGAGAGTCTCCATGCTACGTTTTAGGTTAAAACTACATATAAGCATGTGAACCTTAAATCAAATTCATGTCATAAGCTAATAAGAATGTCATGAGCATAGGTAGTAGGTTCTAAGCTTCTCAGCCCTTTCAACTTAGTTGTGGCCGAACCTCTAAGAGTATGGAATTAAGTTCTACATGAACATAAAACAGCAAACTACTTTCATGTCATATCATAAAGAAAATTCATGGCTTGCTAAGTTTAAGTTTAAACTTTCTTGAATCCTAGGTTATAGTTATGGCCAAGAGTTCATAACAAAAGATAACTTCTAAGCATCATACAACATGAATACTTAGCAAATTTCATAACATATCATAAGAAGTCTATGAACATACTAAATTAGGTTTTGAGTCTCATGAACCCTAAAACCTCATTATAGCCGAAACATCATATAACAAGAAGTAAACTTCTAAGCAACATATGAACATAATTACTTAGCCAATTTGATAACATATCATAAAGAAGTCCTATGAGCATGCTAGATTAGGTTTTGAGCTTTATGAAACCCTAAATCCTTATCATGGCCGAAACTTCATAAGTCAAGAATATACACTTCTAAGCAACATGTAACATGAACACCTAGCTAATTCCATCATATATCATAAAGAAGTCTATGAGCATACTAAATTAGGTTTGGAGCTTCATGAACCCTAAGAATTCATCATGGCCGAAACTTCATCAAGTAGGAAATGAACTTCTAAGCAACATATAAGCATGAGTTTCTAGCACATTTTATAACATATCATAAAAAGTCTATGAGCATACTAACTTAGGTTTTTGAGCTTCTTGAACCCTAAAAATTTATCATGGCTGAAACATCATACAACAAGAAGTAAACTTCTAAGCAACCTTTGAACATGAATACCTAGCCAATTTGATAACATATCACAAGGAAGCCTATGAACATGCTAAATTAGGTTTGGAGCTTTATGAAACCCTAAAACTCTATCATGGCCGAAACTTCATAAGCTAAGGAGTAAACTTATAAGCAACATGTAAACATAAATATCTAACTAATTTCATAACATATCATATGGAGATCTATGAGCATACTAGCTTAGGTTTTGAGCTTCATGAACCCTAAAATTTTCATTATGGTCGAAACTTTCTCAAGCAAGAGTTAAACTTTTCAACAACATATCAACATGAATCTCTGGCTAATTTCATAACACATCATAAATAAATCCATGAGCATGTTAAATTAAGTTTTAAGCTTCATGAACCCTACCATTTCATCATGGCCGAAACTTACTCAAGCAAGAAAATGACTTCTAGACAACATATAAACATGAATCTCTAGCTAATTTCATAACACATCATAAATAAATTCATGAGCATGTTAAATTAAGTTTTAAGCTTCATGAACCCTACATTTCATCATGGCCGAACCTTATAAAAGAAAAGAGAAGGTCAATAAACTTATTCATAAGAAGATCAAGCTTAAAACATCATACACATAATTTTTATTTTCTAACTAAATTCATATCATAACATACTAAGATTCATGAGCATGGTTTCTTCTCTTTTTATTTTTTAAATTTCAAGAGTTCAAATCTTTCGAAATACCGTAAGCGACTTGTACCATAGGTGAGGGAATACTTACATCCTTGTTTGATTTACTTAATGGAAATATCTTGCTTGTGGAGCCTTCCTAGAGAGGGGTCCTCCTTTGTTTTTGGATTTTGGCAAGGAGAGGTGAGGAGAGGTCTTGGTCACGGTGAGGAGAAGGAGGGAGGAGGAAGAGGAGAAAATGAGTTTTCCTCTTTAATTTCCCTTTTATTCATCATGAGAGAAGGAAGGGAAAATGTACTTTTCCTTCTCCTTTCTTTTATTTCTCCTTAATGAAAAGAGGAAACAAGAATCCTCTTTTCTTTTGAGAGGGAGAAGGCAACTCTAACTTCTCTTTCTCAAAGAAAAACTCTTCTCTTACTCTTAACTATATTGTTACTTCTCTCTTTAATTATAACTTCTCTTGGTCTATTGGTTTACAATTACATATATCTAATAAGAGATCCAAGGTTCAAGCCTTGGTCATCTCTTTTTGGTTCTATTTTGTTTTATCATTTTTGCAAATGTACACATAAGGCCTATTTATTTTTATTATGATAAAAATATATCTAAAATCCTGCTAAGTATTCCATGGGTGTTACAGGTTGCACGAATTTTGACTTCCAATCAGATAGGGATAATAATAAGTCAACCTCGGGGTTTTGTGTTTACTTTAGGAGGAAAAGTCATAACTATGGAAGAGTGATAAGCATAGGTGTTTTTCTGGACTCCACCATAGAAGCTGAGTATATGGCAAGCCTCTGAGGTAGCCATAAAAGCTAAATGACTCAATAATCTCAAGATGGACTTAGATATGATTTCTGGTTTGTCCAAAGATTATTACAATTCATTGTAATAATAGTGGTGCAGTAGCAAACTCGAAGAAACCATAAGTCTATAAGGCAAGTAAACGCAATAGAGCGCAAGTACCACCCAATACGAGAAATCGTATAAACGAGAAGAAGTTGTTGCTGCATAGATTGCATCAAGTGATAACCTAGAAGATCCTTTCACTAAAGCCCTTAAGGCAAGAGCTTTTGATGGGCATGTTGAAGGTTTGGGAATCAGATGTATGGTAGCAGATATAGCAGCTTAGTCTTTTAGTATAAGTGGGAGCTTGTTATGATGTATACTAAAAGCCTAGCTTTTGGTATAAACATTTATCTAGAAATAAGAATCACATTGGTCAAATGTCTACATTTATGATAAATGTAATTGTTCAATTAATTTATATTGTAGATAACATGGTGTGTGGTGTCACACATAGAAGATCATGTTATCGGTTTCTTATAAATTATAAACAGTAGCTCCCGACCAAGATGAAAAGGAACAAACCATTGGAAGGTCATATTGTAATTAGGTATTAGTTTATCTTAACTATATAATTACACTAGTACACTTAGAGTGTATTGAGTAGGACCATTTGAGGTTGTTTCTTTTATACTGACTTTATAAAGGAACAAATACCTCAGTTATTATGGAAGTGTGTGCTCTTAATCCTAATATAATAACAAGCACATATATTTGATATTTATTTCTTTAATTTATCAATGGGTGAGATTTAGTTCGATAAATCAATAAGCCCGATAAGTTGGGAAATGATATCACTTATAGTGTGTGTTGTTGATTATAGAAGAAAACTGTGTCCTAGTGATCTAGGTTGAGAATGTCCCCAAGAGGAGCTCATAAGGATAGCCATGTTAAAACCTGCAGGTGGACTTAATCCGACATGACGATGAAGTTGAGTGGTACTACTCTTGGAGCTAGATATTAATTAAGTGAGTTGTCAGTAACTTACTTAATTAGTGGGCATTCAACATCTTAAACACAGGGAGACTAACACACTCATAATAAGAAGGATCCCAAAATGTAATTTGGGATTGGTGCGGTAGTTCAATAATAGTTCTCTAGTGGAATGAATTATTATTGATAAAATTAAGTTGTGTGTTCGGGGCGAACACAGGATGCTTAATTTTATCGGGAGACCAAAACCAATTCCTCCTCTCGGTCCCTATCGTAGCCTCTTAATTATAGAGTACTATACCCACCTATACCCACCTTCTTACCCATCCCATAGGGGTCGGCCAAGCTAGCTTGGAGACCAAGCTTGGGCCGCCCAAAGTTTGGTTCATGGGTGCTTCAAGGTGGCCGACCCTAGCTTGGGTTCAAGCTTGGTGTGGCTGGCCCAAATTTAAATAAAAGGATTTTTTTTAAAAAATTTTCTTATGTGGATAACATTATTTAAAAGAGAGTTTAAAAATTTAAATCTTTCCTTTTATAAGATTCTACAAAAGATTAAGAGAAAAGCTAAATTTCATTCCTTATTTGTAGATTAAATGGTTAATTTTAATTTTGGTAAAAACTTTCCTATTAATCATGTTTATTATTTAAAAGAAAGTTTAAAAATTAAAAAAATTCTCTTTTTTTAGTTTCTACAAAAGATTAAGAAAAGATTTAATATCTTTCCTTATTTGTAGATTAAAAGAGATTTTAATTTTTAGAGATAACTTTCTTTTTATCCACATGTTAAAAGAAATATTTTAATTTATAAAATTTCCTTTTTATTAACCAATCATGAAGGGAAAAATTATTGGAGAAATTTTTTATAAATTTCCGGTAGCAAATAAGGAAGTTTTAATTTGTGTTTAAAATTTTATTTGCTTGGAAATTTTATGGTGTGGTCGGCCATTGTAAATAGAAAATAAAAATTGTTTTTAATTAAATAAATTTTCTTTTTGAATGGCAAAAGAATTAAGGAAGTTTTTATTAAATTTTCCTTATTTGCCAAGACCAAGGATTATAAAAGAGGGGGTAGAGAATGCTTCATGGTGAACAACTCTATTCTATTTTCTCCCTCTTTTTCTTCCTTGGTGTGGCCGGCCATCCTCTCCTCCTCTCTTTTCTTTGATGGACGAACCTCATCCTTCTTGTGGAGATTCATATGGTGGCCGGATCAAGTTTAGAGAAGAAGAAGAAGAAGGAGAGAAAGAAAGTTTTGTTTCTAGCATCCCTTGGAGCATGGTGGTGGTGGCTGAACCTCTTCATACTAGGAGAAGTTTTGATGGCTGAAACTTGTAAGGAAGAAGAAGGTGCTTGGTGGTTCTCATCTCGGAAGATCGTTGCCCACACAACGTCCGAGGTTAGAAGAGGAATACGGTAGAAGATCAAGAGGTCTTTCTAAAAGGTATAACTAGTATGTTTCCTTTCCGCATCATACTAGTTATTTTTGGAAATAATACCAAATAGAAGAGGCATGCGATTCTAGTATTTCAAATTTGTTTTCGATGTTGTGTTCTTTTTTTTTTTTCTTTTCCTTGTGATTTGATTGTTCTTTTCGGTTGACCTAAAGTTATTTAAGGAAATTAAATATTAACTTTCCTTAAAAGGCTTTGTCTAGTCGGTGGTGGTTGTTCCCATATCCAAGAAGGCCATGTGCCTCGCCACGTCAGTACTGGAAGCCAATTTTGGAAATTAATATTTAATGAAATTAATAACCTAGGTGATTTGGATTGAACGTGTTAAGTTCCGCAGGAGATCCGAGTCTAAACCTAAAAGAACAAATAGATTAAACTTTGGATCAAACGTGATAAGTTCCGCAGGCGATCCAAGTTTAATTTAAAAGAACACATGGTAGCTAGGAAAAGGTTCAGACCTTTGTACAAAATTTTTGTACAGTGGAACCATTAGGTTTTCCGAGTAGCAACCAACACTTGTGACTACTAGTTGTGACCCTTCACAATATATGACAAGTGTCCTTCTATCCTTGACATCTAGATTGATCAATAGGAGGCATACACCGTGTCATCCTCTAATCTATCTAAATCTTAAATCCCAAGAAGACTCACTCAATCAAATGAGCTCAACATCTCATATTGACTCATTTGGGCATGGCCATGCACTTAGTGGTTTCACTCTATCAAGAATAATGATGTCACTCTCGTCATATAGGAGGGATAGATCCCATCTACATCACTCACATTCCTCCACATAATTTGTTACATACCCAGTAATCGCCTTTATAGTCCACCCAGTTACGGGTGACGTTTGACGAAGTCAAAGTATGTAACTTCTTATGTAGGGAACCATGGTGACTTCAGGTCCAAGGACTAATAGTCATACTAATAGCCACATGAGAAAGTATATGACACTCATATAACGATCCATGATATTTTCTCATGGCAGGTCATTCAGTATACATTCTCTAATGCATACTCATGTGTCAACTTGATATCTCCATATCAATGACTTGTGAGATCAAGTCATCGAGTTTACCTACATGCTAGTCTCGTCGCATTAACATTGTCCCTAAATGTTAATACTTGACTAGAAATGATTAAGAGTAGTGTTCCCTATATCATCTCACTATCGATTCAACCAATCAATTGATATAGGTAAGAAGCTTTTACTCAAGGACGTTATTATACTTAGTTATTTGGCACCAATACAAGTAAGCATAATAATCATAAACAAATGTCTTTATATATACATAAGAATATGATACAATGATTCCATACAACAATATCAAATGATTGGCTCTAGGGTTCTAACTAACAACATTAACCATGAATAACATCTTAATAACATCACATAACATATTATGTATCATGAGAGAAAGCATAAGCGAGTCTAATTGAAGTGTGAACTTCCCTAAGCCTTTTATTTCTTCTTGGCCGAAACTTCAAGGGCATGATCCTAGATTTTTAAGCAACATCAACCATGAATAGCATCGTAATAACATCACATAACATATTAGGTATCATGAGAGAAAGCATAAGCAAGTCTAATTGAAGCTTAAACTTCTCTAAGCCTTTTATTTCTCTTTTTTTTTTAGCCGAAGCTTCAAGGACATGTTCCTAGGTTTTTAAGCAACATCAACCATGAATATCATCACATAACATATTAGGTATCATGAGAGAAAGCATAAGCAAGTCAAATTGGGGTTTAAACTTCTCTAAGCCTTTTATTTTTTTTTTTTTTGGCCGAAACATCAAGGACATGTTCCTAGGTTTTTAAGCAACATCAACCATGAATAGAATCTTAATAACATCACATAACATATTAGGTATCATGAGAGAAAGCATAAGCAAGTCTAATTGGGGGTTTAAACTTCTCTAAGCCTTTTATTTCTTTTTGGCCAAAACTTCAAGGGCATGTTCCTAGGTTTTAAGCAACATCAACCATGAATAGCATCTTAATAACATCACATAACATATTAGGTATCATGAGAAAGCATAAGTAAGTCTAATTGGAGTTTAAACTTCCCTAAGCCTTTTATCTCTTCTTGGCTGAAACTTCATGAGCATGATCCTAGGTTTTTAAGCAACATAAAAAAAAACAACAACAAAGAAACTGCTTGTACTGCAGGTGAGGGGAATACTTACATCCTCTTGCTTGGTTTACTAAGAGAATACCCTTTGGTGGAGAAGAAGAAGAAGACTTTTCGCTTCTAGAACTCCCTTTTCCTTATTTTGCTTGTAAGAAGAAGTAGGTTTTAAGGACTTCTCTTTGTGAAATTTTCCTAGGAAGAAACCTTTAGCTAGAATTCGGCAATGGGAGAGAAGAGGCTTAGGGTTTCGGTGGAGGGAGGAAGAAGGAGGAAGAAGAAAAAGAACAACTTTTCTTTCTCTTACTTCTATTTATTCTAAATGAAGGGAGAAAGGGAAAACCACCTTTTCATTCTCTTACTTTATTTTCCCTAAATGAAGGGAGAAAGGAAAATGAACTTTTCATTCTAAGTAAAGGGAGAAAGGAAAGATAAACTTTTCCTTCTAAGTGAAGGGAGAAAGGTGTCCCTTCACTCTCCCTACCCTTAACTACAATTTCCCTTTCCTTCCTAACAGCATTCCCTCTTGAGCTAATGGTTCTCCCATACCACCTAAAGCTTTGTCACTTACTAATAGGTTTAAGGTTCGAATCTTGGCTATGCTTCTTTTTGGTTCTATTTTCTCTTATTATTATTATTATTATTATTATTATTTTTTAAAAGAGACCACATAAGGCTTATTCTAATCATGCAAAAATTTATATAAAGTTACTTGAGACTTTATGGGTGTTACAATCTCTCATACCTCATAAAAAGTTCGTCCTTGAACTTGGAATTGCTCTGGGTACTTTCGTTTTATATCGTCCTTGCGTTCCTAGGTGGCTTCTTCGAACCGTTGACTTTGCCACAGGACCTTTACTAAGGGCACCTGTTTGTTCCTTAGTCTTTTAACTTCTCGATCTAGTATCTGAATAGGTCGACTTTCATAACTCAGGTCCTCTTGAACTTGCACTGTTTGTGGCTCGATCACTTGGTCCGTACTGGGAATATATTTCTTGAGTATTAAAACATGGAACACATTGTGGATAGCTAATATCTCCTGAGACAGCTCTAGTTCGTAAGCTACCTTGCCGACTCTTTTCAGGATGTGATACGATAATGATCAAAATAAATTTAATAACTTAAATTTAAATTCTAAAAATTTAAATCAAGAAAATTTAGAATTAATTAAAATTATTTAAAATAGAACTAAAGAAAATGATCACGTCAGCACCGATGGAATCGATAATATACTAATATAATATTTAATTCAACAAATCTAAAACAATATTAAAAAAAATTAATCTAAAAATTCAAATTTAAGTAATAAAATTAATTCAAATTTAATTAAAAACTAAAGTAAAATGATGAAATAATTTAGTTCGAAAAATTCAAATAGTTTAATTAATAATCAAGATAAATCTAGCCTAATAAATATTAATAATTCAACCAATCAAGATCAAATTGAATTAATACAAATGTTATAAATTTTTATAACTTGGAATTAAATAATGAATTAATTAATCAAGATAACCCTAAAAATAATTTCATCAATTCTAATTCTAAAAATTTAAAATTAAATCTTAAAATTTTATAAGATAAATCCTTAAACTTCAATAATATGAATTCTGATCTTAATAATAATTTTTAAATTTTTAAATAATAATTACCCAAATAAAACAAATTTAAAAGACCCAACTATAAATAAAATAAACTCTAATTCTAAGAAGATAAACCTTAAAAATTCAAATATTAATTTTAAAAATCTATAAATTTTAAGAATTCTAGTCCAAATGTTAATACTATAAATTTAAATTTAATAAATTATAATAAATTACCCTTTAATTATGAAATAATATAGAATTTAAATTTAAGTCTTAATAATTCAAAATTAAATCTTAAAATTTTAGGAAATAAGAGGTTAAATTTTAATTATGCTGAAAATTCAAATTTAACTAACTATAATAATGTACTATTTAATTATGAAACAATGAATAATAAATCAAATTTAAATACCAAAATTCAAAAAAAAAATGCAAATTTTAACAAATTAAATCCCTAAGAAACTATTAATAATAATAAAATAAAAAATTGATAAATTCAAACTAAATGTTAAACTCTAATTTAAATAATAAAAAATATACAGATGAAATTAATTTGTTATAATTAATTCCCATTTTGTATGTAACTGTCAATTCAAGATTAAATCAAGAAAATTTGAAATTAATTTCCATAATTCAACTATATAAATGAACAAATTTTAACAACTCAAATCCAAATTTAAACTTGAAATTAAATGTAAAAACTAATTATCATCGAGTTCCATTAAAGTAATGAACAATAAATAAGTCTAAATTCAAAATTAAATCCACAAAACTGATTATGAAACTAATTAATAAAATCTTACAAGATGAAACAACTAAATTAATAAAAATCCAAATGTGTCAAAGTGGGTTGACACATTCACTGGTTCACACAAAATGTATCTATAAGATATGGCAAATTAATAATAAGTGTTATTGGAGTAATAACCTTAATAGATTTTTTAGAAATTTCTCTGAATTTACACGGAGTCTGTATGACACGTTTAAGGGGATAAATCAATTAAGCATAGGAAAAGCCTGTTTGGAATAACCACTTAAGTGGAAGTTAATTTTGGAATCAATTTAGTGTTTAATTAAATTGAACCTAAGTATATATTTAGTTTCTTCTCATCTTATCCTCACTCGAACTGATTCCCTTCTCCTGTCTCTGCCCCACCTTGCGAGCGCCATCCTCCTCCTCCTCGACTAATCGTCAGCGTCGATCATCGGCTGGTGACATGCTCGAGCTTGGATCGATGTTCGCCGGGCCGCACTAATCTCCCCCCCCCCCCCCTATCCTTTCTTCTACTCTTCTCTTTGCGTCGCTGCTAATCGCCATGGTCCAACACTGGCTGCCAGTCGCCCGAGCACCACCCGAGCTCTTCTCTTTGAGTCGTGGACACCTGGTGCTCACTGGAAGTTGAGCATCCAAGTCCTTTTAGCCATGCCCTGATTTCTTGATGTCATCAATGAATGATGGTGTAAGCATCACCTACAGCCCCTGTTCGGCTTTGGGCAAGGAGATCCTGGATCTCCCGATCATCATCGACTATCACCCCTTTTTCTTTCCGATCATTCATTTCACTCCGCCTGATCTCTGCCCTAGTGCCAGCGTCACCCTATCCTTTGCCTCGGCTCACCGCCACAACAACATCTCGATTCCCTCCGAGAGAGATCAAGAATCTGGTTCAAGGGTAAGTCATGCTCAGTGTTGGATTATTATGGTGTTGATTGCATATTCTGTTTGGGATGTGTAGATTTGATGCTTGGATGGTTTTTGTAGCATTCAGCCGGCATTATTCGTCGGAAATCCATAGTTCCATCCATCCTGTTCTAGTAATGAATCTCTTCAACTGTGAGTCGGTGAAGGAGCAATCCAATTAGGGTAAGTTGACCTTAGATACCAGATTTACATAGGGTGGATTTCAGTTTTACATTGAGTGGATTTGTTAGAAAGTGGATTGCATATGGATGAATTAAGGAGTTGATAATGTTGGGTTAAATCTAATTCAATCAAGGAATTGATATTAGTTAGAGTTAATCATCAATCAGGAGTTAATGAATGAACATATTTCGATTGTGGTTACCCTAAATTAGTTTGGGGATTTAATTTAGCTATTTAATTCATATGTAATTAGCTAAATCTATATATCATGTAAATGCATGACTTTGATTCGAGAAGAGTGTCTCAACATTGGATTGGTTTATCTCATTCGATAGATAAAGGCAGGTATTTCTTCCTTTGCCTCTTTAGTTCTTTGAACTTAGTGCATGGTTGTTTGATTAATGGATTAGGTTGCTTTACCTTAAATCTATTCATTTTGTTATCCTACTTGTGACTTATTTACTTGATCTTAGAGATGTTCTGGTTATTTCTTATACAGTTTTGACTTTTGGATATCTATACTCTAGTGTGTATATACATGTAGAGTTGACTGTATTAACATGCTGATTATGTATATGTTGTTGAGCGTACACATGTTGGGTATGAGTTTTAGAAGTCACCTTGTTGACTGTCTATTTGCATGTTTGTGTGTACACATGTCCAGTGTTTACTATTGGAGGAATTATGTTGATTGTATTTATATTACATGTACATGTATCTGACTATTGGCGATATTATGTCGATAATACCTATGTTGGTGACTATGTGTATAGTGTGATATTAGAGATATCTTGTTGATTATACCTATGTTGTTGGGTGCGTGCGTTTGTAATGTGTACGTGTCTGGTGTTGGTACTTATTGTATTTATTGTTTAGTAGACACCAGTTGGATCTACCCATATAGGTGTTAGATGGATCATTATACTAAAGGTATTTATGATGGATTGAGGTGTTGCATTAATGATGACCGGGTCTGTATCATGATTATTATATCATGCCCATCATTTGCACTGCATGCTGACAATCAAATGTATCTCTTGTGGTAGAGCTAGCTGTCAGTCATTTTTTAGCACCGCACACTCGGCCACTCATGGGTAGTGATAGTTGGAGAAGTAGACGTTTGTCCTGTCATGCCACCCGAACACTAGGACTTGTGATATATGGCGTTGTGAGCAGTCAGGGACCCCATCGCTATGTAGGTAGATAACTACTTAGCGCACTGTTTCCTCGACCACTCGAGAGTAGTGTTAGTTGGAGGATTGTATAGTTGTCATTATCTTGACCCCTTAGCCACACAGGGTGATAAGGCAGGTGGAGGGATGGGTGGGAGTGACACCATGTGGCATGCATGCGTATTTGCATATGATGCGCGGTGCATTTGTGCAGATATATCTACATACTGTTGAAGTGTATACTAAAAGCCTAGCTTTTGTAAACATTTATTTTTGAAATAAAAGAATCACAATGGTCAATATCTACATTTATTTGTTAAATATAATTGTTCAATTAATTTATATAGTAGACAACATGGTGTGTGGTGTCACACATAGTAGATCATGTTGACGGTTCTTTATAAATTATAAACAGTTGCTCACGACTAAGATGGAAAGGAACAAACCATCGAAATAGTTGTAGTGTAATTAAGTATTAGTTTATCTTAACTAATAAATTACACTAGTCTACTCTAAATGTATTGAGTAGGACTATTTTAGGTAAGTTTCTTTTATACTGACTTAATAAAAGAACTAGACCTTAGTTATTATGGAAGTGTGTACTTTTAATCCTAATATAATAACAAGCACATATATTTAATATTTATTTCTTTGACTTATGAAAGGGTGAGGTTTAGCTCGATAAATCAATATGCCCGATAAGTTGGGAAATGATATTACTTATAGTGTGTGTTGTTGATTATAGAAGGAATCTGTGTTCTAGTCATCTAGGTTGAGAATGTCTCCAAGAGGAGCTCATAAGGATTGTCATGTTAAACCCTGCAAGTGGACTTAGTCCGACATGACAATGAAGTTGAGTGGTACTATTCTTGGAGCTAGATATTAATTAAGTGAGTTGTCAGTAACTTACTTAATTAGTGGACATTCGTAATCTTAAACACAGGGAGACTAACACACTCATGATAAGAAGGAGCCCATAATGTAATTTGGGATTGGTGCGGTAGTGCGATAATAACTCTCTAGTGGAATGAGTTATTATCGATGAACTTGAGTTGTGTGTTCGGGGCGAACACATGATACTCAAGCTCATCGGAAGGCCAAAACCAATTTCTACTCTAGGTCCCTGTCGTAGCCTCATTATAGCCTCAAGTCCATCCAAATGTAGGGCTCTTCTTGGTGTCCAAGAAGTGGGTCGGTCCAATGCTTGGTGACCAAGCAAGGGCCGGCCACATTCTCTTCTATAGGGGCCGAACCTTTGCTTGGTGACCAAGTATGAAGGGATCGGCCAGAATATTCAAATAAGCAGGGTTGTTTTTGAATTTTTAAAATCTTCTCTTTGTAGAAAACTATAAGTTTTAAAAGAGATATTTTAATTTTAAAAACTTTCCATATTTGAATTTGGCCACATGTTTTAATAGAGAGTTTTAAAAGTTTTAAAAGTTTTAAAACTTTCCTTTTTTAACCATCCTCATGGTTTAAGAAAAAAAAGGGAGAAAAGTTTTTAAATTAAAATTTTCTATCATCATGTTAAAAAAGGAAATTTTGTAAGAGATGTTTTAAATTTTAAAACATGGTTTTAATTTTTAGAATTTTCCTTTTTTAATTCCTACTTTAGGAAAGAGAGCTTGTAAAATTTTATAAGAGAT